>NC_134367.1:126622651-126947424 GCF_035582795.1 Mycteria americana
CACTGGACAGGGCACCAGTGCGGCTCTGGGATCCCCATCCTTAGAGGCTCAGGATTCTGGTAGATAAATTTGCCCTGATTTAGCAACATTTCTGGGATTGCACATCCTAACATCCCAGTAAATCGCACCTGTGTGCTGGTGTTAGCCTATACCCCACCAGCCATGTACATCTTGCCGTCATGCAGCTGCAAAATAGATTTAGGATTTCATTTTCATGTGGATTTTTCTGCAGCAAGGGAAAATCAGATAATCCTGAGAGCACAGACCACGTATTTATGTTTGGTAAGTGCTCTTTGCTAAATTTACATTTACTGCCTGCTCCTGAAGGGCACTCATCACTTGCTGATCAGGGCTGCTGGGTGTTGCTACAGGAAAAGGGGGATAAAACCAAAGTCTTGATTTTTTGCTGTAATAAACTATCTTACTGTATAATAGAGGCCCAGAATAATGAGGAAAAAAGTAGGCAAACCTTTTCCTGCTAGGGGAGGAGAGCAACTTTGTTCCACAGCCCTTCTTAACACCAAAAACATCCCTGGATGTTTTGACATGAATGCATAAAGATGCTTTAAAATGAAAAAAATCAGTTTACTATCTTGCAGCAGTACCATCTGTTTTCTGCAGTTCTGGAGCCATAAATCCATAAGCTTAAAAAGTTTTAAAATGTATTAGCTTTCTCAGCACCATACAGGCAATATGACTCTGGGTCTCGGCTTGCAAATGGACATACGCATAGCTTGGTTCATGTGCAGAGTCCCACTGAAGCAATACACACTGCGGGGTCTGAAGGATCAAGCCCCAAATGAGTAGTTGCTGCATTTTGAAGTGGAGAAAATCACTGTCAGTTGTTCTCAAAACATTGTCAATTCTTGCTTTTCTGCCCGTATATCGGAGGTCTACATATGTCTATATATCGGGGTCTCTATATGTGCATATACCCAGTGCATATACCATTTCTGAACTAAATCATCCTGTGCCAGGAAGGGGCTGCGGCCAGGAGCCAAAATGCAGCTCCCAAACCAAGCTCGTTCCTCCGGTGTAGCCTTGGGCCGTGGTGGTCCTTGATGCAGCCTTGCATCCCACAACATCTTCCCAGGATGCGTGTCCTGGGGACAGGATGCCTGCAACCTGGTACCCATCTTGGCAGTGGCTGCGGAGCTGAGCACAAACAAGCCCATCTGTGGAGGGACCCGTAGGAAGGATTTTCTGCATAGATGGAAGATGTGAATTTGGAAGCAGATTACCCAAATTGCAGTTAATTGCATGCCACGGCCCCGAAGGTATAGTTAGATGAGGAAATGGGGTTAAGACTGAAGGGTTCAAGAAATTTTGCCTTCACCCTCCAGTTACTTTCCCTATCCGAGACTCAATTACAGCCTATTGAAATGGACCTCCATAATAGTTTTAATAGCAACTAAGAGGCATTGACTGTCATCTGAGAATTTGCTTTTAACTCTATTGCAAGATACCGTTTTACTGTATATTTATTAAGAATTAATATGCCTTGTTTTGATATAACTTAACTTGTGGAGAGAAACTGAGTTGTGGCCACTTTAAAACTAAGAATATTTAATGTTGCTAAACTAGTTCAGCATAATCATTTAATTTAGAGGAATTGTTTATGTGTGTACATGCACCAGCACCTTTAGTTCAGTTGAGAGGTTATTTAGGCACTGAGGATTTCTAACTTCAGTGAGAACTGAAGATGTAAAATACACTTGCAGTTCGTGAAGACAGGAACCAAAGATTCAGAGATCTCAGTGTTGTTTACAACTTTTATCTTTTCCACCCAGCAGTTGATAGTTTAATTAACACACTTGTGAATGCACTGAGGTGTAGCAGAAGAAGATTCATAATTGTGTCCTGAGTCACAATATTAAGTCAGGCTGAGGCATTTGGTCAGAGTTACTTCATGCCGTGGTTTCAGGTCATACAGCAGCTCTGTAACTCCACTATTCTGCACTCCCAAATTTATTCTCTGTTTAATTACTTCAGTATTGACTACCTGTATGGTGTGAGGCTGAAGTGTTCCTGCTAATAGGTGCTCCTTCGCGACTGAAGAGTTAGCACAGATCATAGAGGTAGACTTTGAGAGCACGGTTTCTTGTTTTTAAGACAGAACTGGTGTTTGCTTGCTTTGGGCTTCACCCAAAGCTGCAGCAGAGGAAGGGAAAGACTTTTTCTTGACTTCTGCAGGTTTTGCAGCTTTCCCGGTTAGTGGTGTTTTGCTTGTTTCTCAGTCTGCAAAGCAGGTAGGATCTGATGGTACATAGTGTATCCCTTTGGGTAAAACCAATAAATGATAAATATTCTCATTGCTCCATCTATATTCAAAGGCAGCAGCAGCGATGATGAGGCAACGCCCCGGGCTCCCAAATATCCTGGGGGATGTCATCACCCTGCCTCTGTGTTGGCTGGGATGAAAGGCTTGTAGTGCCTTTACATGTGGGTGGCGGCAGCTTGTCATGGTAATATCAGCCTTTGAATCCAAACCTGAGCTGACTGTACAAATTCATTCATTTCAAGTACAAGGAGAGACAATAATGGGATTCCCCTTCTCGGTGTGGATGACCCAGATACCAGCAGAGTATTGTGTATTTCAGATGCTAACACGAGTCAGTAAAATGCGGCAGAAAATTTCATGAAAAATAGAAAGTGACAGTGATCTTGATAGGTTTGGGGTGTGGAGACAGGGGGAGTTGAAAAAAGGCTGATTTTTCACTGAAAACATCTCTGCAAGAAAAATGTGAACCATCTGTGTCTTCCAGTACTTAAAATAGGCTTCATGAAGTCTGAGATCCTGATGCCATGCCTCTGGCCTCTTGCTTCAGTACTTTGTGGTTGTCCCGTGTGTACCTGGAGCTCACAGTTTGCGTGTTTGCCCTCAGCACACAGTATGCTTGGCCTGTCATTACTGTTACGCTACAGAGGAGCTCCAGGTTGTTGCCACCTTTTGATTTTTGGAAAGCTTCAGAATCAATAACTAAGCAAATGCATTGTCCTTAGGCAGCAAAACTCATTCTTCATGGTTTCTCCACTCTGCTGAAAATACTAGGAAAACAAACACCAGAACTTTTATTTTGGGGATTTTTGCCAAAAGAACTTAGCATTGGCTTTGTAAAGATGCTCCGTTAAGATGCTTGAATGTCTGCTGCTGTCAGTGGGAGCAGGACGGCACTGAAGACTTGTTAAAATCCCTTCTCATGTTTCCCAGTGCACTGAACAGCTGAGCCTCCTCAGTTCTGTCAGTTACTGGAGGAAAAAATGCCATTTTTTTCTGAAAAAACACCACACGGGTTATTCTTCAGTTGTCTGTGCTGGTACATGCATGAAGCCTCCATCTCTTTGCTTTTGTTGATGGGTAGTCTCACCCGTCCGCACCATCAGCAAGATCAAGGTACCCAGCTTGAGGATGACATGGTGGTGGGTTTGTCCTTGAGTAAGGAGGGAGGTGGCTGTGAGTATTTGGGTGACCAAATATATAGAGGCATCAAGAGGACTGAATCCTTCCTGCTGGGACCTCCGCATGTCCTTCTCACCTGAGCACATTGCAGTAAATCCAACCATGCTCATGTGGTGGAATTTCAGGTTTCCTGAATTTTCTCCCCCATTTTCTTCCCTTGAAAAGACAGGGTGTAAGGGGATGAGGGCTTTTGCTGCCCCATGCACCGAGATGAGCATTAGCACAGCTTGGCAATGCAGAGGGGTCAGTGTTCAGCCTGCAAAAGCAGAGCGAGATCCTCAGCTTGACATCGATGCTGTATTGTCGGCAAAATCAAGGAGCCTCTTCTGTGCTGTGTGGGGTGAGCTGCGTAAAAAGTAGAGAAAACAACGTCCTTTCTATCACTTCACCAAAATGCCCGTGAATGCCCCATGGCTGGGCTGAGATACACGTTAATTTGAGATGCGCTTTAATTGTGCCGTTAACCTGCAGCAGTTCATTTACCTGGTGTCCTGCAATGTGTGGGTGTTGCAGGGCAGAGAATTTCTGTAGGAGACAGGCCACAGGGTCACTGGCTTCTCTCTCTCTTTTTCATCCTCCTGTTTCAGTGGTCTAATCTATATGTTTTGTCTTACTAGTTTTAGTTTTTCTCACTTCTGCCTCTCAAACATTGATCCTGATACTGGCGAGTTAACTGTAATCTTTAAACCCTTTCTAAGCTTCTACTGCTATATTTCAGCCTCTCTATTAGACAGGGGAAAAAAAAGATCAGAAAATGAGTTACTGGTCATGGGCCTTTTAATACCTCTGACAGGAAATTCAAAGCTTCCATTTACTGTGCATGTTGACAGAAGGAAAAGCAGGTATTTCTCTTCCCCATCCTATTTGGCCTCTTAAAGTATTTCCAGCAATGAAATTCAAGCCTTGTTGAAGGTGTCAGTTTTTTCCTATATTTACATGCTTTCCTTGCTTAGATGGAGCACACCGAGCATTTGCACAGAGCCATGCACAGGAGTGCTGAGTGGCCAAAGACTCAAAGAGAGGAGATGAGCTGGGGTCCTTGTCTGGGCTTGAGCGGTCAGAAATGTCCAGCTCTCATTAGATAACCCCCAGCCCTCTCCTCGGGTGAGGAATTGCACGGGGTAATTGCCTGACTAGGAAAAGGGGGCTTTAGAAATAAAGAGCTGCTCAAAGGCTTTGCCCGCTGCTTAGGGGCAGATGGACAAAGCTGTGGTTGTCTTGACCTTCCTCGCCCTCCCAAATTTTTACCTCTCCTTCTTGATAGCTCCTTCTTTTTACTTATTCCTCCCGTGGTACCTCTGTAGATGGGACAGTCTGAACTTCTTGCTTGAAGAAGGTTGACTCCCATCCCACCAGGATGCTGTGGACCTATGGTACTGCTCTTGCCAGGACAGCACCTGGAAGGCTGCTGACATCTTGTGGGCCTTCCTTGTAACCACATCATGAAAAATCGTGCTTGATAACTCATGTTTCCTAATTTCATGCTTCGCAGTCGCACACGGGGCCTGGCGCATGCTCAGGAGAAGCATGGAGAAGGTGGAGGGGGTGTCTCCAAAAAGGGCAAGAGCCAGCACCTTGCAGCATAGGAAATTCTGAGTGGAAGGAAAATGTTTTGCCAGCAAGTGTGGTTGAGTAGCGGGACAGCAGCCCAGAGGGGCTGTGAGATCTCAGCCTTTGGAGAGGACAAAATTTGATGGACAATGTCCTGAGCAGCCTGACCCAACCTTGATGTTAGCCCTGCTCTGAGCAGGAGGTTGGACTGGATGACCTGCAGATGTCCCTTCCAGCCTCGGTTCTTCTGTGATTATCTTCATCTACAAGTGATTATGGTGAGATTTGCAATTGTCCTGGGAGGCAGCCCCACTTTCAATTTCTTTTGATCACTAAACAGGAATGCGTTTGATGCTACACGGTGCCAGAAGAAACTACGGCAACATATTTAAGTAGAAGCTTTTTCTTTCAAAGGGATAATGCTTCACTCTTGAGGGCTATTTGATTTACCACGTTTTTAAGTGACAATACTACTTCAGTTAATCTCCGTACCCCCCTCTACAGATGTAATACAAATATGCCACCTAGTGTCCATGGACGTGTCTTACTGCGACATTCGCTTGGTGTGAGAAGAGCCGAGTTGCCAATTTTGTGTAATCTTGCAGGAAATCTATCACTGTACGGATATCAGCCACACTATGGATAAATGCAAGAAGTACACAGCTCAGAAGTTTTTTATAATTTGTATCACTAGGTTAATACGTTCTCATATGTACTCCGTTGTACAGAGGAAACTTTTGGGTTTATTTCTGATTGTCTGATTTCAGAAAATTATAGGTTTTTACGTAAGTCTTTTAGAAGAGTATTGCTGCTGCCTGTGAAGTTGAGTTTGACAAGAGAAAATGCCTGAATAAAAGATTAGGAAGAAATGTTTCAGATGAGTAGTTCATTTTATGGAAAACGCAGCTTCATGGTAAAGAGTGTCAGCTGGAAGAGGATACGTTTGGAGATCAGAAATTGTTTGTTTCAGAGTTTTCTGTGAAAATATTGAAATATTTTGGCTTCAAAGATTAAGGCAGCCTTGGATGTGAAGCACCCCGGGAAGCAGCCCAGAGCAGGGCTGTTACAGCGACTTGTCTTCTGGTACCACCATGGCAGGAGCTGCCATCCCTCTCCACCGATGGACCCTGGGCAGGGAGGTCAGGTGAGGTGAAAAACTGCCTGAGGACAAAAGTTAGGGGAGAAGAGTGCTATTGCTCCAGTAATACTCGTTTCTCCTTTCCTTGCACCCTCCTCAGGTCTTTTCCATACCCATATTCACATACATTCAGTGACACTAATACATCTTCATCTCTGTCAAAAGTACATTAACTGGTGCATGGATTTTTTTACTGCAGTGTCACACTGGCAACCTAGAGTCACCATAAAATGAAGCCAAGCCTCTCAGTGTTTAAGAGGCATTTGGACAATGCTCTTAATGCCATGCTTTAACTTGGTCAGCCCTGAATTGGTCAGGCAGTTGGACTAAATGATCGTTGTAGGTCCCTTCCAACTGAAATAGTCTAGTCCTATTCCATTCTATTCTATTCTAAGGAAGCACCTCTTCCCATGGTGCTTTTAACTGATGCGTTCTCAGTTCTTCTTTATAGTTTGGAGTTTCTGGCTTTCTGAACAGCAAAGTTCCTGATTGGCTTTGTAGCAGCAGCTCTTTCATTTTCATACCATTGTGTTTCACGCTATTGAAACACTTCATCCAGCCTGACTTGAAATTGTTTTTCTAGAGCCTCATTCGGAGAAGAAAAAGCAGCAGCATTATAATTTCGGATTGACTCAAAACCCAAAATGTTCCTCAGTTTTTCAGTTCAACTAATGAACCAGAAAATCAATTATTCACATAATTTTTTTGACCAAGATATTTGTCCCTCATAACAAACCCCTCAGGTTCTGCCAGGTTTGTTTGGAGCTGAACTGTGGACACCAGCATCAGGGTTTACAAGCAGGACCTGGCCATCCTAGGCAAACACTGAGGCTGCCAGTAAAAAAACCTCTCCCACCACACAGAATAAATACTGTAAGTGGCAAAACAAGTTTTTCACATTCTGTCTTCTTTCTATCCTTTAAATGTGCTCAAATGACCCAGGAGTAATGTCTGCAGAAATGTGGTTTTCAGAGGTGGTCCCTCTAGCTAATGCAGATAGTGCTGGGTAGGGAACAATGCTTTGGTTCACGTTGGACCGTGCAGACAAGTTCAGCACTGCACTAAGGCTTTAAGTGCATCATTTTGCTCCTCTACCTTGGAGGGGTTGTAATCAGTTGCCTGCTGATCATGTCCCTCTTTTAAAAGGTCCCCGACATCCCCGAAGGAGCTTGTGCTACCCATACCCTGCTCCTGCAGATACTCGGAGGCAGGCTTGCACCTACACCTGCACAGTCCTGCTGAGCTCATTGAGCTCTTCCCTGGAGTAGTGTTGGAGTTTGCTGTCTGCAGGGTGGAGATCTAAGGATGGTGTTCAGAAATCCTTCGTCCTCAGTAAGCTTTGTTCATGCAACACTTGACATTGATTTGAATTGGTCTGCTCGCATGGGAAGGGATTTACTTTACCTGGGCCTGCAGCAATAATAGACAATAATATAGATTACCGACTTCTGTGGGTAAAAGTAGATTAATATAATTAGTAAAATAATGTTTTTAAATGCTGTTTGCATCAGCATTGTGATCTTAAGTAATATTAGTGTTGGAGTAATGTTAGTGTTGGAGGCAAGCTTTAATTTTATTAATGAGAGCTTACAAGGGTGAGCAGAACTTTGCAATACGCTAAGTAAAGATTTAACGTAAATCTAGAGTTCACGGTCTACATCTGCTGAGGCAGACTAGCCTGCTTTAGAGCTCAAGAAACACATTAACCTGTAGATCTACACATAAAAGGGGCAAACTCTCAGTGTCAGTGTTTCAGAAATTGAATCTGGTCTCCTCTGGGAATACCAGACTGGGAATACTCTCCACGTAGCGCTGCATAACCTGAAACGAGCCAGGAATTAGATCCTGAGCAAGGACACTCATAATCAGGTTCTTTTTTTAACGTGGAAGTTAGTCCCTGAAGACAAATTTATAGGAAACTGTTCCAGTAACTCCTCTTACTTGCTTGCCTGCCCCTGATAAATGAGCCACGCTCCCAGCTTTCTGCCGGGAGGTGGAGGGCTCTGGCTCCACTGCTGCTAACGTGGCTGTTGTTTCCTTCCTGTTTGTTTAGCCAAGCTTTTTGCCTTCAAAACTTTCCCTGCACTGACCCATAAGATCTCTGAGGCCAGAAGCAGGATTTTGGGCAGGTGGAGGTGGTGCTTCGGGGCGGCTGCTGCGGCAGTAGGATCCTTCTGGTTCCTGTAACATGGCAGTGATCCCCCAGAGCAAAGCGTGGAAAATAAACGGTAAAGTCTAAGCAGTAAATGCTTTCCCCAGTAAACATGTAGAAAGGCTGAATGTGTTTTACCAAGGTTCAGTCGGAGAAGCTTGGTAAAGAGTCCAGAGAGCCCTTTCTTGGCTCAGCTGAGAAAGCTGATGGAATAAAACACCCCAGGAGATTTCTTATTTCCCTGGGCTGGCCAAACCTCCAATAGTGCTGCTGAAGTCCCTCAGATATAAAGTTGCGTTGATGTTAGAAAATTTCATCGGTGGCCGGGAGTGGGAAACACTAGGTGGCAGCAAGAAATCTCTGGAAATTCATCTCCCTGCATGTCGAAAGCCCAGACAGCAGAAGTAAAGAGAAATCTGCTTGGGCATCCTGATGGCATTTGTTCAAGGTAGAGTTTTAGCCTGCTTCGTAACAGGTCTGTGGAGGGGATTTCCATATAAAATTGGTCACGCAGTATTTGCACTCCATATCAGCGCTAGGGCAGCGTTTGCTACTTCCATTTCCATTTAACCATGCAATGACAATAATCATTCGGTAACTACGCATTCTGCACATCTGCATGATATATTTGTTCCTAGATCTACTAATGAACTTGTTTTAGTCCATTGTAGTCCCATTAAATCATATTCTGTATTATAACCAAACAGCCAAGTTTATTCAATCCTAGCAGAGTTTGGCTCATAAAGAGTAGTAGGATCAGGAGGAAAATAATGTTGCCAAGCAGCTCGCTTACCTGTGGAGCCAAAGCTCCAGGTGTAAATGTGGGTTTTTTCTATCTCCTGCTCTGACATGATTAGATCTGGGCTCTGGTGGCTCTCTAGGAATTTGAAAGTGCTTTGCTGCTCTTTCTTTCTTGTCTTCCCCTTCACTCAGGATCCAATTACACTGGACAAGTGCTGTGTGTTACAGGGGAACAACGCTGACTTGCCTGCAGAGACTTTTAAATGCCTTTTCTGTTGTCTGTGGGATGAACTGTGCAGGCCAGAAAAAAAAAGGGCATTTCAGATACAGGTCTTCAGAGAGAGAAAAGTGAACAGAATTGTTAGAATGAGCATTTTTGCTTTTTAATTGTCAAGATCAGATCCAACAGGCTTTAGTTAGCTATCAGGATCACACAGTTAAAAGAATAGCAAGACATTGTGAATTTTACTGAATTTTACAGTTTTGTAGTCTGAACAAAACAGTAATTGCTATCTGCGTCCTAGTTTGTATTTAATAATTCCCACCAAGCACAGCGCAAGTGAAGATCCTTACTGCTAAGACTTACACTTCCATATGAAGTAGCACTTTCCAGGAGCGTTGGGATATATAGGCATAGAAAACTGGTTTCAATACACTGGCTTTTATGAACCACCCTGGGAAAACACCCTGGGGCAGGAGATCAGGTCTGACTCCCATCCCAAACCCCGGGCCAGGGGGAGCAGCCCCATTTCTCTCTTAACAGCAGCGGCTGCACAGCCCTTCTCCTTCTTCCCAACTTTTCGTGCTGTCCGGGGGGGGTTGGAGGAAGGGGAGGGAGCAGCACTTTGTCGGGCAGATTAATTCGTTAAGCGTGTCAGGATCAATCTGCCGCTGGGGACAGAGTGCACTTGGTGGCAGCTCAGCCCAGCAAATCGAATCGAATTGAGATTACCCTAGAAATGTTTCAGTGGTTTCTTGTAAATGAGATATTGTGGTGCTGTGCTGGGCATCGCCCCTGCAAGTTACTCTGCCGCAGAGCATCCTCTGAAATCATCTGCCTCGGTTTGTTCCCATTGAGAAGGTGTTCGATTTGCACTTCTCGTTTACAAAAGTGAATAATTAAAATATCAGCTCAGGAAGCTCCTCATGTCTTTCCTCTCACCTGCCTTGTAAATTTGACCTAACTGTTAGATTTCTGCACAGGGGCACTCTTTGCTCTGTGTCCATGTTTGCAGGTGAAAATGGCTCAGTGGGAGTTAGTACCACTTACTTAGGGCATTCCTATTGCTGCATTTGCCATTTAACAGCTGTCCTTGAAAGGAAAACCAATATACTTCCTTGGAAGAAAGAATAGTGCAATTTACAATGCATATGAAATTATTTTGTGTTTTTATTTTGCTAATACAAATTCCTAAATTCTCTCAAATCAAAGAGTGAGGTTTCAGAAGATGAAGGAGCCCATAATACTGAGAGACATTAATAGATTAAAAAGCACACCTTACACGTGTGTGGCCAGGAACGCACAGTTTTAGCCAAGTGCCTTGAAACTTTCTCACTGTTTTTAAGACCGTGGGACTGAGGCATTTTTCGGCACGACACCAGCTGCAGGGTGATTTCTCTTGCTCTACCTTGATGGTCCCTTCCCTGCCAGCATGGCCAGTGCACTGCACACATCATCCCACCTTCCTCAGTGTGTGAATCCCAAATATGCAGGGCTGTGACTGCAGTGACTGTCTCGACCCCGAGGGGTACTTTGCTGGGTTCCTGGGAGATGAGCTCCATCAATCTGCAGAACGCCGGCTGCATGGCACTTGGGACTGAGGCACTCATCAGCATCTTCTTCCGCTCACTGCCTTCGCCTGATGATTTATGAAGTGGGAAGGTAATTCACAACCCTGCGCCGCAGCTTGCAGAGCACAAGGAGCTTCTTGAGCTGGCCTCCGTACGCTCTGAAACAGAAATGTTGACTTGTCTTCAAGCATCTGCCATATATAAAACCTCCTTTGCTGTGGTAAATCTCTGCAAAAAGTAATACAGCTTAAATTGTTTCTTTTAAATTATCAGACCGTCAAAATCCTTAATTAAAAGCAGGGAGGTGACCATGACCGCAGTGGAGTGACCCAAGAGCCTCTGCCCTCCTAAGCAAGCTCCCCACTGCCAGAGCTGTCAGATGAAGGCAATTACTTCCCTAGCATAAAATTTTATCACACTGGAATTTACTTAAGTGTTTCAGAAAGCTCAGTCAAACCACAGCCAGAAATACTTCACTGAGAAAAAAGTGCCAGGATCATTAATTGGGTTAATGCTCCATCAGCCTTGCATTTGTTAATGGGCATGTTTAGGGCACAAGGGGAACCTCATCTGGGGAAATGTCATCTGAGCTGCAAAGATGGTTTACGCTGTGGTGCAATTTTATGAATTACAGACTGTCCCTCTCTTCAGGCTTTTTTAATTGGCGCTGTTGGTTGAGAGCAAGCTGTATTCTCCATGGTGGCAGTCAGTACTCCTGTACCGCATAGTCATGACAACAAACGTACGTGGTGGTGAGCGAGACCGAAATCATGAGGCACTGTCTTTTACACCACCCACCCTACCGCAGCCTCCTCTCCCCGTGAAAATCCTACACCAACGCCTTTCTGGCCCCTAGAATAAAACCTGCAGTGGTGTCGTGCACCTTGATTGTAGAAAGACTTTTTTTTTTTTAAATGCATATCAGCCCTGCGAAGACTCAGACGATGTTGTGCCCTGCCAGTTCCCAGCACTAATCACGTATAGATGTAAAATACTGACTCTGTGCTATAGAAGCGGTGTCGGTGGGTGCCTCGGCGTCTGCACCATGTGGGAGACCCACGGCTCCTGTGAAGCGTCGCAGTAGGTTATCAAAGCTGAAGTATTTGGGGAGGTGGTGGTTGAGTGTTTGTTTACTGCTTGCGATTTCTCATGCCGTTGTTGAGAAAAGCGGGTTTTTATTTTCCTCACACCTCCCCCACATAAAAAACCCGGAAAAATAACAGTCTAGGCTGCAGATATTAGATGTAGGGACAACTGGTGGATACAACATTAAGGATGACGATGATTGTCTTGTGGCTGCAGAGAGGGCTTCAGAAAACTACAGCCATTTGGGCTAGCCCCAAGCCCCTGTAGGGTCCTCTTGTTATCTCACCTTCCTGCGGTTTTTCAGCTGATGCGAGTGCTTGCGCCAAGTTCAAAGTGATGGGCAGCAGAGTCCGTTCACACCTGGTTTAAGATGCATTTTTGCAATGCATTTTGCTTAGAAAGTGGTGATGCCAGAGCTGAAAGAGGCATCAGGATTGCCACCACCCCTTGCTTCATCTCCTGTTCCCTGCGCCTGCATCGTGGCTGAGGACGAAGAGCTGTAGTGCAGAAGGCGTCATGCCCACGTCTCTCCCGTAGCGCATCAGTAATCCAGGCACAAACCAGTTCCTGAGACCAGATTTCTGAGGTACCAGTTAGAGACACTGGAGCTTCATTGCTTTATATTAACTGCCCTTAATTCTGTCATTTTTATTTGGACGTAAACCTGTTCAAGTCACGCACGGCCCTGCCTGCAGCAAACTTTGGTCCTGGAGCTGTGACATGTCACAAGTTTCTAGTCTGTTCCTGTCTTGGTGTTACAAGACTAAAAAAGGGAGTTGTGTTTCTTGGAGGGAAGGATTTTTGTCGTCTGTCCCAAACATCCCCAATTTTGCTTTGTGTTTTTTAGCTGCCTCTGAAGTCAGCCCAGGTGGAAAGCTCTGGGGTGCCGCCCCTGCAGGGTTCCCCCGTAACCGCCACGGGATGCTGCGTGGGGCGGAAACCACCCAGCGGTCCCTGGACCACGGCTATACCTCAGTAAATTGAATTTGCTTTACAACTTCTATGGGGGGAAAAAAGAGAATTCCACTAGCACAGAGGCACTGGCAGATGACATAGATGTGAAAAGGGGAGAATACGATACCTGGTCCTGCTGGTGTTCATCAACAGGGCTGGCCACAGGCTTTCCGAGTCAGCCATCTTTTTCTTTTCCTGCCAGAAAATGTTAATTTGACAAAATAGGAAAGTTTGACATTGATGGACGGGTTTTATCCAGAATGTGGCCAAAAACCTACAGTCTTTGGTGTGGTTTGATGCAGCGTTTTGGCTTAGCAGGTCCACTCTGTCTGTGCGCTGTTGTGCTGAAACGATTGCCATCAGCCTTAGGAAAATGCAGCACGATTAAGAGGGCAGTTAAAATTCCCGCAGTTAATGTTTTTGAGGGATTTCATCTTGTGGGACATTTTGCTTTTTCATTCCGTCTTGGGATAAAAGAAAATTTTGAAGTGTCCTAAGTCCTATGAAATAGGCATTCTGTGGAATTCTCCATTCCTCTCCCTCTGAAGTGCTTGTATAACTCATCAGTAGTAAGTACACTAACTTTCTCACTCAAACTAAAACTTTTAAGTCACATTTCACTCTCATTTGTTGTCTGTCTGAGATCTGTGTATGCATATTACATATAAAATTGCACATACCTGATGTGTTTTAAATAGACCCAGAATAATTATTTTTGACATTTAATATTCTCTAATAGCATTTCAAATGACATATAACAACCATGTTTGTGTATTTTAAAAAAAAAAAAAGGAAAAGTTACTAGAATGTAGGCATTTCAGTGGAATTTTAGAACTAAATGTTTTGTTAAAGTTACTATATTTTAAAATGTCAAAAGAATTACCGGTGAATGTGATTATAATGAAATGTTGCTCTCGTTGTTATGGCAACTAACTTTTAAAACTGCTGGGAAGGGTGACAAATTACACAGTGCCGTTTTGGTTAGCCTTTTTTTATAGTTTTCCATCATTTTACTTTTGAAGAATTTTAAACAGCTGGCACTAGTGTTGTTGTTAAGCATGTTACACTTCTCTCAAACCTTCAGCTGTACTTTTATTTTGATCCATTGAGTAACATGTATTTTTCAGGCTGAGTAAATTTCATTTCTCATCATCATCAATGTAGATCATCATCATCATCATCTACATCTTCCAATAATTAACATGTGGCCATGCCAGCGTTTTCCCAGCTTCTGTCCTATCCTGTGCTGTTGCCAGTATCAGGTTAATTAATGTGATAGTATTGGATGTACACACCTGCAGGCTGCATACTACCAAGCTCAGCTCTCTGCCGTGCAGTGACTTTGCTGTGCGGCAGCAAAAAAAAATTCAGCGATGCTGATGCGCGCTCAGAAATGGGACTGCAGCGTAGAGGGGTGTATTTCATGGGTCTCCACGTAGCTGGTTTGCAGCAGCAGGAACCTGATGACAACAGCTCATCTGACCTGTTCAGTCCAGCCCCTATGGACAAGTCCCACCAAAGCATGCTGCAGAGCTCAGCCCAGGGCAGCCGCGGTGTTTTGTCAGGTAGCACTTGCAGAAGCAAGTGGGAGTTATTTTTGTACAGGTGGATGCATGGGAAGGAGTCTCTGGGACCCATCCCTCCTCCAAAGGAGAAATTATGAGAATGATTTATTTTTTTTGTCCACTGAATTTAGTAGAGAGACAAGGGCATAGTCCTGGAGTAACACAGCTGTTGGATAGCCCAGCGTTATGCTCCCCCAAGATCAGCATCTCTAGTCCAATATTAAGGAAACCAGAATGGTGGGGGGGACTTCATACGGAAAAGATAAACCAGCCTCTCTGAGGGAGGAATTTCTGAATTGATGTTACCTGCAGTGACCTTCTCCCCTTGGAAAGCACGGTGTTACCTGTGACGAGGTGTCGGTACGGGTATCAGTTGCCTCTTCTGTCATAACACAAGAAAGAAACTGTACGCTCTGCTGCTATTAGCATCTATTGGGAGGTGAAAAGCTTGTCGAATGATAGTGGGTGGACAGAGTAAAACCTGCTTTTTCGTATCCAGTGATGTTGAGTCAGCTCTGGTGAGGAGCACATCCCAGACATGGCACATCCTCCAGCACCCCTGGGCTCATGTCTGGGGGCTTCTGCCCTCCCAGCTAGCAAAACCACAGAGGTTGACTTGGCTGAGTTTTACTTTGGGGGGTTTCATTAATGTATTTAATTTCTCCTGTGCATGGGAAAGGTCCTGTCTAAGAGCTGTCCCAAACAGGAATTTCTGGATCTCCTGGAAAGGGATTAGAGAAATTCATGAGACAGCATCATGGCTCGCATGCTTACATGCTTCATGGCAAGGGGCAGGTGACACAGTCTCGTGCTCCTGGTTTTGCTGGGTGACTCTGTGGTGTAAAGTGCTTGTTTGGTCCAGGGAGCGGAGATCCATACCTCCTCACCCAGCTGAGGAATTCAACACTGGTGAAATTTGCAGAACTCCTTCCCCTAGGAGGGAACTGTGGGATACCAGAAACGATTAATTTTTTAATTATTATTTTTATGGGGAGAATGAGAATATATAGCATTGGGAAGGAATTCATAACAGAAATGATATAAACTCTGAGGCTTCCAGGTGTAAAGCAAGCTCTAAATTACAGGCTTCAGGAAAAAATGTTCTGACATACTTTCCTGTCTGTTGTATATTCCTTGTGACTAACTCTGAGTAATAGCTGTTTTGTAGACAGGCTGTAGATCAAAACTGGAGCAGATCCCGTAGGACACTACTGGAGGGTGCAGAGTGATAAATGATGTCTCTTCCCATCCAGCACCATTTCTCGCCACGTATCTGATGAGTTTCTGTTGCAAAAGGCATGTTTCCAGGGTAATGCTGTATAGCACAAGCACCCTAAACTTCCCGCTTAGGTTAATGTTTTGTATTACCATGGGGAAATGAGGTGTTTGGTTGGTGCGAGTCGCTGGTGCCGGCCCGTCCGTCTGTCTGTCTGTATCTGCTTATTGCCTGCCAAGGTCAGGAGGCAGCTGCCCAAATGCAGCACTTATTTCTAACTGGCATAATTTGTATCATCTCCAATTCTGTCTCAGGATGAAGTTTGGTGGTCCCACAGCCAGAAGCTGGGTTTTGGCGCAATCCAGATCTCAGAGTTCAAAGCGGCAAATATATCCAATTACCTCCCTCACGGTACAACCGTACAGACATAGCATAGACGTGGGTACAAAGAGGACCCTGCACTGGTGGTGGGAGCAGATGGCACCCAAAGGGAGAGAGCCCTGGGGTGGCCGCTGGTGAGAAGCAGGTCTACCGGCTGCATGGAGAGGTCACCCAGTGCTAAGGCCACTGTGCCAAGACCAAGGGGACGAGTTGCCAACTTCCTAACCCTGGGACTTTTGGGAAGCGCAACGTTCAAATGAGTTCCCCAAGACACTTGCACCTACATTAGGTGGGAGGAAATGCAGAGGAGAGGGATGTGACTTCAGCACAGACCCAATCCTTAAATTCTGTCTCCAAACCCCTTTTGTCCAAAAAATAGATGGGAGTCTTGTGCTTTCGTTTAAACATGGTCTTTTATCTAATGTCCAAGGCTGATGCACAAGCTCATCTCCTGCAGATGGCAATGCAGCATTGGTTGGGCACTTCTGCCATGAGCATGGGAACCACAGTGGGCCTGCTTACTTGAAAACAGCTGTCCTGGATCCCAGCTGAGCTCTCCAGTCGCTGGGCTTTCGCCATCGCTTTTTCTCCCTGGCAGCATACTTCCTTATCCGTGTAAAGTCAGCCATTGGAGACCGTGGGCAAGTCTTTATCTCTCATCTCCCATCTTCCCCTTTGAGCCTGATCCTTGTGTCAGCCCTCAAGGTGGCAGCTCAGATTTAAAATTTAGCCTCACAAACAAGCGAAAGGAGCCCACACATGCTGGCCCAGGGCTGCTGGAAAAAGCAGGTTTTGGCTGCACACTTGCAGCCATCTCCAGGAGTTTTGAGGGTCTCCAGCTATTCTGAGGTCCTCTAAGGACTGTGCTTGGTCTGAGATCTCACAGCCTGTTCTCCTGGTGAGAACAGATCAAATGCAGACCCCGACATCTCTTACAGCCTTGGCTGCAGCTATAAAACTCGGTTACTTACAGGGAAAGCCCGAGTTTTCCTTCTGACGTGATGACAAGGATCAGGTTTTCTTCCCAGGACAGTGATGTTCACATTTGCTTACACTGAGGAGTAAAACGTGGTGTCATGAACACGGCTTCAAATACTTTGAATGTCTTGCAACACAAGAAGATAAGTTACCAACGTGTCCATCACTTACACTTAGATTACTTTGACCGGCTGTGCTTTATGCACCTTTTCTTAAGAAAAAAATGATTTTCAGATACGCATAGGCTGTGCTTTTAGTTTATGTATAATGCAGATGTGGGGAGAAGCTAGCTAGAAGCAATATCAGAGTTTAGATTGGTTGTTTATAAGGGCGACATTTCCTTAAAAGACCTTTTTTTTTTACCCTGAGATTTTAAATCCTCATCGACTTCTGAAAACACAGCTCTGGGAGGACAAAGGATGATATATTCTTAACGAGTGTATATAGTATAGTAGTTTTAAAGACAATAAATGCAAGGTCATATTAGGGCAAAACAGTTAATTACCCACTTCATTATTGTCAAGGTTAATACAGTATTTGAGCGCAGAAGCTGTTTTTCATCTCCTTTTGGAAACAAGGCAAGACAGCATTTCTTACAGACAGATCCATTATAGCTTATCACCGGAGGACAGACCGCTACCGAAACGCCATGAAGGATGTCTACTGTCACTGGGCTCCAGAGCAAACGCCAAACCTGTCCAGAGAGCAATGGAAATGAAATGAGAGCTACAGCTTCAGAGTACCGTCCTTTAATTCACAGAGATTGCGCCCCATTGATTTTAATGTATGACAGTAACGGTAACATAAAATTCACCGGCACTCCTTCATTTATTGTAACATTGATCCTTCCTAAATTGCACAATGCGCTGAAAAACGTCCTTTAATAAACACGGGGTATTGACTATAGCAAATCCCATCTTTCCATGGTGAACCCAGTGAAAGCTGCACCTGCGGTAGGGCTCGATCTCTCTTTTTCATGCATGCCGGCGTGTTGTACAGGTTTCCATTACATGATCTCAATAGACAGAAACAAAGGCCTCATAAAGCTTAGCCCATCAACCTTCGCGAATAATGCTTTGCTTTTAACTGTTTACTTTACCTGCAGCAACTTTGAAAATTCCTGAAGTTCAAAAATTTGGAGACCAGTAAGTGGTTAAAAAAAATCAGAAAAAAACCCTATATAAATAGATATAGGATATATATAAAAATAGAATTCCCTCCTTATATGGAAACACAAGTTGTTCTTTTCAGTTTATAAAGCCTTTTAAATTGCAAAAACTAGTCTAGTTCCTATGAAACTAATTACCAGGATAACTGTGTTTATATCACGTTCGATGTAGCCTTTTTCTGCTACATTTTCTTCCAAGGTTTTTGTTTTGCTTTTTAAGTTAGAGCTATAATTTCCCATCTTTTGTGATTCTTGCTGTTGTTATTTCAGTCCCAGGAGGTTTTCCCTCTGCTCGCTGATGGATCGCACAGCCTGGTGATGCAGTAACGGGAGTCTACATTCCCAAACCGAGACGCCCACATCAGCAATTCAGTCTTTCCACTGAAGTCGTACCTTTGAACCTGGGTACTTCTGGCCCTGGCGCTAACATTAGGCTTTCGGGTTTGGGAATTTGGGCCATGGGTATGGCAGTTCTCAATCTCTGGCTTCTTTCTGCAAATACTGCGCTTCCCAGGAAAGCTGCGGGTACTGGCAAGCCCCCAGCACATGCTTTCTGTGTAGCAAGTGACTTCAGGACAGGTTAACATGGCACAACATACGTTTCATTCTTTGTAACGTCTTCTTCGATCTTATTTTTTAATTTTTGATGCTCTGTGGGCTTCCTTACAGAGCTATTACTCTTATTACTCTTATAGAATGATACCTGCTTTGGGGTATTAATTTGGTTTTTAAGCCTAGTAAATTGTTCTGCCCACCAGGGAGGCACCCACTGTACTTCAGATTTATGTATAAACATTTTAAGTTCTATTCAGATAGCAAGACACTTGACAATATAGCGTATTTCACAGGGTCTCGGTGAAACACTCTCTAAATTATCTGCTCTATGGACGCTACTGTTCTTTTGATAGGAATAACACTAGATGTTTCCTTGGAAAAAATAAAGCTCGTATAGGCTATCTGGTTTAGCCAGAGGGGCGTCTCACCAACATGTATGTCCTTTCGCGTAAGGGAAGTGCTAAATTTTAAAGCAAGCCAAAGCAAATAGAAATGTTGTTGTTGTTGCTAATAAGAAATAATTATAATAATTGATAGTATTCATAATTGTTAATAGTAATAAAGCACTGACTATTCTGTAGAAAATGTGCCTCTGGGATAGGTAAGTTTTATCCTCCCTTTGCGCTTGCCCTTTTCATTTACTCGTAGAGAGGAGCCTGAAGCAAATAGGAATTACAGCAGTCACCCTTGCAAGTCAGCGTTTGCCAGTGGTCATCCTCAAAGTGCTGGGAGAAAACAAAAGGGGTTTAGTTCTTAATCCCTTAACTTCATCAGTCGGGATGAGACAGCACTGAGGTCCCAGAGCTAACCCAGACTGCTTCACCTCACTGGGGCTTCGGTGGCAAATGCTTTTTTTTTTGAAAATCGGAGTTTCCTACAAGACCATTTTACTATCAGCACTTTTTTTAAATCCTCATAATCAAAAAGGTGGCTCCCAAGCACTCACCTGTCTGCAGAAAATCCCTAAACTGCAGGGTTTTGTCATCAATGAATTCCCTAACACATAAACCCTCAACTGCATTCTTCTAAATCTTCCTTCTGAAGGTATCTAAAAATCCTGCTTCCAGAGAGCATCTGCTTGGAGGAGCAGAGGGAAAACTCCTCTTTCCTATAACCGAAGAGGCCGCTCTGCTCCTAGGGGCTCCCTCCGGCTCCGAGGCCCTTTTGTGCAGGCACAACGCAGATTGCTCCAGGAAACCTCTCCTTTGTGAAGGCCAGTCCCACAGAGAGTATTAAATTGGCATTTTACTCCTTGGCATGCATTTGCACAGGGAAGCGGGGTGGCAGTTGGGTATTTCAATCTTGTTTTCAATTATAAGTGTTTCATTGTCGAACGTTGCTGGTTTATTATGTGATAATTAAATATGAATGATCGCGCAGTCATCCTGCCAAAGAGGCTGTAGCCGAATGAAACCAATTCCTCTCGTCTTGCTGAATGGCTTCAGAGGCAAAAGGAGTGATCTATTTGCTGTCCCTTATTTTTGCTGTCCTATTGTTTCAGTATCACTAGCTTCAAAATAGCAAACTAGGCAAGTAATTATGGACATAAATCAGAGCAGGGATCAGAGTGAGGTCAGGACTGCTTTGCTTGTAGCCCGGCTTTTCTCAGCTGCCTTTTGCTGAATAACAGAGAATTACACTGCTGTTAATTTTGTGAAAAAGTGATTTTATTAGTGATGAAATGCATATTTTGACAAAGTTTGAGCCCCTGCCTGCTTTCGAGCAGGGGTTGAGCAGCCTCACCGTGCCTGGAGCGGAGCCTTCCTCTGTCAGCGTTGCAATGAATGAAGGGCCAGTGGCCAGGCCGGATGCCACAGTCGGCATCTGATATGCCATGGTTGGCATCCAATATGCCATGGTCAGCATCTGAGATGCCACGGTTGGCGTCTGATACGCCACGGTTGGTGTCTGAGATGCCACTGTCAGCATGCGACGTAGGCAGGCTGCAGCTCACAAAGGGACATCTCCTTGGTGTGACCACAGTGACCGTGTTTAAAAACTCAGCAAGTTAAATAAGATACAGCCGTAGATATTTAGCTGAAGCGAATCAGCAAAGCAAATGTGTTTTCAGTAGAGCCGTGCTGATTTATGGCCCTGGCCTGTAATCTGTACATCTTATTCTTGTGGGGTGTTTATAAACGTGAAGAAGTGCTCAATGGGAGTCAACTGCTGAAAAATGGATGCAACCACGTGTTACAGTCTTCAGATGGTACTAGCTAAAAATAGTCAATCTTTCTTGAAGGCGAGCTGTAACCAAGCACTGCTTGCCTCCTATTCTACCAGGAGCACCAGTGTTTTGGACAGAAAGGAGGAGGGGTGGGCAGGGGGTTGTGGGCAGTCAATGGGAGCAAGTTCACGTCTGTCATGCTCCTACATGCTCGTCATCCATGGCTGGGGGACCTATAGAGGACTTTGCAATCTTAGGACACAAACAGGGCCACCACCACTGCCACTGCATGGCATCCGTGATGTGGATGTCCCAAAGCTATGGTTGTGCCCAGTGGTTTGCTGGATGCTGTGTATTGTAAGGAGATGTAGTTAAGTATTTTCCCTCTTCCCCAAGTGTCTCTTATGCTAAGTTAACTAAGAGGCAGTCCCCAGTGGTAATTCTGCTACCTGGGAACATACCGTTTTGTAAAAAAAAACCCAAACCCAGTGCCTGCTAAACTATGTGCTACTTTCCACTCCAACAGTTTGTTAAAATAACATGTAAAGTGACTGCTGAATGATTTTCGTTTAGCTTATTCATACCCTGTAAATCAGACTCAGCCTACCAGTTTGGCTTGATGTAGACAACTGAATAATAACAAATAAAAAATAAGTAGTGGTTTTAAACGTCTCTGCTGTTGGCTGCTGAACACCCACCTCTTAAACTGGGCTTTTTACGAGTGTCTTGGGGTTGCATGCCAAATCTCAGCTTATGACATACACCGAATTTAACCCCTCTTTGTTTATTCATTTCTGCATGTCCTATTGTAAGTATTTATTAAGATATTTTTTTCTGGCAATGGATTATTCTGAGGTGCCTGTGACTGAAGAACATAACACATTGCTACGGGTATTTCTGGGTGAATCATAGACTTTTTTTCTTCTCGGGGATTCTCTTGGTCAGATATTAAATGAAAATCAGTATTAATCAAAGCAATTTTTTATTCCCAGACTATTGTTAGAGGAAATAAGCCTCGAAAGGATACTTCAATCAACGGCCTGCTGGAAGAGTTTGACAATATCTCGGTGACACGATCCAATTCCCTGCGGAAGGAAAGTCCTCCCACCCACCACCAAGGAAACGCAAACCATGTGCCGAGGCACCAGGAGGAAAATGGTTATGTCACGTATTCCCAGTACTCCAGTGAGTCAGACTCTACAACAGACTATGTCGTGGAAAAATATCGAGACAAGACTCTTTATGGGGAAGAGTTAGACAGGTACTACAAAGGGAGCTATGCCGCCAAGCAGAACGGGCATATGGTGAAGGTGACTTCCCGGGACATCTATTATTCGGAAGTGACGCCCCTGCAGTCAGACCTCTCCAGGTTCCTCCCAGATTACCATGCACACCTGGAGACAAAGCCCAAACCGCTGGAATATGGCGGCCTAAAGCTGGAGTATCAGCGGATCCCCAGCGGATCCTCCCTGGACTATAGAGATCCCTTTCCTTACACCCCGTCCCGAGCGTCAGTGCAGAGTGAGTGCCCCAAGGAGAGGCTGGAGTACAGCGACGGTGACTGGGGACATGGCCTGGGCAAGGACGACTATGACAAGAGGCCAAAGTCATCCTACGTGGACCCAGCAAGCCCTCAGCCAGCGATGAGGCAGAGGTCCAGGTCGGGCTCTGGTCTGCAGGAGCCAGCCATGCCCTACGGAGCAAGCGCTTTTAAAGCACACCAGCAAGGACACTCCTACAGCTCCTACACCTACCCCCGCTTGTCCGAAACCGCAGCGGGCATCCCCAAGGTAACGTGACATCCCTGGTGACAGGGATGCCAGGGTAGGGATCAACTTCTCCAAAACGGAAGCACAAAAAATTAAGTGCATGCAAAAAATTAAGGGCAAGGAGCCATTCTTGGGCACGCGATGCCAAATGCAGCCAGTAACGTCCCTGGGAGCTGCGTGGCTGCCGCTTGGCAGGTGTGAAAACCCACCCACTTAACTCGGGTATCTGAAAATGGATGTCAGGGACCAGTGGGTTTAAGATATTTATTAACAGGCAGGTTTGGAGATGCTCAGCGTCCAGGGGTTTTACTTGGGATTCCAAATAATCCCAAGTTCTTTGGCAGTTTTTGTAGCGTTAGGAATTCATACGGTTGTGCACATCTTGGCCGGGGGTGAGAAGCTGGTCTGGTTTGTATATCAGATACTTCCGTATTTGAATTGTTATTGTGCAAGGCTGAAACCTCTGTGTTCTAACATTTATATTGTATTTATGCTATATTTATATTACAAGGTTTATTAACTCTTTGCCGCTAATGACAATAGGGGTTTACCCCTCTCCGCTTTGTTTTTAAGCAGTAAAATTAAATCAAAGCAGTTTATCTCACCCAAGACATTTCAGATGTAGTTTAAAAAAAAAAAGGGTTAAGGTGCAAAAAAGCATTTCAACCATGATATCTACAAGCAGCTCCTCTGCACAAATTTGTGGCCTGCTCTGCCTTTTCTAAGTCACGTGAGGAATATTACCCATACAGCTGTCCTACCATACTTGCAATAGTTTGCTGTAACTATTTGTTCAGTTAAGAGAATAACGCTTTTCTTACACGTCTCGTCACATAGCTACGATGATGACCTGCTTAAACGTCTAATATTCTGCAAGAGATGTTTTTTCTTCAGTGTAGATTGCATTGAACATTACTGAGTTCCCCTAGCAACGGGCGCCAAGATGATAGCTCATTTTTCCAGGGCTGAAACAGTCTCGGGTTGCCGTGACTTACCAAATGTGCTGAGGTAGGTAGCTTGTCAGGTGGTGAGATCCACTTTGCTGTTTAATGATGATCTGAACGGTGCATTTTCTTACTGGCTCTGTGCACTGAGAACGTGGTCCTGTCCAGCTGCAGACCCAGAAGAAATGCCAGGTCTCTGCAAATCCACGATAGCCCTATGCTGGAGGCATGCCTGTGTCTTGTTTGCTCAGGTTTTGGCTGCTTTGCTGATCCTGGGGTGCAGAGTTACAACCAGTGCCCTGTGGTAAAGGGAGAGCGATGTGTGTTTGTTCCACATTGCATTAAAGCACAGAGCGGGGCTTTGGAGGTTGAGGATAAATGGTGGGGGGAGTAGAACAGTTACCAGGTCTCTTTGCATGCCTTTCCTGAACTCGGGGTGTGGTGGGAGGGATGCGTGTGGGTAGTTAAAGTGCGTGCAAAAGAGTAGCGTTAAATATGGTTTCTGGAAGTTTTGAAGAAAGCCTGGGATGGGCTATCGGCCATTTCCTTCATTTAAAGCAATCATCTTGTCAGGGTTTAGAAAGGAGAAGGACGAATCCAGTAATTCATAGACTCTCTTGCGCCTGCTCCTGCCAGTTTTACAGCATTCAATAGGGCAGAAGACAGGTATATTTTACAGGACTCGAAGCACTCCAGACAATTTGAAAAATATCCCATTAAACTGCAGTAACAACTTTTATAAAAAAAAAAGATGCCTCCGTGCAAGATTCATTGTGAGCTGTTCCTCTCCGCAGAGCATCAAAAACGCTCCTACAGCCTTGGTGTATTGAAACTTGATGATTCTCACTGTTAAATGCTGCAGTTTCAACTCCCAAACCCGTCCACAGCTCCTGGAAGTGAATAGCAGTTTCTTGTCTGGGATGATTGCTGAAGAGTCTTCTTTTCAAGGAGGCATTAGTAAGATAATGGTTCATCAAATGGGCTTACTAAATGAGAATCAGGTCTCGAATCAGATATTTTACAAATGAGATTGGCTTTAAAGTATAATTAAAAGGGGGAAAAAAAGTAAGCAGTGAAAAAGTCTGCAGGCACAAATGTATGGCTTCAAAATGCATTTAACAAAGATGTTCATTTTGGCTTGTAAATGTGAAGAGCAGACTTACTTCAGTATTATTTGCAGGTGATGGATGTCAGATAAATCAGGTGTCTGCCCTGTTTCATCATCAGTGATCTGAGGGGTATGACGTCAGAAGAATTCCACTGCACTGGGCTTGCCCACCGCCGTGCAGGGGGACCATGCAGGTGTAGGAAGCCGGAGGCTCAGATTTGGTTCCCTCCGATCCACCCCCGTGTTCCCCACCTGCTCTCCTATTCCTGCAGACTAACTCCAGTAACACTTGCATGGGGTCGCAGCATCTGCTGTGTTATCCTCACGACACAGTGATTACGTCCCACTTTGTTCAACAGAGTCTCCTCAATATTGTCACACAATATCACACTCATCCCGCCAGGTCTGCTTAGTTTTGGACACTCTGTACTGCATGTTTTCTTTCTTCCCTCCTCTTCATCACAGGCAGCCCTCTTAACTTTTTGCACCGGATCCTATTATTTCCAAGCTCCTTTCCCTGTCATTTTTCGGTAGCAGCTCTCCGCGACCCTCTCCTCTCCCTCCTCCAAGGGACCCTGATTTCTGCTCTCCCCTTCCCTACCTCGTACTGCTGTAGCGTAGCAGAGGTCTCTGTCTAACCTGGCCACTGCTCAGCACCACCGTTTTCCTGCTGTGCATTTTGCAGGCACTCTGCGCCAGAAGGACGTTTCCAGCCTGCTGAAGGCAGAGCCAAGCCTTTACTATCAGAAACCCTCTTTTTGCCCTGTTTTCTCATTCACGTGCCAGTAGCTTTCCACGAATGCTGCCTGTCACCGCCACACGGAGTCTCTCAGAGATTTCCGCCAGCAAAGCACCAGAGTAACCTCTTCCCATGCAACCTCTAATCATCCCTTCCCCACCTTTTACTTCGGCAAACTGAAACCTAATCAAACCAAAATCTGTTCTGCCTTTACTGAAAGGCGAGCCCATCTCGCCACGGGCTTCCCACTCCCCTAGGAGGGTATGGGCTCCGGCTGCAGGGCTGCGGCTGCCACCGCTGCTGCAGTCCGACTGCAGAGCGTATGGGGACACCTGCTCGGCTGAAAGGCTGCCCAAGCAGCCTGCCTTGCAGGGAAGGTACCTAGCCCTTACGAACAAGCAGGTGTTTCCACCGCGTGCAATACAAAACAGGCATCGCAGTCATCAGAGTGGAAACTGAAATCAGTTTAAACATGGCGTTACGGCCACCTTTTAACAACGAAAAGACCAGCTGCCGATGTGGCCGCGTGCGGATGCGGGTAATGCTGCGAGCCGGTGAAGCGACCCAGCCAGCAGCAGCAGGGTATCGCCTTGCACCGCAGCGCCGTGATGGATGTCGTGTCAGAGCTTCGGCTGCTCCTTTGACCTGATCTTGAATGAGCGCAGGACTGGTTTCTTCTTTCCTTTGTAGTATTTAAAGAATTTCCTTTCAGTAGGTAACTGCGTTCAGTAGCAGAAACGGAATTATTAGTGGAATAAAGTGTGTTCGATTTTGCTGCGATGTGAAGCACTGCGTCAGGACAAAGCCTCGGAGGAGAGGTTCAGCTGATTTACTCATTATAGCTCCTGATTTTTTTTTAAGATTTCATGGAATTCAGGACGTGAATGGGTTTACATTGTGCTGCAATGCTAACCTCAAAAAGCTTTCAAAAATTCTTAGCAAGCACACCAAACCCCTGAATTTTCATTTTAAAATTTCACTGCGGAAGTTACTTTTGCCAATGTGTTAAGCTTAGGATGTGCTCAGAAATATCAGGCATGGGAGAATCCTCAAATAATTCATTAGTGTGGATTTATCCAGCTTGAATTTCTAGACAAGGCTTTCCCCATCTCAATAGTTAAAAGAAAATGGTGTATTTACAGCCAAAGCAATAATTTGTGTGTCCCTGTGTACACAGATATATAGGACAGGGCTAGATTGAGTTCCCCTCCCTCCACCAAACCATCTGAGCACTTTTCCGTGTTAATTAGTTTGGCAGATGTAATGTCCTTCACGAAATTCATGATGTCTCTGACCCCCTTCTATTTTATGGCTACCCCTGCCTGACAGAGTAAGTGAAATTATGGCTGTAATCATGTGGATGTTTTGCTTAAACAAAACCAGCATCCTAGGAGGTGGCTGCACAACACTCTTAGTGCTCACTGGGTGCTCCATATGGCTGGTAGCTGTCAGCACGCGAGTCTCAGATGGAAGCAGACTCCAGCTTCACGTTTCCAAGGGGAATCTCTGAGCAGCCCCTCTGGAGAGGCATCCCCTCTTCCCTGCTAAACCTCACGTGAAATGAAAAGACGGGCACGCCCGGCTCACGCATGAGGTAGGAGAGCACTGATATAATATTGCACTCGGAGGCTTTTCTCCCTGCACCGAGGCGAATCCAGCTAGAAACTCCTCCTCACTGTGCAGCAGCCTACAGTGATAAATTGATGCTGCGGCAGATTTTTTTTCTTCTTTTTTTTTTTTTTTTTTTTTTTTGCAGCCTTAGCATAAAATGGTCAAATGATGTTCCACCGCAGAATTCAATTTCACAGTTCAGTTGGGTCCTTGATTACACTGCCAAATTCAGATTAATGTGCATTTAACTAACATGGATCAGGGACTCCTGGCCGGCAGCCAGCAGTAATAGTAGCAACCGTGAGCTGTGTAGAGTTTGCTGCTCTGTCCACCCCTGTGCACCGCCACCGAAATTGATTGATTAAATGAACTCATTGCCATAATTATTTGTAATTGTGCTACATCATGAGCCTGTGTCGAACCACCCCCTGCCCCGACATGCTCCACACGTCGTCAGGAGTCACATATGTTGTATTGTAAACGTGGAGATGCTCTTTTCTGGGAGAAAAAATTTATTTCTGTTTTGAGTGAGGGGTTTTTGTCTTACAGCCTTTTTTTTTTCTTTTAGTTTGGATAGAAGCAAACTATTATGTTTGCGAATGTGAAGTATTCATTTGCTTTCAGTGTAAGAAGCTTAGAAAAGCTTGGAAAGTAGAAAGAAAGGAACCTGCAAATGAACAAGGCCTCCCATCGGGATAATTTCCTCTGCAATTGTCTCTGATTTCAGATGAAAATTAGTGGTTTCCTGACACTGCAGTTAAGTAGTGTGTCACTCTGGAAAATGATTTAAGAAATCGTAAATTGAATTAGGCTCCTCGTCACACTCATGCAGTTACTCAAACAGCAGCTGGTAGTGGGGCAAGGCAGGAGATGACAGGGATTTCGGGGTACCACCACCTCCACAAGAAGAGGTTGGGTCATCCCTGAATTGCTGGAGAAAAGCGTAAGAAAAGACTAAAGGCTGAGAGTCAAAACCCGGGAACTGGTATTTGAAAGGAAAGACACAAATTGCAATTTGCCAAAGGGCTGCTGGTTGTGAAAGGGATGAATCCTTGGAGGAAATAGCCCAGAGAGCCTGCAGGGCACTGCAAATACAGAGCAAATACACTTTTTGGAGCATACGCTTTCATTAAACAAAGATTATTGTATCTACAAACAGGTACCTGGACAGAAAAATGGACCTGAGGATGCACAAAAGATTTTGTGGTCTTCTCTGGCCTCAGCCAGGGTCACAGCAGCCCAATGGTCTAAAAATCTCTTTTCAGATACAGGGCAGCAGTGCCATGTTGAGAAGAATGCGGGAGCACGTTGTGCCAGCACCCGCTGAGGACCTCCGGGGGTGCCAAAAACGAACCGAGTGGATGGACAGCAAGAAAGCTGTCTGCTCATCTGCGTTCACTCGTCTGCTTTTGCGTTGCAGGTGGATTATGATCGAGCGCAGCTGGTCGTTAGCCCACCTCTCTCTGGATCGGACACCTACCCCAGGGGCCCAGTAAAGCTACCTCAAAGTCAGAGCAAAGTCGGCTATTCAAGCAGCAGCTATCAGTACCCTCTGGTCTACCACAAAGCATCCCACTATCACCAGCCATCTCTCCAGCCCAGCTCTCCTTATATTTCCACCGCCTCCTACCCCAGCTCGCCAAGTATCACGTCAGGTGCTTATCCTCCGCCCAGCTGGGGATCCTCCTCAGACCAGCAGCCCTCCAGGGTGTCCCACGAACAGTTCAGAGCTGCCCTGCAGCTTGTGGTCAGCCCCGGTGACCCCCGGGAGTACTTGGACAACTTCGTCAAGATCGGGGAGGGCTCCACGGGGATTGTCTGCATCGCCACAGAGAAGCACACAGGAAAGCAAGTCGCCGTGAAGAAGATGGATCTCAGGAAACAGCAGAGAAGGGAGCTGCTCTTTAATGAGGTACGTTGTTTTGGGTGGTGTGATGGGTTTTGCAGGCGGTAGGTTCAACAGGAGACATGGGCCAAATGGCAACCTCAAGAGCCAAATTAATATCTTTCTAAAAGAGGTAGTGAGTCCCACGCACATCTATGCTGTATAAATATTGTACAGCCAGACCAGTTTCAAATGAACTACATCTCCTCCTGGCTTTAAACCTATAATGGGTGGGAAGTCACAGTAAAAGCTAAGAAATCTGTCAGCTGGTCCATGCAGCATGTCAGGTGCACAGACATAGCCTGGCTGCCTTTTTCTGACCATTTACTGGTATAGTTTATTCTTCCGAGACGGAGGCTTCACACTAACCAGACTATTCAAGAAGCACATGCACCGTATTCTGGCATATACATGCTTTTTGTTTCCTCCCTCCTTCCTCTCCTAGCCATTAGCAGTCCCTTTGCTTTCTTGATGGTTACTAAGAAAAAGCTGACAGTCTCTTTTTCATTGAACAATCTGTGTTAATTCCCACATCTCCTTTCCTGAGTGGTTGCAGAGCACACAACTGCTTATGGAAGATTGTTTTCACCGTGTACATTATTTTAAATTTAAGAACACTGGTTTTCATTTGCCATTTTTTCACCCAGTTATTTGGTGCTGAGAGTTCCTTCTGCAACTTGAAGAGTTTCTCCTTTTTTACTTCTTACTCCCTTAAAGAAGCCAGTGGTGCGTGTTCTCTGCTGCCTTTTCGAAACCACTTGTGAATATGCTGATCAACGCCAAAAACACTGCAGGTCCCCTGGGAAACCTCTTGTGAGAACTAACCTTTTGATTCTATCATTTGTTTCCTGTATTTTAACTATCAGAGGATCTTCCCTCAGCACATAACAGACTGGTTTCCTTAAAATATTTTAAAACTTAACATTTTTTAATTAAAATATTAGTTTTTAACAAACTTCACACAGTTCTCCTTTGCACAGTCCGTGACTGTACTGGGTGTTTTGGCTTTGTTTTGCCTCTGCTGGAAGACAACACTGAATTGCGCTGTGGTAGCTCTAACCAAGCATCCCTTGAATGGTAACAGCTTGAAGCAGGTCTTACATGCTGTGCAGGACCAAGCTGCTTCCCTGACATGCTCCAGTCACTCGTGTCATCTGAAAATTTCTTTTCAGCAGTGCTGGAATTCCTCCGTCTATAACGAAGCCTTCCCTGGCTGTTGTTTTCTCTCCTGGTCACCTTTCTGACGTCCCTCAGTACCCTGTGGTCATGGTTGCCGCCTTGGCTGGGCTGCTGTTACTGTGGTCCCGATTCTGTACAGTCCCTTTTTGATGTGGGATTTGAGTCGTCTTATGAATATCCCCTGTAGTACTACCGGCATCCTGTTAAAATTCTGTGCAAAGTACCATTTGATGTGTGATGAAGACTTCGATGGGTCGAGCGATTGATCAGGTCAAAAAAAAAAATCTCTGTGGTACTGAAAGCAACTGGCAATAAAAAAAGCAATGAAATAAACAGTCCTGTTCCTGCAGTCTGAAAAAAAAACAGTTATCTACCACTTATAATTTAGCAACTAAAGATTCTTCCTTCTTCCTAATGCATTTATGATGACTGTTATTTTTATGTAAATATATTGATTTTGTTTATGCGTTGGCATAAGGATTAGGGAGGGAGGATGTGATTCATAGCAGAACCTTTACTAAGCACAAAGAGAAAAGTACAGTGAAAAAGAAGGTCAGAACAAGTGTCAGATAATGCTTGTAGCAATTCACATACCATCTTTTTCTTCCTCACAGGTTGTAATCATGAGAGATTACCATCATGAAAACGTGGTTGACATGTACAACAGTTACCTTGTTGGCGATGAGCTGTGGGTTGTGATGGAGTTTCTGGAGGGCGGCGCTTTGACAGATATAGTGACTCACACGAGGTGGGTTGGGTGTGCTGCGCCGGGGACCAGCAGCATAAATCCTATGGTGTAGGCCAGGCGGGAGGGAGATGCCGCAGCTTTCCTTCGCGGATGCCTCCGGACCGTGCCCTCCGGACCTCACCTCCTGCTGAGGGAAGCTGGCTACCTGCTGGCTCTATATATGTATTTTTATGTGTATATTTATTGGTGTATATTTGTATTTACATACAAAATACATATATACAAACATAAAAATACATACATGCATACAATAGACATACATGGAAAATATATATACATAAATATATATCTGTGTGTATGTATATACATATACTTTTATATATATACACATACTTAGACACATACTGTAGCATGCTCACTTTACCAGCATAAAGAAGCGACTGCAGATGAATTCCTGTCAGTACCAGCATTTTTTAAATAGAAGGGAAAGAAATACCTGAAAGGGCTTGCTGGTAGATGGGGATTTGCTAGCGCTTTAGGAGGTAATTTAGCAGCAACACGACTTTTATCCATTACTTCCTAAAATGGCAAAAAAAAAATCTTCTTTTCCGTGTTTGGTGATCTGTATTGTTGTTTTCGCCGTCATAACTACGTCAGTTGTAAGGGTGATTTTTCTCCATACTCATAACCCACGTAACCACGCTGTCAGAAATGTTAACTGCAAACTGAGCCTAAAACATAATGGGAAAAGTATTTTTATATCGGAATATTTGTGCTTACGGTAGAGCTTGTTCCCGTATTTCAGTTAATATCGTACCTTTAAAGAAGGTAATGTGCCAGCACAAAAGCTGTAGTGTATGGAACCGCTCTTCCTCTTCTGAGTGGAGACGTTAGATTTTACAGCCCTCTTTACATCTGCTCTTCACTCATCTTTTCCTGATAAGCAGGATACAATGAGATAGGAAAGAGGAATTCTTTATTTAATTTCTTCTTCTTGAATTAAAAAAAAAAAATTTCCACACCAAACCAGTGGGACAGTATTTAGGTGAGCAGGAAGAAAAGCAAGGAATAGTAAATTAGAAAATTTGTCTTCTCTCATAGTTTAATGATGCTCTCAGATCCTACCAAAAGCAGAATTGTAACAAGGTATTTTATTTTTTTAGTGTTGCCTTAGCTGATGTGCTGAAATAAATCACAATATTGCAAGTCGTTTGTTAACTACTGCTCCCCAAAACATTAAAAGCTCTATCTTAGATATTTCTGACAGGAGTTTAACGGCAAACAGATGTTCCCAGGACACCACTTCTTAAGAGCTGTCATCTATTTTTTTTACTCAAAATAGTCTTCCCTTAATCTTCTGGGTTTTTTTTTTACATTGCATGACCTTCCCTCAAAGATTTTGCTAAAATACTGCAAATGGCACACAAAGCAGAAATCTCCACGGGTATTTTTCTGCTCACGTAGTAGAGGTGCTGGGGACATCCAGCGACGGGGCAGCGGTACTGGGGCGCACGACCCATCCTGGCCATCGCCATTGTGCTGTGTCAGACAGCTTCCTCCAGAATGGGGTTTTGCACACATGCACAGAAATGAGGACTCTTGCTGTTTATTTTTCTACTGAAATACCCTCAATATTTTTGTAGGAGGCATTAAAAGCAAAGAAGTGCTCTCGAAGAGCTAACCCAGGGCCTGATGTTTTGTCTGCACAATTAAGAGTGTTTTTTCTCATATTCATTCCATGCCTGCTTCCATCCCAGCAGTGATTTACCCTCCTTGGCAAGCAGTGAGTTTATTGTAAATAAGGCATTTCCGTTATTTTCCAGAGGGAAACAGGCTCATTGTAACAGACTACATCACATAGTACACTCTGCTTTTTTGGTGCTGCAGGGAGACTTCTCCAGACCTCGTTGGAGAGTTGTCCCTCACCCCTCATCTCCCCTTTTTTGACAGAAATAGGACCAGAGTCGCCCCACAGAGCCGTTGCCTAAAAGACCTCCTGGCTGTCTGTACACTGGCGTGAAGGGGGACTTGTGCCTCTTCCCTCCAGCTCCCCTTTCCCGCTGTCTTCATAAACGCTCAGCTTGTTTTTCCACCTTGCTGTTTCAGGATGAACGAGGAGCAGATAGCAACCGTCTGCCTGTCCGTCCTGAGAGCTCTGTCCTACCTGCACAACCAAGGCGTCATCCACCGCGACATCAAAAGCGACTCCATCCTTCTCACAAGCGACGGGAGGGTGAGTGCCCAACGTTTCTCCTGCCGTCCCTTGGGGCTGGCATGAAAATAGCTGTGCCCATTCAAAGTGATGCTAACTTAAAAAAAATAAGCCAGGCGTGTGAAACCAAGGGATATGACCTGTGAATAACTTGTTAGAGAGCTGAATCAGAAAAACACAGGCCTGGCCTGGCAGGTGATTGACATCTGTGCTGCATGCAGAGTCCCGGGGGGGGATCGGAGCCGTCAAAAGGCAGTGGCAGAACAAACTGTGCCACATGGGTGATGGTTAGGTGACGAGACACCGTCTTGTACGCCGTACCGCTCCTACTCTGATGCCTCTCAGAAATATTTCCTTTTTACTACATTTAGTTATCCTTTAGTTAGCAAGCTTCTATACATTTGCTCTGTTTTCCCAAGCTAGTTAGGAGGCTAACATCAATCTATACGAATAGGAAATACTCCGCGTTACTGCTGACACACTCCCCCGGTGGTGAGAGTAGCTTTTACCGTAGGTACACTTACAAGACGCTTGGTAATACTTGTCCCACACTTCCATTTACTTGGATGGGATGCTGCTGTCACTGAATTGGTCTGTCTTTGTGGTGTTAATGAGTGGGGAGAGAGGGAGAGAAAATGCTGCACGTGACCTGCGCAATAAGCAAAATAAAGTTTGCACGCAAAAAAATACTACTTCAGCAGTGTTTGGTCCCAAAGAAATTGTTATTCCCTTGCGAGGAGAAAGGTGGGTTTGTGCTGTGGTATTTCTGGGCATACACAGCTGTAAAACTTGAAGCACCTAAACTTGGGGCACCCAAAGGCTTAGGTGGAGGGAGGCAAATCACTCTTAAATATAAGACCCTAATTTCTGCTTGAGTTAGGCACTACTTGGCGTCTCACCTTGTGGCCCCACTGGGATAATTTGAGTAGAAACTAACGGACTCGTGGCCAGCGAGTCCCATAAGCAGGGCTTTAAGGGTTGCTCCACTGGCGTTACACGCCTGTCTAAAGCAAGATTCAATGGGTCGGGCTGAGCCCAAAAGCACGTGGTCAGTCTGGAACCAAACCTAGATCTTCTCTTTCAGAAGGTAAAACTCTTGGCCTCCCAGGCCTGGTCTGATTCCCTAATCAAAGGCTCACCTTTATAATTTGATTCCCAATTCACCAAGGGAGAGGGATTTTCTTCCTGCAGCGCTCACAGGCTGCTCCTGTTAATCCTGTCGGGGGAAGAAAATCCCACGTGTGTAGGAGTTTTTCAGTTGCGATTTCAACCCATGTTGCTGAAATAGCATCTGATCTGCTCTCAGGATCTGCATACAGTGCCTCATTATACTCATTACTCTAGTACTTATTATCTGCATTGCAGATTTCTTCGTGGCCGTGTTGTGCAATTATCTTTTTTTAGAAAATCGTCTTCTTTTATGTACTCGAATGAGCAATAGATATGCAAAACCTCTTGTGCTGCTACAAAAGAAGATTGGGCTCTGCTTCCAAAATATGCATTATTTCTTCCATTCTTCATCCTGTAAACTGAAAAATGCATTTAGCGTGGAGAACTTGGCTATTATTGGCTTTGTTTTAGAAATACCAACAATCATTTTATAATTCTGTTAAAAATAATACCCTTAGTTTTAAAAAAAGTAATGTCTGCACTGAATCCGAAACAAAACAAATCAGTGCTGATAATAAAATGCTGGTCTACACAATGCAGGGATTTAGGCAACTGCCCACTTCAGTTGTCCTGAGGCTGTTTGGGCTCACTTCGTATCCCCGGGCGCCGAGTACGCGATCAGATATACGGCTTACGGAGCTCGGACGTGGGTCACCGGTGCACTGTGCGGTGTATAGCTGGGGGTGATGGGGGTTAGGCTAATGTCCAGGAAAACCCTTATGATAGCTTCTAGGCCTCCAAATAAAATATTGGGGGGGGGGGGGAACACTTTAGCCTTAAGGAACAAGCTGTTTCTGGAAGGGGGTGATGCCACCGGCACTCAGACCAGCTTGTTTTGGTTGGGGATTGGAGGAGTTTTCACCTTGGCGTTGTACAGCAACGGGGGGGGGGGGCGATAATTTTCCATAATTTTTGTTCTTAAAAAAAACCTGGCATAAAAGTATGAGCAGGCACATGATGCAGCAGGAGCCGCTCTCCGGAGTGCTTGTGTATCCCATTATTTCTATTTCAGGTCACTGCCACAGCTACTCAAGGACAGTACCGTCTTTAATTCCCGAGTTCCCAAGCAAAGGGGGCAGGTCCCCTTAGCTCTTACAACCATTTTGGAAGAGTCTTGCACCGTTCCCTGCCTTCCCTAAATTAGCTCCCCTATTACATCAAGATGGCCATTTCTTCAGTGATAGTCCACAGTGTGAGGTCCTGGTCTTGAAAAATCATTGGCAGGTGTATTGCTTTCTGTGAGTGTTAGATCATGCGCTCTGTGGTCAAAGAAAATGGGTGAATGCCATTTGTTTCATCTGTTTTCTGGCAAACTCACGGATCATATACCTGATACAAAATAATAGGAGTGGTGTGTATCACTTGAAATACATCTATTATTGAATATCAGTATGCACACATAGACTACAGACATGGGGTTTATAAATACGCACTAATAGATTCATTATAAAACAGGGTTACCTCAGAATTTTTTGCTTTCCTTCTATTTTTTAAATATTATAAGCCATTTATCACCTCCGCCTCTTTTGCTGGTGGAGAGGCAATGAGCTGTGACAGGCAATCTTAGTAACGAGCACCACTGCCGCTCTCTCCTACTTCTTTCCCTTCCCTTCATTTTAATGCGCCGCGCGTTCCCCAGGCTGTATTGCCATCTCCAGCCACACTTCCCAAACTGTGCTGCTGTCCTGTCCCAGGCAGACGTTGCAGCTCCGTCCCTGTCCCCCAGGCTGCAGCCGGAGATGTGTGTCTCGGAGGAATTTGCCTTGTTATCCAAGAGGGGCTTTTTGCTTTTCTTTACTTTTCAGATAAAATTGTCTGACTTTGGGTTCTGCGCGCAAGTGTCAAAGGAGGTCCCCCGGAGGAAGTCGCTAGTTGGGACGCCGTATTGGATGGCGCCGGAGGTGATATCCCGGCTGCCCTACGGCACCGAGGTGAGTACAGCGGGGCACCGCACGCCCACGCAGGCCCAGGGCGGCTGGTTTCCCTCTGCGTGGTGCCTCGGCCGACCCCACCGAGCCCTGTCAGAACCATGCAGTTCAAATGCATTTACGCAGATATGCTAAATAGCAGCAATTATGTTTGCCCTAGAGTGCTACATCGTGCCTTGTTTTAGAGTATTTCTCCAAGACAAAGTCATCAAGTAACAACTCCATTTAGCACACTAAACAATGTAATGCCTTTACATATTTTAGCTTAGGGTGCTGTATTAAAGGAAACTGGCAACATTTTCACATCATGAAAGACCCTTTGATGATCTTTAATATCAAGCCTGCAAGCTGGAGCTGCAGTTACAGGTGTCTACACCTGCATATGCCAAGCCAGCAGCCAGATCACATGCCCGTACAGTATTTGCACAGACCTGCAGGCAGAGATCCAGCTAAAGCCTGAGATCCCCTTCCTCCGGAGGAGTGCCAGCAAAGGCACGGGCATGGTCCTCTAGGGTCCCAAACACAGGAGCCGGCTGGGTGGGTTGGATTGCCACCTTCTGCTGTAGCATTCGTCTCCACATCGGCTCATTCCTTGCAGTCATTGCTCTCGTTAGTTGAGAGATGGGGGAAAAAAGCATATCTGTGGGAACTATTTTAAGCACTGCCAAATGGTCTGAAAAAGGTGATTCACACGGTTTTATTGGAGCCCTTCAGATGAGCTCAGAAAGGTGGGGACCCGGCAGCTCTGCAGTGCCGTACCCCATCTGTTAGGAAGCTCTGAGTCACGGCACTTCTGCGCTGCCAGCCTGGGAAGAGCAGTCCCCTCTCCCGCGCTCAGACGTGACAGTGACTCACGCTTCCCCAGCCAGAGACATGGCTGCATTTTCTCCTCTACGTGGTGAGGGGAGTCATCTTCTGCTTGATAGTGCCTGTAGTAACAGCTGCAGACTGCAAACCTGCGAGACAAATACAGATCTATATAGAGAGATATATTTACACACAGATACACACATATATACATACATATATATATATACACACACACACACACACACACAAAGAGGGGGGAATGAGCTGAGGCCTGAGACGGGAGACGCTGCATCTTCACATTGCACGGCAGGGACCGATCTGGCGCCAGCAGGAAGAACGCCCGCCCGAAAGCGAGAGCACCCTGCAGGCACCGATGTTCACCCAGGACGTGTGGCATTGTAGAAGACATTTCAGGGATAATAACATCAGCTATTATTAGCCCATTAATAACACTGAAGGGATTATAAAGTGGCTGAACTTACAGCTACATTAGGTTTCCCCACCAGAAGGGAAGGGGGAAAAAAAAAAGAGGATTTAAGCTGAAGGATAGTGTTGGCAAAAGAACAAAAGCAGTATGAACTGGCCTTGGCTGTATTTGGGCTGGCAAATGACAGGAATTACAGTCATCGGTGGATTGGGATTCTGGAGCAGCTCTGCAGCTGGCCAGGACCAAAAAAAAAAAAGGTGCGAGTTGGGTTTTTTTTAAGCTAGAGCTGAATCACTTTCCAAAGGGATGATATAACGTGTTACCTGTGCTCGCTGGAAACGGGCCCGGGTGTAGTAAGTGCTTGTGTTTGCCTTGGGGTCTCAAATACAGTCTTTAAGGTTCAGGGGAAGTAGAGTAACTGATTTCACAGCAGCTGAATTGTACTCTGCCCTCCCACTAGCTGCACCTCTCTGCAGCACTGCAGAGCCAGCCTGGGGTAAATATTCAGCGGGTGCAGATCGGTGCAGCTGAAATGCAGCGCAGTGGGGTGCAGCCAGCCTCTCAAACGAGCGTGCCTTAGCAGTGCTTCCAGTGGGCATCACCTAAACCGGCTGCAGACCCAGGTTTGTAAGTTGTTTCTAATTTATTTCTTCAATGCACTTACTGCTCAGAAGAAAAAACTGTTGTTGGCTGGTTAAAAAAGAAAGATTTATGGTGATGGCTCACCAGACTGTTGGACACAGACAGGTACAACAGCACGAGCCAGCTCAGAGGTTTGCATGAGGCCAAGTGTTGAGCCCGTTAGCCCCCGCGCTGCACCACCAGCGGTGTTTACGAACGGACTGTGTGTTACAGGTGGATATCTGGTCCCTGGGCATCATGGTGATAGAGATGATAGACGGCGAACCTCCCTACTTCAACGAGCCGCCGCTGCAGGCCATGCGCCGTATCCGGGATAACCTCCCGCCCCGGGTGAAGGACATGCACAAGGTTAGACTTTCCATAGGTGATGAGGGTCTTGCACGTACAAACGTTAATAAAACCCTAGCCACACGCTGCCATGCCCAAAGGATAAATTGCATCTTTAAGGTACCGCCTTGAGCAGCGGGTCCTACATAGGACTCGTGGGGAGGATGCGAGGCCAAAGCCATCAGCAAACCGTAGCCTTCTTTGTGCCCAGCCCTGGCTTTGCTTTTGCAGCGAGTGACGGCGAAGGGAGCTGGGCAGAGCCTCGTGCTCCCTGCGCTTCCCACCCTGCCCGAGGACCAGAGCAAGTCGGCACGTCAGCCCTGCTGCGGATGGGTTGGTACGTCCATGCCCAGTGCCGAAGCCTTTGGGTACCTCCCATTTTGGGTGTGCCTCTAGAAGTGCCTCTGCCTGAGCCCTCAGCGAATGTTAATGCTTTCCCCACCCACTGCATGCAAAGCTAGGCAGTGTGTGCTGTTCTGCACCCCACTGTTACCCAAATACTTTCAACATTAATGGCACATAGAAGACGCGCGGCCCTTCAGCTCAGTACATCTGTTGCCATAGGAGAGCCCAGTGTGTCCCTCGTCTTCCCAAGAAAAGCAGCGTGCACGGACGTAGCGTAGGCTGGAAACAGGTGTCTTTGTCCGCCCCTAACGCCAGTGTGATGTTGCAGGTCTCCTCGGTTCTCCGGGGCTTCTTGGACTCAATGCTGGTGCGGGAGCCCTCGCAGAGAGCCACAGCACCGGAACTGTTGAGACACCCGTTTCTCAAACTGGCTGGGCCCCCTTCTTGCATCGTGCCCCTCATGAGGCAGCACAGGCATCGCTGACGCTAGCGACTTTTCAGGAGGATGTCGGTGCAGAGTCTGGATAACGGCCGTGCAGGAATCCTGGCGGTTGTGTGGGAACCGCGGGCAGGGATGAGCGAAACCTTGCGGAGGAAAAGCAGCCCCGCGGAAATAATGCAGTGTATAAAAACCCCAAGGAGGTGCTCTCTGGGGCTGCAAGGGACCGGGGAGCGATCCTGGCCACCAGCTGGGTGGCCACGCTCCGCCGTGGACCGTCGCTCCCCAGTGCTGTCATCTCGGCCATCCAGGCAGAAGGCACCAAATGCAAACCAGGTTGGAAGGATAATTAGTAGAGGATAGCACAACCAGAGTGAAACACCAGAATTTTACTGCAGGCTACGGCACTTCTATTTCAGAAGAACACTTTTCTGACAAAAAAAGCACTTTTTATCTTGGTCATAGCAGCGCAATTTATTTTGCAACGAATTTGTAATTTTCTGTACAGTACGTTTTGATAATTTGCAGTACTTTGTCACGTAACTGTTGTGTTAGTTGAAGTAATAAGTGTAACTTAGCAAGAATTTGAGAAGATAAAATTTCCGACTTTTTTAACCCTTTTGAAAACAGAAAAAAACCCACAAACCCACCTTTAGGAAGTTAGAAGGTTTTGCAGGTTTTTCCATCAGGGTGAGGAGACCGCTCGTCCCGCCGCCACGGCAGCCTGAAGAGCCAACGGTAACTGATGCTTGTGGGAGCGCTGGCAGCCTGGCTTTGGGCGCTGGCCCTCTCAGCACCACCGGCGACGCAGCGGCCGTCAGAGCTGCTGCTGCTGAATGTTAGCGGTCGTCAGGGTCTCCCTCATCTCCCCGTTTCTCCAGCGGTGGGAGCTAACGCATCCAGCGTACCTTTGCTCAAGGGTCGTCTTCTCACGCCGTGGCGGTCCCTTCGTTTTATGCCAGCGCAAGGCCGGTTTTGTTACCACTAAAATCTCCGTTATTTCTGTCACGCTCTGGAAGTGGAAAGGGACGGCAGGCGTCCGTCCGCGCGCCCAGCGGGTATCCTCCAGAGCCCAGCCAGACCCCTGTGATGCGTTCCGAGATGTTTGCCATATAGACGAAGTCGTGCTGCTGTCTAGACCTTTTTGAATGTTGATGCAACAGTTGACTACTACGGTACAATTTTGTGTTACTTGTTGGATGACTTTGCATGTTAACTGTAGGCCTGAATAGATTTGCCTTTAAAATTTTTAGAAATGCTTCATAATTATTTCAACGATAAATGAATTTTATTTATTAATGATTAGTTCTTTTTAATTATGTATAATATGAAAGCCATGTTTTTAAAGGTTTTTTTTTTTTCTTACTGACCTCATTTTACAATCTCATTAAGAAACACAAAGCCAATTTTGTGAAAACACAAGTTAGTTTCTTTCCTATTACGGAATTTCATAGTGAATAAATTAATTGTTATTTATTGTAGTAAATTATAACCAAACATCTAAACCTGGCAGGAGCTGTTGCTTAAAGATCTTCCTCCGGTACAAAAGAGTTGCCAATAGTCAAGAAGCTCCTTTAGTACTGCCCTTAAAAAGTTAAAGAATATTGGAAGGGAGAGAAACAATTAAAAGAAAAGGAGGCGATAAATATGAACTCGAACATTGAATAACTGTTCTTACAGCTGGGTGTCTTACTCCCCGCTGCTTTCTCTTCTCAACCCTGTTTGCACATTTTAAGAAGACACTAAAGAAAATGTGTTTGGCTCCCGCCGCCCCGCCGCAAACGCGCGCCCGCTGCCCACCCGCAGAAACCTGGCAGGGAGCGCAGCACCCCCGGCGTTCCGAGGTGTTTCTATTTTGTAGTCTTGACAACTCAGGAAAACAGGCTGCACCAGTAAAGGCAATGACATACAGGCAAAGCTGTAATACGAGCCACAAAAGTGAACTTTTTTAACCATCTTTGAATAAAAAGGGAGTTGGGGTTGGTGGGGGGGTTTTCTTCAATATTCAGCACATTTTAGGCTGTACAAGTGAAGAATTTTCTGCAACTTTCTTATCATTAGATACTTTAAACAGTATTCATCAAGTTTACTGAAAGTTTTGTCGATTTCAAAGGGTTTTTTTGTGCACACCAACTACTGGTGAGACAAATGCACATGCAAGTTAAATAAATTAATTAATAAACACTTTAATTTTCAGTGTGGTTTTTTTTCCTCATGCTTTGTTTCTGTTTTCTAAATTTGACTCAGTCACAGAGTACCAGACCAAGCAAATAACAAGAAAAAAAAGAGGGTGCTTGTATATATGTGCGATATATACCACACACACATGTATAAAAATATGTACATATAGTGCTTTATAGAGCTTCCCCTCGTGATTCCAAAGTGCCAGTGGCCGTGTCTGCGATGCAAGGCAGCTGCTCAGCCCTGGTCCCGTGGTGCCCATCACAGCCGCGTCCTGGCTCCTGGATGGGGAGTTGCTGGGAACCCCAGCCTCAGTGAAGGTCACAGGGACGGAGCTCCAGTACCACGAGGGCCTGGGGTTAGGAAAACCACTGGATCCGAAGTAAAACCTGTGCCTACCCGCCAGCCACGGGAAGCTGACAGTCAGGAGGCAGTGGCTATATGGGCGTGAGAAAATAGGTTGCTTTGTACTTTTTGATTGTATTTATTAGTTTAAGATATTTGAAGAGTGAAATGCTGCTGTCCAGCTCTAATTTTCCAAATTAAGAAGGTAGGAATAAGACCTCAAAAAAAGATGTTCTCAGTGTCAATAAATTTTTCTCCTGGTTGATGGCACAATCACTGCATAAACACCTGTGAGGAACTATGGGACACGAGTAAGAATCAGAAGCTTGAAATTCTGACTGTGCCTCTACCCAAAATTAAGAAAAAAGAAAAAAAAAGACTAACAGTTATCCCAAGCCCATCAGTTTTAACAAACAAGGACCAGCAGGATGGAAGAGGCAAAAGAGCCTTCACATGACTTGGGGGGGGGGGTGGAATCACCTTTAATTTGCCATAAGGAGGAAAGGGCAAAGGCTTAGGGTGTGCAGTGCAACAGGCTGGGGCAAAACCAGGCAGCCTATGAGCTAAATACCATAAACACATCACCAAAAGAAAACCCCAAAGTGAGGGGGAAAATAATGGAGGGAAATAATAATTCAAATCCGTATCATCTGCCTTTGCAAAAACCTTGAGGTGGGAGACTGACTTTGTTTCTGCCTGGGACCTTCCCAGCCCCGAAGAGGCCAGTCCTTGATCAGGCCCGGAGCACCCATTTGTCACGCACCAGCCTCTCCTCTTCTTGCACAAAAAAGAAACTTCCCCGGGGCAGAAATCACCAGTGTGGTTTGTCAAGCTGAAGCAAATGATGTCGTTAGAGAAATACTAGAGAAATATCCATTTCAACCCAAGATACTGTGACTTAGCCATTCCCAGAGCCCCCCAGACACCCTCATGTGCACACACACACACTTATGTTAGAAACACACAACTCTACACACAGGGAAAAAACTTTCATGGCTCAACACGTGTCAGCAATGCCGGTGCTTGAAAGAAACACCCAGACATCCCGTTGCAGTCAGTCATATAGTACAGAAAATTTTGAGAAGTGATTAGCACCCATACAGCTCCGCATATGAAGAAAGCCCATACCTGTTGAAACATTTCCACCTTCCTTTCCTTGCCCCCCCCCCAATAATCCTTTTTATTTTTTCCTTATTTGTCCTTAATTTTTGGCTCATAACCATTCAGCTCTCATGCCTAGTGAAAACATTCCTCCCAGGCTCCCCAGTAGCATCATCAGTCAGCTAATGAGTCTACAATATCATTTGCTCCCTTAAGCATCTTCAAGTCTTATAAATGAGGTTTTATATTACTACTGGTTGCTGACATCAGTAAATGTTTCAAAATACATTAGCCATCACTAAAAAAAAAAAAAAAAAAAAAGCTTAACTTTGGCTGTTTCAGCCACAGCGCTTCAAATGAAGCCAGAGCCAGCCAAAAAGCAGGGCATACCCATGGCCTGTTACCTCGGGCTACACAGTTGACTGAGCCGTGTTCATCCCCCTCACTGCAAATTTGTTCCTTGCGTACCCTCTGTAGGATTGTCCCAGGTCTCATCTCCTGCAACCTGATGGCTCTTGAGCCCTTTTCCCAGCCCCTGCGGTGTCCACGCTGCAGAAGCCATTTCCTCCATCTCTGTCGCCTCGTGGGCTGCGCAGTCTTGCCCTTGTTGGGCATCTCAGCAAAAAAAATTATACTTTTCAGTTTTTTAGATACCAGATGTTGGGAGCATCTATTCACCCAGAAGATGTCTTCATCTGCTGCACCGGCTGAGGCTGAGCTCCGCATATGGCCGGTTACTCCAGTGCATTTATTCCTGCCTGTCACTAAGGCACGACGGCTTTTTCTGAAGTCACCAGTTCTAAAAGTATTCACAAATACTCATCATTTTACTAGCACAGGCTGGGGCATTTCCTGGCTATGTAACTCCCCTCCTTGGCAATACATCAATAATTTATAATTAAAGTTCTAATCAGAAGTACTTTGTAAGTCATTAACAGCTGCCTTAGTAAGTGCTTAATTATTACAGGTCCTTACAGAGCTCATAGGGTGATAAGTTTCTTATATTTATCCACCTTCTACCAGTGTGTTCATAAACATCTATAAAGCAAAGTGTTCAAGTTTGCAGCTAGCTCATGATAAGCCATCAATGAATGAAAGCTAAATATAAAATGAAATCACAATAAAAGTGCTGCTGTAGTTTGATGGGCAGGAGGGAAGTTGGATGGCTTTTTTTTAACCTCTCTCATAACTAATCTTTCAAAAATAGGCTTGGAAAGCTTAAATGGATGGAAAATTCAGATCAAATTCAGTAAATAATTGTTAGCAAAAGTATGGAAAGAACTGAAAGACTCAAAGGGGTTTCTTTCAACATCTTAAATAACTTTTTCCAGAACCAAGATACGCCAGTCTGGGGCACAATGCAAACTCTGACTGAGCTGAAATTATTGTTTCCATTTCCTTTCTTCCCAAAAAAGCGAGAGGGAAAACATGTCAGGACAGCAAGAAATTATTTTCTATCTTATTTCAGAAAACCAAAAAATTAATTACCCAACTCTGTTCCCGATAGCTTCCAGTCACTTTCAACCTGAAGAAAACAGAAAACATCCGATGTGACAAGCGACAAAAGGGCCTAAGCTGTGTGGGCACAGGGTTGAGGGCTGCACAGGCAAAACAGAGCCACAAGAGCAGCGTCAGCTTTTGGGGTTGTCCTCCCGTCAGATGGCCGATGCCACCACTTCAGTGCATCGGCCAGTGCTCAAGCAGTGGGATCGGTCGAGGACGGTTTCCTGTGAGCAGTGAAGACAATGGTTTCCTTGGGTGGCTCTGCCATGACTGCCCTTACAGGGTCACAACAGGTTGAATTAAAATCAGTTTGCAAAGAAGTCAACCGTCCGTAAATGAGCGGGTGTTTTTCCCTCTCAAATACATGTAGGTGTTTGAGAGTGTTTCCCTGTTACACCAGGTGGGTCTTGCTCACTTTCTGCAGCTGGGGAAGCAACAACATGACCTACAAGGGGCTAAAACCCACCAGCAGCTTTACTTGAAGAAGACGCCACAAACTCCAACTGCTCCAAAAACCAGCCTCTCCTAGGAGTTCAGCCAGCAGCTCCATCCACCAGCCGCTGCCTCTCCTAGGAGTGACGCTAAGGCAGCTAAGCCAAGCCCCAGGTTTTGTTGCCTTCCAACAGCTCCATATAAACCCCAAACTGTAGCTTCCAAAGGAGGCAAAGAAAGGTTAAACGTAGCCCGTCAAATGCTGCAGGGGTGCAGAGCGGTGGGTTTCCCACCTCCTGCTCTTGTTTTGAGAAGTATCCGTCAACCCCTCTTGCCAGCCTCGGATGATCCTTCCTGCCTCTAAACCCGCTCTGCAAAATAAGTATGATTTCTACGGGGTATAAGAAACTACAGTGCATGGGATTGCTACCGACGGCTTGCGCAAGGAGCTGTCGCACGAGGTAAAACCAAGAGGCCAAGAGGAAGGAGCATAAAGACTTTGCTTGGTTTTATGTTTTGGAATACTTTGCATCTACTGTGCCTCTGCCGCTGGCTATGCAATGGCCACAGCGCAAGGCTGGATGCCCTCAGAGGTCATGGAAGTAGCTGAGAAATGCAAGCCCATTACCAGTACAGTCATCCCTTCATTGGGTTAAAAATTTGGGGTGGATCAGAAATCAAAAACACTTATAAACATGCAGCGATGTGCGTTTCCTTATCTCTGTAAAGCTCCTACTAAAGGCAAGTGGAAGGGAAGCAGCTCTCTTTTATGTCACCCATTTAAAGTTTTGATATCCAAACTGACAGGTGACTAACTCAAGTTTTGCAAGGAAAAAGAGAAAAAAAAAAAAGAAAGAGAGGGATAGGTGCTGATGGATGTGAAAAGAGGGAGGGAAAAAAGCCCTAATGGGGTCTCCTAGAGAAACAGAGAGCACAGAGGAAAAATAGGCTCCTCTTCCCTGTTTCCAGCCACAAAGTCCTTCTCTTCCCCCATTTTTCACAGACAATGTCCCAACTCTTCCATATCTCTAATTATACTCAACTGAACCAGCAGAAATGGCTCACACTGACACCAAAGACTTGCAGCTCATCAGGAGGAAACCGGCCAGGTGGGACCAGCCTCCTATTGACTGGGATGTCTCCAGTTTGGTGCAATTCCCATCCCCATCCTGCCACCGCGTCCTGCCCCACCGCTGCTCACCCACACAGCCACGCCATCCCAGGGGCTTGCTGCTGCAGCCGCCTTGCCAAGACGTGCTATTCAGAAGACGAATGACTATGGAGGGGCTCCTTTGGCATCCACAGTTCAGCTCTTTGCTTCCCCCCTTTTTTTTTTTTTTTTTTTTGGGATGTCAAAATACAGGAGCAGATGCTCCAGGCTGACGGGAGCTGGCTGGGAGAGCCTTTCTGGCTGGAGGGCAGACAAGAACGAGGCAGGACAAAGCCGGTAACTGTGGCCCCTCTCTATTAAGGATGAACCTTTCATCCTTTTATTCACCCTCCTGCTACCTATGGCTTTTTCTGGCTGCCTCTAAAAGAACCTTTTTTTCTTTTTTTTTTTTTTTTTTTAATAATAATCAGCTCATTGTAGGCAGTGGCACTCGGTCAGCCTAAAGCCCGCCCAGAACACTTTCACGGGAGTTTTAAAAGAAAAGGGCAAAGCCACAAGCATCATTAGCACCATAATTTTGCTTCTTGCATCCAAATGAAGAAACAAGAAGGCAAGCATAATGTAGAAATGAGACAGGACTAAAGGCAGGCTCTTGCTGCATCCACCTTTGTTTTCATCTTCGACAAAAAACCTCATAAATTTTGGAGGATGCTGCAGCATTCAAAAGAAATTACTGTTTTTCTTGGCCTATTACCCTGTTTTAAGCTGAAGGTGGACAGTCTGTATGAGTCCCTGTTTGGATCAAACCAGTTCAAGAAGAGCAAAGTATTTTCCACACCCTAAACTAACACGAGGTCTGGACTAACTCTTGCTGTGGTAACAGCGGAGCCAAGGGAAGTCAAAGGTTTCAGTGGGAACTGGACAGGAGCAGAGTGAAACGCGCCACTGCCCACAAAATACATAAGAAAGAAACAGCCAAGGGGTTAGAAGAACATTAGAAATAGCCGACAAATCACAGAATACTGAGCCACCACCCTGTCTTCACCAAACCATCTGCACCAAAATGCTGCTAGAATAAATCCGACATTTCTCATCCATTCAGGCTATGTATTTTTGCACCGATTCCATTAGATATCATGGAGTCAGTAGAAAGCATTACATCATTTCAAAATAAGAAGGCAAATCATGTATTATATATGTACATGTTTTAATTAATTTTAAAAATGGTCTACATTTAAGGATAGATTTCAAGGGTTTCCTTCTATTTTTTTCTGTTACATTAGATTATACCTGAATAATCTGCATAGTAACGTTAACATTTCTGTTTTCTTCTTTTTTGTGTGTGTGTTTCGTTGTGGAAATACCAGTTGCAGGTAGCAATGTAACATCTCAACGACAATCACAATACGTGCAGGATGTCCAGCCAGAAGCATTTCTCAGTTGACTTGCAGTAGCATGGCACTTTATAATTTGTGTATCAATACTCTTTTTCTATTATTTTTTTAAGTTTAGTTCAGATGGGGCTCAAGAAGCAAAACCAAACTTTCTTCACTCAGCCTCAAGCGTGGGCTCAGCCCCTCAGCTGGCTGCGATCTGCTGCGCTGGAGTTACTCCAGTTTATACCAGCTTGAGGTTCTGGCCTTAATTTTTTTTTTTCCAAAACACACCTGTATTGCCTTCATGCTTTCCTTAACATGAGTGCAAATTTCAGGAATGTGATTTGAGTCCCTTCATTAGAGGACCTTAATGAAGTCTGTGCAATGGCTCTGTCCCCCAGCCCTGCTCCCTGCGCAGACGTGAACGGAGAGGGCTGAATGCTGCCAAGAGCAGCACACTGGGGAGGTAAGAGTCCCTTAGAGGGGGGAAAAAAAGGAATTAAAAAAAAAAAAAAGCAGCTAATTTTTCCCTCAGTGTTAAACTTTGACACGTAAAGCATTTCTGTTTCCAGATGATTGGCCCAGTTGCTTAAGAAGGTATTCATATCACCTACTGCCACAGACAGACTGCTAAAATCAGATGCTCTGAGTCTTCTTACAGAGACAGCTATGTCTCTGCGCTGACTATATTAAAGCCTAACCTTAATGTGTGTGCCTCCATGAAATACCCGTGATTAGGTGTTGTGAATACCGTCTCTCACCCCCCCATAACCTTTCCTCACCCTTAAAAAAAAAGTGCTTTTGCTTTTTCTACCTGATAAATATTTAGGCTGCTCGATCCTGTCCTCTATCCCATGTGTTTGTACTGAGATCTGTCCCGAGGAATTTGCACTTGGTTGGCTGTCAGCTTGTGGTGGATATGGTAAACGCAGAGGGTTATCACGATAACCAGCCCCAGTATCAGGCCCAAAATCAGAGGCAGGGTTTCTTCTAACTGCTCCCTCTGGTCCACCGGGCACTTGTGTTCTGCAGGGAAAGAAAGAAAAGGAAAGAGAAATTAATGAGACATTGCAAATCCGAACTCCTGCGGCAGTAGCGAACCGACCACGGCCACGGCTCCTCGCCGGGGGTCCCTGTGCAGCAGAAATAGCTGCAGCAGGAAGGAGAGACAAAAATTGTCATCGGAGTCCCAGGGAGCAAATCAATTGCTTTGGAGGAAAGTGAAATCACAGTCACAACACAGGGTTTGGAGGGAGAGGTAACATCTATCAAACCAACCAGCGCGGTGGGAGAAAACGCTTTCATGCCCGTAAGATCCTCTTCAGGCCTCTGCCACAGCAGTACAGCAATGGCCCTGCTGGGAACAGGACAGCAAAGGTACAGGTTTCCTGACCGTGGCTGAACATCTGCTTTGTTTATTTAGTTATAGAGTCTATAAATACTGTATCACGAGACCTCACCGTCAGTAAGTCTTTAATCCTGCATCAGACTTACCATGCTCATTGTTAAAGAGATTTTTCCCCTCTCTCTGCAAGTTGACAGAGATCTAACAGCATCTCTCCCCCCTCCCTGTGAGCTCCCCATGGGAGCTGGCACTGGCAGAGCACATGTGTGTTTGAGGTCAAACAACATTCTGGCACCCCGTACTATTTTTTGTCAAATATGGCAAAGGGTGAGCAGAAGCAACACGAGCCTCCCCAGTGTTTTTCTCTCTGGCCTACAAGTCCCTGTCATAGTCTAATAAACCACTAGAAAATAATAACAACCACAGAATGGGAAAACACTTTTCTATTTAGCTTGCAAAGGCACAGCCACCAAGGTTAGGAAGCACGTTGTGCTGGTAATCCCGGTTCAGCTCCCTTACACTTCCAGAGTCTACTGCAGGCCTGAATGACAGGATCGCGGTTTGCTTTTTTCCCCGCGGGACTCTTGCTGATCCATGCCGATGGACAGGCAGAGATGGGGCTGCCACATCAAAAAGAAGAAAAATGTCAACTCTGGGGGGAAAAAAAATGTTATGGGGTACAGGAGGGACAGTGCTCTGGCCTCTGGATCACCTTCTTCACAGTACTAGAATTGTGCTGAAAACAATGAAAACAGCAATTACTTTAAAAAAAAAAAAAGTTTTTTTTTTAAAAAAAAAAGGCTGCATGTTAGATGAGCCGATACAAAGGGCACCACTAATTCCTCCCATCACTACAGACTGTCCAGATGGGTTCCCCAGGCAGCTGATTGCAAGACGCAGAGATCTGCGATAACCACGAATGGCAAATGCTCCGCAAATCTAACGGCATGTGGCAAAGAGCAGGAAAAACCTAGAAACCGCCCAGTCCCAGGCAGGAGGTGACAGCAGGGATGTATACCCAGGGGTGCCGGCACCTCCGGGAGCTCCGTCACCTCCCGGCACGGAGCCGTCCCTCCCAGCACCAGGCTCACAGCGATGCCATCAGGAAACGTTTCGAGCTGTAAATGAAGTGAAACAAAAAAGCAAAAGTGAAATGTAGTCTAACAAAAAAAATGTCCTTTTTGGTTCCAGTTGCTCACTGTTTCACCAGAGGAGTGATTAATCACCAGGACTGTGTTACAGGCGATTCAGCAATTGCTGCAATGCAGGGGTTTTGTTTGTTTGTATTAAGGAGAAAGGGAAAAAAAATCCTGATTATTATTTAGCTCCCAAAATTGGGTTTCTAGAGCTTTACAAAATTCTTCCCCGTTTAGGACGCTAAGGCCTGACCAGACTTGCAGCGCTAAGGCAGAGACACAGCGGCAAGCTGGCATCCCCGGACCCGACTGCGGGAAAAGCCACGCTTTTCCATGGGGCAGTGCCGTGGGGCCAGGGGTGCTCCGAGCCCCCGACCCCACTGCTCACACGCCAGTCCAAAGCAGCACCCCTCCTGTGGGAAGGATCCGTGCTAGAGGAGCCCACCACACGGCCGCAGCCAGCCCCACGGGCCGGGGTGTGCTGGCGTGCCAATTAGCAGCGTTTTAGTCCAGCCGCTGCAATCTCCTCCTGCGGGCACTAATTTTTGTTTTGAAAGTGGTTTAGCTTAAACCCTACAGAAAATTGAAACAAGCCTGCTGCAAACCCAACTGAGGACATTCACCTGTGGTCAAACACGGCAGGTTTGCCCGTTTCCTTAAACAAGAACGATGCTGCGTTTGCAGGAGAATGGGGAGAACGCGGGGGTCTGCAGCCAGTGAAGAAGGCAAAGCTAAAAGCACCACTGCTGCGATGCAGAGGACTAACCCAACTCTAACGCACGTGCTTGCAATATTTGAATTCCCAGCTTTTGCCACAGCAAACTGGCTGCAGAGCACAAAATGTGCCAGAGGACATGGCCAAAGCTCCGGTGTCCACAGAAAGCCACGGCTGTATTTAAGTGTCTGAGTCTCAACTCAAAAAGGTGTCAATGCTTGCAAGCAGCCAAGGAAGATAGTTCTTTACCCTGAGACTTTTTAAAGAGGATTAAAAGAAAAAAAAGCCCCCGGGGAGGGAAGGGGAGGGGGGGAAATCAAAGCAAAGCTTGCAGTCTCCAGCAGCACACCCACAAACCATGCTGCCCTCCCCAGCTGCACTTCCCCAGGCAGAAAACGCTCTGCCCTGGCAGCGAAGGCAGCCTTGCAGAGCAGCCACCTCCTGCCTTACCAACACCTTCTCCTTGCCAGGCCCATCCATTTTCTCCTTTTGGAGCAGATCGCCGAAGTCTGTGCTCTTCAAAGAGCATAAGAGGAATGGGAACGGGGCTGTGGGGGACCCAGTACGGCAGCACAGCCAAGTGCAAAGCACAAACACGTGTGCAGAGGTTCTAAGGCTCTCCGCCTGCTGACTGCTAGGAGGATAAATTTTGTATTTTAACATTCATACAGTGTTAAAACACATCACTTTACAACAAAAATATTTTCACATTTGTAACGGTGTACTTCAACATTTATACTGCGTTTTTCACCCCAAGAGTTCAAAGCATTGCATAGGCACTGAGGTCTACGCCACCACGGGGAGGTAGGTAACAGGTATCGTTCCTGGTCTATCAGCAAAGGAAAATGCAAAGGGGAGAAGGGTTTGCATGAAGTCCACGGCAGACACAAATTCAGGCACTCGACCCCATCAAGCACAGTGCGGGCAGGTGGGCTGGTTGATGCACGACAAATGAAACACCATCGCATTGGTAATTGCTACATATTTTGAATCAATGCCTTCTGCAAGAAAACAGCCCTTTCCATCAAATTTTCCTGCGTATTTTGTTTCAGGTCACAGGAATCTCAGCATTTGCCCAAATCGCTGGGTTTTACCCTCAGTCCAGGAAAGCAAAAAGGTCCCTGGCAAATTTTAACTATGTGAAAAGTTCAGGTGATGCTGGGAGTTTTGCTGCATCCCGAACCCGGTGGGGTCACCCCTCTGCCAGAGAGGTGCCACCCCGCAGCCCCAGTCCCGGCCCTGTCGAACAAAGACTGCGGGTGGATACAAAGGAGGCATTTAGGTACGTTCCTCATTGTTCTTTTGTGCTGTGCTTCCTCCGACACCGCGCAGCACCCAGGCTCACGTACCTCCACGGTTTCTATGGTGAGTGCTTGTCCAATTTCAGTATTAGGCTACGAAACCACCCAACAGGCCCATTTTCTTGTTTCAGCATCCTTCTGCAGAACAAATAGCAGCAAGGCAAAAAAAATCAGCGGTTTCCCGCAGTCATGACTGCAAGCCTGAGGACTGGTGCAGGGGCTGTTCAAAGGGATGCAAAACCAGCCCAGTTGTGTCTGGCATGATAGGATGGATTTTTGAGATTTTGAGATGGGCGTTTGTAAGTGATTAGCTTAAAAAAAGGAAAAAAAAACCAACAGACTGGGTGCTTTTCTAAATGCAGCCGCATACCTTGCAAAGAGGAGCTACTTGGTGCCAAGGACCCTTGAGAAAATGTGGCCCTCGTTTGGGGTGGCTCAGAGGGAGATGAGACCTCCCAGGATTCCTGGTCCCTAATTCTCAGCCTCTGTATCCCTTTGTATTAGTATTTTGCATTATTTTGATTAAAATCAAAAGACAGACAATTTCTGTGGGGTTCCTTCACCAATTTAAATGTTCTCCTTGCACCCTCTTGATCCAGCTCTCTTTTTACTGATCTTTTAAGCTGAAAAATGTACACACATTTTCCCTATTAAAAAAATAAAATTTCCCAAGCTCTGAATGAAACAAAATGTTCTGCTGCTTCTGTATTGAAAAAGGTAAATACATATATTTATGTATATTTATATATATGTATATATTTGTGAGGGTTGGAAGCAGTGTCTTAAAAAAAAAAAAAGAAAGAAAAAGGATATTCTAACAATGAGTTTAAGCATTCAAAAAAATAAAAGCAATCCAATCACTCCCTACAAGCTTTCTGATCTATCCCAGACAGGACAGCGTCAGGACTAACGACAAAACCTTTCCCCCCATTTCTTTGTGGTAGAAGGGCCCTGACCCTCCTGCGTCTCGGTGATTCTTCTGCTCTAGCAGGTCTCTTTCTCTGTTCTAAAATATTTTAAAATGTTCCGTAGCTTGTTCATAATTAATAGGAATTTTACCTAATGGGAAATTAATGAACCAAAAAGGAGAAGGCTAATTACTGTAATTTAAGATTGGCAGTGATTCTCAGACCCCACAAAGGCTCATGTTTTGCCGTGCATGTGCCGAGGACAGGCTGGTCCACAGGGCTGGTGGGGACGTGCTGCTGGGAGAAGCAGCAGAGCCCCGTGTGAAGCTTCACTGATACATGACCTCTCGGGTATTTCTGACCATCCTCTCCAGGTACTCTTTGCTATTTAATTTCCAGCAGAATTAAATAAAAAGAACTGTCATTGAATAATGACAGCAACAACAAAAAACCAGAAAGCTTGACAAAGAAAGAAACGGTGCTTGCCTCAGAAGGAGGAATTCCCTACACGTTTAAAGATTGCTAAACCAACTGGGGTCTCCTTGTGTCCTGGATTTAAAAAAAAAACCAACAAACTACAACCACAAAGAAAAAAACCAACAAATTTACCACCTAATACAAAAGAGCATATCATGAAAAAGGCAGGTAGTCCCCTTTAGCAATGAACTCCGAGCTTGGTTGTTTCAACCATGAGCTCTCTGACTTTACAAGTTTGGTACCACAGAGACACAACAGCTAAAATTGAGTCCAGACTTGTGTATTTTAAATATGCTTTTCTCAGCCTCTCAGGTCTGCCCAGCCAAACCCTGAGTGTAGGAAGCCTGGATCCACATATGAGGGAGAGGATTAAAATGTGCCAACAAAAACAATAGGAAACTAGGAAATTCTACCTTTTTCTCCCTGTAGCCTACGCAAAACATAGTACTACTTCGATAGGGGAAAAAAAAAAAAAAAAAATTATTTGTACCCACAGAAGAAACCTACTCCATACTACACTGGCCTTGCCATGAGTAATTCAGCCACGCAGAGCTCTGCCAGAGCCAGTGTACATAATAGCATGTATTTACTACATCAGTTAGAGGAATGTGAGTCATGAGCGTAACTGCTCGGCTCTGTAGTCAGTGCCATTTTTGTGTTCTAAAATATTTCCCACACGCAAAATAATAAAGCCCCACATTTTTAATGCTAGGCTTGAAAATAACACCACCATTTTCTAGCTCGTTATTAAAAGATTTGGCTATTTTATTTGCATCTTGTTACAATAATGGAGTTAACTGATTTGCTAAGATGGCACAATAAAAAGGGCACTAGTCTTGAAGCCCTAATTCAGGTGAGCACGTTTACACTCCCTCATTCGATCTGACGGAAAAGGCAGGGGGAAGTCGCGGAGGAGGAGCACCATGGGTTCCTCAGGATAAAGGCAGGCAAAATCTGCAGGAATTCTGCCCCATGGCAGTATTGCTGCTGACTTCAGTGCAACCCTTTGATACAAACAGCACGCATTAACTCACGTTTTCTTTTATCCACAATTAACATTAAAGAAACCTAAGAAGAGGAACAGCGTTCCCCATGTTTGGCACATTGAGGTGCCTCACTGAAGTCCCTGTTACGCTTCCGTCACCCTTGCAATGAGCATTAATCAAACTGAAGCCAGCAATGGGCATTGCAAATATTTCCTCCCACCGCAGCCCCAAGCTTTCCTCGGTGTGCTGTGGCCCTAAAAAGCCCCTGGAGCCGTACCGAAGCACCTTCCCTGCTGCAGAGGAGACACCTAAGCCTTGCAGGGCTCCCCAGGGACCAGGCAGTTCTGGGGCTTGCTGGCAACCCAGCCAGATGAGTCCTTACAGAACTCCTATTGCCAACGTACACACAACGACAGCCCATGTTTTGACCAAACAGCAGCTGGGATGAATTTGTAAAGGAATTTGGGAGACCACGGAGGCAGGGAATGGGTTGGAGGGACTGCAGGGAGCACTGACAACCTGCTGGAGGGAGGGGGAAGTGCTCTGGTAAAGGTGGGACCAGTTCCTTCAATACACTTTGACACCCCCAAAGGCCGTGGCAGCATCAGCATCGCGGGGATGCAGGACATGCCTTCACCCTGCACTTTACCTTCGCTGAAGACAAAATCTGCGGTGATGTCGAAGGGCTGGACGCGCACTTCCGACAGCAAGAGCTGCACAGACTTCTGGTGGTCGCTGGAGATGAGGGAGATGGTCTGCTGCGCCTGGCATTCGTAGGACTTCCCAGCCGGGGTGACCAGGGCAGAGAGCCGGTGCGAGCTGGCCGTGTGCTTCCCGGCTGGCCAAGGGGCAGAAAGAGCAGAGGTCAGGTCCCATCTCTGGGGGACCGATGTGACTTTATTAACAAAGCTAATGAATTGAACACAAGGGTATGCAGGCGCTGTGCAACGCAGCGGCCGCACGCTCCACTGCTCTTAAAGCAGCGTTTTCTCCTGGGGTGGGACTACGCTTTCGGCATGACACCCCACATAGCCAGGGCATTTCCCGCACTGGGGTTGCCTGCCCACAAGCAGGAACGGATGGCTGCAGTGTGCGGTCCCACGGGCATGAAGGGGAGAGCTGGCTCTGCCGCTGCAGCTATGCTCACGTCACAGGACTTGAAGTCCATAAAGTCGGAGGAATGGTTTCTATTGATGTATATGCAGGTTTCAGCCTCGGACTGTGCTTGTACTCCCTACGTTCGGGAAACAGCAATTCCTGTGGCTCCACTTGGGCTCTGAATTCAGGTGGGAAGGAGCAATGCAGTTTGGGGACCTCACTACAAAGCAAAACAGGCCCTAACACCTTTCCTGAAAATACAACGTGACCATCTCACCCAAGTATAGACTACGAGAAAATATTTTCCCATCACATCAAGCTTGTTTTATAAATGAAGGCCGAATGCGCTCAGCAAGGTGGAATGAGGAATGCCTTCCACTCCCGCTCTTCTGCAGCCTTTTGTTCCCCTCCAGCAGCACAGAAAGGCAATCAGTGTTTCACATTTGCAGAGGGTGATGAGGCATGGCCACCACCGTGTTTTGGGGACACAAAGAGCAGAAACACCAGTGGGAAAAATAGCTCCACGTCCAGGGTGTCTTATGCCACAAACTCTTAACGCACCATTCACTGGAGTTTGAAAATCTTGAGGAAGAACAACTTGCAAATGATAGTATTTCAATTTTCAATACAAGACAACTCATTTCTGAGCAGAAACGAAATAAAACCAAAACAAAAGACAAAAGAAAGGAAACCCAGCGAGAAAAGAGGAGGCTGGTGGCTGTGGAGGCGTGTAGGGATGTTGATGTCGATCTCATCGTTATCTTGGGAAACCGCTGCTTTCCCACCTATTCAACCATCATCACAACCGAGGAGATAATTAACCTTAAAAAACATCTCCTGTGGGAAAGCAGACAGATTTTTCCAGACCAGGCGGACCCCTGCCCCGCTGCCCACCCTCTCGGGCCCCTGGCTCCCGCCGGGAGGGCCCGGGGCAGCGCAGCAAACGGCCGGAGGTTGGGGTCTCCCTCCCACAGCAACTGCGGTGATTAAAAACGAGAAGCAAGAATAAAAAGGGGGGAAAAAAAATAATACGCGGTTTAAACCGGCACCCGGTCCCGGCTTTGTCGGGTGGGTTTGGGTTTTTTTCTTTCCCCGTTAAACTGCATTTAGCCCGCGGGGTGTGTGTCTCCCCCCCTCCCCGGCTCCCCGCTCGCCAGACCCCAGGGATGAAGGCTTTAAACCCCGTCCCCCCGGGGCGCTCACGGCTGACGGCGTCCTTGAAGTAGGTGCGCTCGGCGGTGTCGTAGGTGAACTGGATGCGGCTGAGCCTCCAGAAAGCCTCCTGCCCCCGGGACGAGTTGTGCCCCTCCTGCCGAGACAGGGCCGGTCAGGACCCCGGCAATACCGCCGTGCACCCCCCAGCTGCCGGGCGTGCGGGGGGAGCCCCGTACCTTCAGGAAGAAGAGTTTGAGGGTGTACGCTTGCTCCAGCCAGGAGATCTCCAGCTCCGACTCGTTGGTGCCGCACTTGCCCTTCATCTCGGCGCCCCGCGACAGCGGGATATCGGCTTGCTCCGTGATCAGCTGGAAACGGGGAGCGGGGCTCAGGGGGGCGGCCCCGGGGCCCCCCTAAACGCCCACAGGCCCCCCACAGCCGCGGCTGAATATCCTCGGGGGGGATCAAGCACTTTCCAAAACTACCGGCGGATTCCCCCCCCCCCGGTCCCGCGGTGACAACGTGCGGCGGCTCCGCGGCTGCAGCGCTGCATCCCGAGCCCCGGCCGCAGCTCCCCCGCCCCCGGACCCCACTCACGTCCACGTAGTTGCTGGCCCACACGTCGTAGGGGACGATGAACTTGGCGGCGAATTCCGCCATGAGACACGTCGTCCGGTTTTCCCGCACCACGAAAATGTCCTTTTCGGGGTTAGGGGAGAGCCCGGAGAGATTTTCAACTTCTTGCTCGGCAGCCAGGCGAGCCGCGGCGTCTGCGGGCAGAGAGGAGCTGAGCGGCGGCAGCGCCCGGGGCCTTTTGCCCCAAGCCTTTGCCGGCTCGCCCTAACATCCCCCCCTCGTCCCCCCGAACCCGCTAGAGTAAGCTCCCCTGTCGCGACGGGGCGTCCCTGTCGCGATAGAGCGGGCAGAGGAGATGGGGCAGCCGGTGGCGGTGAAGCAGGACCGGTGCTCTAGCAGCGCCGGGTCTGTCTCAACGCCAGCGGCTTGCCTCATCGCGACAGGGCTCCGTGTCGCGACTCGTCGCCGCGGTACTCACGCAAGAGGAAAAGCAGCCCCGGGAGGCGCCCCCCGGCCATCCTCCCTGCTCGGCCTCGGCGTGCCCGCGGCTGCTGCTGCTCCGAAAGGGTCCGCTCCGGAGGAAAGAAAGAAAAAAAAAAAAAAGAAGAAATATTAAAAAAAAAAAGGAGAAAAAAAATCCTGAAACACCTCCTGCCTCAGGAGCTGCACAGGCTGCACAAGCACTCTGCTGCGGAGTGGCGGGGAGGAGGGATGGGGAAGAGTGCGTGGGTGTGCGGGGAGGAGGAGGAGGAGGAGGAGGGGAGATGCCGGCGGAGCTGGTGGAGGCGCCCACGCCGAGGGACGGGGCGTACGCGGAGGCAGGGCGGGGAGGAGGGATTCCCCCCCTCCGCCGGCGTGGGGGCCCCGCCGACCCCCGCGGAGGGGCTCTCGGGGATCCCCGCGGGGATCCCGGCGGAGAGCGGGGACCTCGGAGGAGAGAGCCGGGGGACTCGGCGCCAGCCGGGCCGCCCCAAGGTGCCGCTGGAGCGGGGCTGAACCGCGGCGAGCGGCCCCAGCTCCGGGCAGGGCAGGGGCTGGGAGCGGGACCGCACCGCGGGGTGAGCCCTACACCGGCCCGGGGCACACGGGCTTCGCCGGGACACGGCACGGCACGGGGCCGCGTCCCCCTTCCCCCGGGGTCCCGCCACCCGCCCTTCCCTGCCGGTGCCGCGCCGGCGGCTGCTCCCGCGGGCGAGCTGCTGTCCCCGGGCAGCGCCAGCGCCGCCGGAGAGGCAAGCGAACCGCTAAACCGGGCCAGCGGCGGGATGGAGGAGGGGTTATCTAGTCCAGCGCCAGCTGCTCGCGGAGCATCAGTAATTTCGGTGCAGGCCAGCAGCTGCTTTGTGTTTTAATTTAGAAAGAAACGTGCAGCTATTTTTGCGTGGCAAGGTCAGAAGCAAACCCGGCACCCTTTCGTAAACGGCCGTCACCGCACCCGAGTTTTTAAGATGTCGTGACATAAACCACGCCATAACAGAAAACATACCAGCACGAGGCAAGAGGAGCGGTCCGGACAGCACCGGGAAGGCGCGTTAACAGACCGCAGGCCCTGCCTGTGCAGAGCCTTCTTCGCGGGGGATTGCGGGGAGCTGTGCCGGGCGCTGAGGAGAGTTCGGCCCTGCCAGGCTGGAGGGGACGGGGCGCGCCGGCATGGCGGCCCGGCGCTGAGGAGGGAAGGGGCTGGCGGGTGGGGTGAATAAAAGCAGCGTGCACCCCATCCCTGCCGGCTTCTGGGGAGGAGAGGAGAGGGCAGGGCAGAGGCCGGCCAGCCAGCCAGCCAGCCAGCCAGCAGCCTTGCCCGCCTCGGGGCGCGCAGTGCCTGGGCAATCCCCTTCATTCCCTACAGAACCGCCGCCTGCGTTTCCTCCCTCTCAAGCCGGGGGGGGGTGCCAGGGCCCCCCGGCTGGTCGGCAGAGGGGGCCCCGGGGAGGAGCAGGCGTGTTCCCAGCCCGCAGCGCCCGGCTGAGCTGCCGCTTCCCCCTGGGGCGTGCGAGGCGGAGGCCGGCGGCACTTCCAGCGGCAGACGGGCCCGGCCGCCGCCCGCTGCCGGGGCAGCGCTGGCCGCGCTGGCCCCGCCGCCCCCCGCCTCGCCCCCCGCGGCTCTGCAGCCTGGCCTTTCCCTTTCGCCGGGCGATGCGACGTTAAAATATTTTTTCCGCCTCTCCTGGGGAGCCGTTACGGTCCTTGAATGCGCTGCCCCGGGACGAAGAGCGCATCCGAGTATTGACAGTTCACAGAAACGCCGGTCCCAGGAGCAGCGGGGAACAGGAGCCTATCCAAGGATATTTTTTTTTTTTTTTTTCGTAAAAAGCCGAAAGGACAGCAGCTCCTCGGAGCATGTGGCGTTGTGTGGATTCACTAGCAATTCGCGTTTCTAGTTCAGGAGAAGGAGTCTGGAAGAAATGGTCCAGGGTTTTGCGAAGCAAGGTATTAAAAGGTGAGTTTTGCTTGTGGGCAGCTGCCTTTTCTCTGCCAGGGCACACCTGCAGAGAGGGGGTTTCTTGCTGGGAAATAGCTCTTTAAAAATAAAAGCAGATACTGGAGGATCATACTGATTTTTGTAACTATTCTGTTGAAATTCCCTTTCTGCTTGCTGTACATATTAAATATTATATTCTGGCTATTTCCTCTCTCTCCTGTTTCATGATAAAGAGTCATTCCTGCCCCCCAAAACAGAGCCAGACCTCTATCAGTCGTGGTACAGGATTAATCTATGGATAACAGTTTCAGGGGCCTATATAAAGGAAAAAAAAAAGTCTTCTATATGATGCTCTTTCACTGCAATAGACTGTATTTCTACAGTGATTTTAATGCCTGGCTGCCTCAGGTTTTTTCACTGATGGCCTCAGTATTTAACTAGCCTCTATTTCCTCCTCTAGCCCCCTATTTAATTTCCAATTTTTTGAGGTTTCTAGGTGGCTTCTAAACCTCCAAATAAATATATGATCCTGAGCAGCTGCCCCTGCATCCAGCCCGTGCAGGAGGGTACCACAGGGAGCAGATGGAAGAGAGCAGCTGTGTTAGAGATGTGGGCAAGCCTGACCCACGGCCCCGAGCCCCACAGCACAGAACCATGCTCTCCCAGCACCCGCCACCGGCACAGCGCAACAAAAAAGCCTTCAGCTTCAGTGACAATCCTCACTCCTAGCCTGCAGAGCCATGTTTATTCTGCTCTCCATGGCAAAAAAGGGAAAGGCCTAAGATTTCCTAACCCAAAACATTGACAAAGCAGAAAAGGTCTCACCTGAGGAAGCCAGTGCAGCATTAGCTGTGAAATGCTGTGACCAGGGCCAATTTCTGGTCACAGATCGGATCACCTGGAGCCAGCCCTGCAACCTGCCCTTACACCCAGCTGTGGAGACTGCCTGTGTATCTGAAGGCTGAATCCCCCTTGCCACCCCCCAGCTACCAGACCGAGAGAACTCTTACCAGCCTCCTTACAGGGACCACGCAGCACGGCGACAGCGGGGCTGCAGCGCTGGGACCACTGCTGGTGCATCCCTAGGAGCGGGGTTTTCTGGCCAAGCAGCTCTGGGATGTGTCTGCCACTGTTTCACAGGCAGCCCGTGGGCAACAGCATGTGGAGCATGCAAGGAAATCAGCCCCCGAGGGGTATTTTGGGTCTCTGGCAATGCAGTTTGACTGCACTCAAGTGGGGCAGGGGTTAAACAGCCCCCCCACTTGGAAACAGCCAAGTTAATGACCAACCCCCAAATTACTGGAAGAGAAAGAATAGCGGACTGTCTGTGAGGCCAGGGTGTCATGACCCTTCCCATCACAGCTGCACCGAATTTATCTGAAGAGATTCAGAAAGGGAGAATCTGCCACTTCCCTCGATGAAATTTCACTGAAGTGGAATCCATCACCCCGGCAGAGAATGACATTTTAAACTGCTTTAACTCAGTATCAATGTTCAAATTGATTAGCCTATTTCATCTCAATGGAAATTCTCACCTCATTACATTAGCGGCCAAACTTCAAATAATTTTTGAATCAAATACTACTTAAACAGTATTTCAAAATACTTAGCTGACAAAACTAATCACTTAATTTCAAATTACTGTCTGCGTTTTATGCTAAATTGTCAATGGATGAAATACATAGCAGTTCTGGGAGCTGAGCCTGGAAGCTGAGGCTACCCAGCTCCACGGTTTCACAGAAGCACATTTTCTCTCTGACTTGATAAATGTCTCGCTCCTGGCTGAGCAGCAAGCACAGACTCAAAAGGAGGCCGTGGACAGTATTTTCTAGCCTTCCAAAACCAGCGTATTCCCTGATGCATAGGATACTTGCCAGGGAATTAAGACAGGCAGGTTTGATTTTCCTCAGAGAGGGATATGAGCTGAACCCAAGTCCTCCATTTCCAGTTACTTCTTTGACAGGTAGGGCAGTGGTTTCCAGCCAGGTTGTAAGTGAGCCCAAGAAAACTAGTAATGTTCAGTGCTTCACCATCCGGTTCCCTCCGTATCTGGTCTGTCATTTGCTTCTCTTAACTGGCTGGAAACCACTGCGGTAGGCAACAATATAAAATTCCAGCTTGCAGCGCTGTCTCCACCAGCTCCGTTTTAGAAGGCAGTTTTAATTAAAAAACCCCCAAAACTATATTAAAAAATCACTGCCTTTTTTGAGATGCCAGCATGTCCGAGACTGCCCTGCTCCCAGCTTCCTCCCTCCAGCACTCAAGAAGAGGACCAGCCAAGCTCAGAGAGCAGGGAGAGCTGCTCCCAGTAGTGCAGGCACACACAACTTGTCTTATAACATTACAGATCATAAGGAGATGGAGGTACCTCTGTAGGTTAAGCGGCATCAGAATGGGAATTCTGAATAGGCATCGCCAGTTTGTTTAAATCCTGCCTTGAACACCTGAAGACTTCACTGACCTCTGTCTTAGTTGCATTCTCAAGGTAGTGCTGCTATACTGTACTTGGGCGGCTGCATCTCAAGGTAGCGCCGCCACACTGTACTCGGGTAGTTCTGTAGTGCTGCGAGGACCAATGCTGCACAATTCTTCTATCACTTAAAAGAAATAAGACTCTTTTGAATAAATAAGCTGTGATAGAAATATATTTACACTATGCACATTTTTACAGGAAATACAACTTACTAAAAATTTGTAAGTAATAATACCACCCCCCCCTACAATTCACTACAGTCAAAACTAAAGGTTTTGAGTTTTCAAGGTTTTTATTAGAGAAGTTGAAAGTTTCATCTCAGGACTGACAATAACATAATTATCTCTGTTCATTTATTTTGTTTATAGGAATATGTAGAATTTGTTTGTACAAGCATATACAACAAAGTAATTGGTGCTTAGTACATTGAAATCAGGAATCTGATTTGTTCTAAACTACCAGTTTTCCATGCAGTCATCTTTGAATTGGCAGCATGGACAAATTCCAAGCGGAATGCTTACATGCATTGGTTTGCAATATAACTACAGCAAGCGCTGGAAACATGCAAATTAACACATTAGCAAATTCGTTTTATATCTAATGGACATAAAAAGGTTATTCCTGATATGAAATTCTGAAAATCTGCATAAATACTTCTGTGTAAAATTAAATTAGTTATGTACTTTTCTTTTACTACAAGTATCAAGAATGCCCACGTAATTAATATACACACATATATATAGAGACCTTGTTATGCTAAAAGTCTTTGTAATTAATCAAACAATATTTTGTGCCATACATTTATTCAGTATTTACCAGCTAGTAGAATGACTGTGGTCATATAGTAGGCATTACAGTCTTAGTAGCATTTGTATCACATGCAAACATACTCTTAGCATTTCTGTTTACTAATTTTATCACGTGGCAACATGTATGTGATTTTCTACACTGTTGTGATCCTGAAGTGTATAAATACTTTTTACATTTTCACAGTTACAAACTTTTTGCCAAAAGCCATTTAAACAATCTTTAAGTTACTATGTACTGTAATATCTGGGATCTGCCACAGCAGGATCAAAATGCAATTTCTATACAAGCAATGTAGGATGTAAACTTTTCTTAAAGTGCCTAAAATGTAATTCCTTAGAGCACTGATCAGTTTTGGCACAAATACACTGTATTTCCCTCATGCTAACCGTTGCAGTAACTTTTACAGGATATCTGTCGGCTTCTTTCAGACATGATAGAGTTGATATGGCACTTGTGAATGACATCATTTGACTGCAGAAATATCCTGTCAAGTTACTGTTACAGTTGATGAATTTGGCCAATGACTTTGTACATATTGTACTTTTGAATATACGCAGTTAACTTTCAACTGCCTGCTGTCTGCTGCCTGAAAAATACTTTGAAATATAATTTAAAATTGCCCAAACTCGGCTCCTTACTATACTGATTATTACGGTGACTTAGCAGAAGATCCAGTTCAGTGGGCTCGATGACACCAGGTGCTGAGCATCTGACGAGTTGCTGCTTGTCGGGATCTGGCAGCATGGGGTTTCTACACAATATATCACACATGAGAACACAAATGGTAAATAACATGACTTGACTACAGTTTTGTTGCCATTTGAGATGATGTTAAAAATATCTGTTGTGTTTCAAGGCTCTGATTGTGTAATTCTGATGCAGGCAAGCTGCCTGTTGAGATACAGAAAGGAACACAGGACTGGGTTTAAAAACTGTCTTCATCTTCCGGTTAGTGTTTTTCTGAACAAAGGAAATTCTTATCATGGAAATCCAACAAAGGAAATGCAGTGCCCAGTGTTAAAAAAGAAATAATGCAAACCTTAAGACTTGACGGTCCATAGCTACACTTTATATATTTAAAAAAAAAACACCACCACCACCCCCCCCCAAAAAAAAAAAGAAAATAAAAAAGCCCACTTTTCAACCTCAGCAACGTTATTTGGAATTTTGCTCTCATTTTAAGGATGCTGTGTTCTCCAACTTCAATTTGCTTGTTGAGGCTTTAGACCACTGTTGCTGGCCTGCGATCCATCTCTGCTTCCAGCTTCACCATCTGCTGCATCTCCTTTGCCTGCAATCCAAAATAACCGCATGAAGCATTGCATTAGACCTTTTGTTCAAAACAAAGCACATGTTTTATATCAGTGTCTGAGTGAAATACAGGCAAAACACACTGAAGATACATGTAATAACATTGTGTTTACCCCCCCAGTGTCATTCTGTTTTCAAAATCAGACGTAATTCTTATGTTTAGAAATTCTTGGAAAATATTTTTGATCCTATTCCAAGACTCATGGGTTGACTTTCTGAAGAAGTATGGTAAAATGCGAAGCTCCAATTTGGGGGAAGAAAACTAGGCAGATGCCGATTCGACTCCTTCTCTTGATAGGAAATGTCTTTGGGAATGTATGCTTCACTGCTGTTGTGTGAGTTCGTGATGTGTTACTTCCCGAAATGTTTAGAGAGTTCACCTATGATCTGGCCTTGTTTCTTTTGTACAGACAATGAATGACAAAAATCCATCAGTGTAACATCTTCCTTGCAGTAGGCAAGATTTTTAAAATAATAATTTAAAAAAAAAAAATCTCCATCTGGCCTGGAGATCCTTATGATTACAGACGTGGTGTTTTCCACCTCAGGATTAGAGTACTGCTATACGCTCCATGGGATTACACACACTGAATCCACCTGAACTGTATCCAAAGGCATTGTGCAGAATACAGCAATGAATGTATGCCAAATCTCGCTATAAACTCTGCGTGCCTTGGGCTTTGCAAGGAGAGTTAAAGCACTGTATGTAAGTGGTAACTGGCCTGGGAACCCCCTGCTTAGAGAGAGCTTTTTAAATTCCCTTCCTCTCCCTCTCTTTCCCTCTCTCTCTCTCACAGACGCACACACATGCACACTTACTCCTCCTGTGGCTCAGTTACAGATTAGAAGTTGTGCTTTGGTTTGAAACTCTGCAGTTTAAAGGAACTGGGAGTCACCATCTCTCCATTGTCTCTGAGGACTCTCAATCTGGGAAGTTATTTAAATCCATATCCCAAAGGACTCTGAATAAGTTGACCCAGAAGGCAAGCTAACCCACCTATCTTTACAACCAAGCTCCCGAGGATTAGGACAAGTTTAGGAAGAGGCAAACCAAGCTAATACTTTCTTTGGTGTAACTGCTTTGCGTCCATCATGCAGGGAAGAATGGTTACTGGACTTGATTTACGTGAACTATGTTCCTCAAAAAGTTGTAAGTGTTGCTTAGACAGGGAACTTTGCTATACAAGCTCCTACTTAAGGAGTCACCTATTCTAGATGTACAAACACATATTTGCGTATGCGAAAATGGGCAGATGTAGATCTAAAGTAATGAGATGCACAGCTATTCATTTTGCAAGGTAAATGTAGGTTTGTGCAGATGTGATATACATGCCTTCTTGAAAAATCTAGCCCTGTACTTTCATGATCATCATCATCTTGGGGAAAAAAGTAATTATGATAATAGCAAAGCAACTGTCATAAATATGATTAAAAATTAATCAACGCTCTCCATTTAAATGAGTTAAAAGCTTGAAAGTAATGAAGAAATAATTTTAACATGAAAATATGGAAACATAATAAATAAATCAATATGTACAACCTCTTCTGAAATGTTGGCTGGATTTTGCCTGTGTGTGAAATGAAATTCCAGATAAAACAAAACCCTGTGTTTGTTTCTTAGTGACTCACACACTTCACGTTTTAAGCTTGTGACTTAACTACTGGCACATAGTGTCCTATAAATATTCTGCATGCCAATATATGGGGTACGGAATTATTTTAGAGATAACTTGGTTTCAAAGAACACATTAGCAGAGGACTAGGATGCACGGTTTTGCCAGTCTGAGGTTGGTTCAGACAGTGCATTCTGATGTGAACACACAAGCACGATACTTGAAGATGAGCCTTCTGGAAGGCAGTGTTGAAGCTACAGTGATTTCATGAAGTGAGTGGCAGCTAATGGACTCTGCTTTCACGATGCTTGCTCTCTAGTGAGATCTAAGACAGGCTAAGAACCATATACAGTAAAAGAATTTTTTTTTCCCTAGCCTAATGAATGTTTTTTGTCCTCATTATATGTCTATAAATAAATGTTGTTAAAGAGGGTGCTGTCAGACTCAGTGGTGCAAGACACAAGTATGTTATCAATTCAAGAAAATAATTCAGATCAGGCAATACTGTACAACTGGATGTTCAAGCCTAATACAACTATTTCCCTTGGTAAAACAAGGGTTAACAGAGATTTCTTGTGAGTAACGATTATTTAGGAAGCCACAGCAGCACAGCCACATGGTAAATATAATTGCCATACCTTGTAATGTGTTGGATTTTGAAGTGAATTTTAAAGCGCTGGAAGCCTCTCTCTTCTTTAGACACTAAAAAGCTATTTCTAGCCATCTGTTCTATATTTTGCTATTCTTATGTGGAATTACTTATTTTATTACCATATTGATATATGTGGATACTCTTTGTCAGCATTAGCAGTTAATCATATGTATGTTAACACTAAAATAGTTTTCTTAGATCAATAGACACTTCTCTCAGACACAGTTTAGAACTCTAAGCGTATCTTTCAGTACCGACAGGTAATGTACAATACAAGTTAATCTCTAAGTATTTCCTCTGCACATCGCTGCTCATATGCATCTGAATTTGGGATGCTAAAGCACAAAATACTGTTAATATTGTGTCAGGCTCAAATATCTGTGTGCAAACAAGATTAGCATTGTGTTCACTATGTCAATGGTACTTCCCAATGGTTGCATTTACAAGGAGGGCTCCATAATGGTAATGATTTAATTTAGAAGGAAAGCACACTGAAATAATAGTTTGCTTATTATACGTCCATCCTACCTTGTGTTTGAGACACTGCATGACAGGATTTCAAAAGCTGTTTGTACAAAAATAATAATGTCAAAATTGAGTAATACAACAAGAAGCAAATTAAATGAATGAAAACTGAAGTGAAATTGAAAAATTAATGCAAGAAAAACATACATAAAACAAAACAAATTTAAATTCATAACAGTTTGTATTGAAGGCTGTTTCCACCCATAATTCTACTTTTCTACATTGTATATTTGTATGAAAAATTTCTTCTCTTGTTTGATCAGGAAAAAAAAAAATCATGCTTTGAAATTCTCATTAAACAAATACCACCTTTATCTTGATCCAGCTAGCTCTCCTACATCAATACGTATTACAACGAAACCAGACCCAGCTGGGGGTTTGCACTGGTGCACTTTTGGGGCTAAAAGGAAGGGGTCAAAACAGCAGGTATGAAAATATATGCTCTGATGGATCGAATTAGAGTGAGTTAAAAAGCTGTTAAGGACTACCCTGGTGACGGAGGCCACCACGTGCCCACACAAACGTGATAACCAGCATGTAAATGATCTTACTCCATTTAATCATTGATGATTTAAGCTGGCTTCAGCTCTGCACTGAAATGGCGTATGAGCAAGCTCATGTAGGCTGTTACCATCTCTCAGCAGCGGAAGCTGTAACCCCAGGTGAGGGAAGTATCGAATTGCCGAAAGAGGTGACTCCTTTAATGACTCACACTTATTTCCCAGCAACCTCCCTCCCTTACACATAACGTGTTTATCGCATTGTGGTTAAAAGCACAACTATAATAATTCTCTCTTGTCCTTAAGTTTTTAAAAAATGGATCCAAATCCCTCTGAAGCCAATGGAAAGAAACCACTGATAACACCTATCTCTGGATCAAGCCCATCATTTTTTGTCAAGTAGCACAGTTTACAGGGAGTTCTCTGTCATGCTCTCCGCAGTGGCTCTACAGATCCGCTGTAGCCCAGTTGCACCCCGGGTGCCTGCCTCCCCTGCCTTTTGATTATGTGCAGGTATTGCTCAGGAGCAGACTGACTGACAGATCCATTCACGTTGGATGTTAGAGACAGCGGCTACAGAAACCCTGAGAGGGAACAGACTAGGAAGTTTGGGTTGTTGTCCAGAAGGGTGGTGGAGCGATCAGAAGACAGAGCCATAGTGGGGCTCGCTGGTAGCCGCTGCCTGCGATCCTACATGCTGTCACCCCCCTAGAAGTTAACCAGGCTGCAGCTTTTGGGGTTGTAGGACTCTCTCCTGACAGTGGAAATACTTGATTTGCACATACTCTTCTCTTCCCTCCTGCTCTGCAAGATGGCTTTAATTCATACTATAATGTCTGCCAGAGAGTTCAAGTTCTGAACGTTTAATAAACAAAGAAGTAAGTACATAACCCTTGAAAGTAATGGGTATTAAATGCACTCCTTCTCTCTCACCTCACTGAACTGCTGGGTATATTCCCCTTGCAGTTTACATTTTTGTAAGTGCAGTACTGCAAGTCCATGCAGTTATTACAGCTCTGCTGGCTCAACCTTTCAGCAAGGGAACTGCTTAGAACATAGCATTGCTTCTACCAGAAATAAGATTAGAATTTTCCTTGCCAAGTAGTTTTTCAATTAAAAAAAAAAAAGTCTTATAAACTAGCAGAAAATAATAAGGTATTTTAATTAGGAAAGTACAGATAAAACTCCCCATGCTACTATACATTTCTAGAATTCAGTCCAAACCAACTGTCTCTCAGAGTTCAGAGATGCTCTGTGCACGTTTCACCTCTATTTTCCAATCAGCACTAGAAATGCAAGTTCCAAAATGAAGGAAACAGATTTGCTTGAGGTACTTTTTGGGAGTAATTAAAATGGATATGCCGGGCCTTTTATGACTGTCATATCTAGCTAATGAGTATCAACGTGGCTGAGCAGCTGAAAGGACAGACTCTGGCTAAGCAGTCTAGCTTTCACATGCTTATCTGAAACAAATCTGGTTCTGTATCATTATTTAAGTCACCTCACCTCTTCATTTTAACTCCCCAAGTAGGTGAGTGACCATGAACAAGGTCATTTTCCCAAGTTCGGTAATGACTTACATTCAGAAGCATTCTACTCAGCCTGATTCTGGTTACTGTTTTCACTAGCTTGCTTTTCTTTTAAGCCTTTAAAATAAGATACCTGCTCATTCTGCTTCTCCAAGACTTCTAAATGCTCAAGCTGAACTTTTTTCAACTGATCCATTTCCTTTGACTGCTTCATTGCCAGCTGTAAGCAAGACAACATAATGGGGGGAAATGTAACACATTATTAACAAGCAAAATAAAAACTTACTTGAAACATACACATATATACACTGGCTTGCCCCATTTGGATGGCACAAAACATCACAGGAGGCCTATTATATCACCCAAGCTTAAGAAGAGCTATTAAATATAATAATATATGTATGTTATATATATTACATGTATAATATATATATATATTACATAAAAGTAGCAAATACACAACGAGTAGTAATTTTGTTAATTTAAAATAGCTTCCTCTTATATAGATGTTAGATCTTTTACACTACAAGTCTGTGGAACAAAGCAAGGACAAACATCTGTTTACTAGAGCTGGATTCTCAACACAGAGAAATGAAAATGAATATCCAGAAATAGTGGCCAGTGACTTTGTCAAGGTTATAGTTACCCTTTTTCTCTCTTCCAGGAACTTTTTTGTGTTGCTGCTGTTCAGTTCTCTGACTCGCCTAAAAAAATGCAAACATTGTCCATGAAGACTCATTGGAAAAAAGAAACCCAATAGAGAGAATCACAAACTCATAAGGTATATTTTGGTTTCTCACTATGTGTACCATGTGGGACTAATGGCAAATTGTACACTCCTCTACACTATGCACCTTTACACTTAAAGGTTTCCAAGTACATTGACAGTATGATTGAAGACTTGAAAAAAAAGACCACGACTGTTGTGAATGAAGTTTGCTTTTTCTCTTACTCAAGAGTGGTGGACAGAACTTAAAAAAAAGTTTAATTCATTTGTGCATCCCTTACTGCACTCTGCTCTCAATTTATTTTGGCATATAAAAAGTGCTACATCTCTTAACAGTGGTAATGCAAAAATCACCTGATGATCATAAGTTACAGCTTACCAATGCTGTAAGGTTCTTAAAGCTGTTATTTAAGCAAAAAGGTAAGTATACAATTAATATTTACATAAAATACCTAACTGCAAAGGGTCTCTTCCTAAGATTTCCATCATGAAATATACCAAAAATAGTTCAAAGAGCTGAATCAGACTAATAGCAAAGCCTGAAAACCAGAACTGCATTCAGACTGCTTTCAAATCTGGGAACAGATTTATCTCAGAGTCATTAACGGAGGTCTTGCATTAACTAAGCATACAGTTACCAAGGGCTTCGGCAACTTGTCTTCTTGATGAGCCAGGAGTCTGTAACACTCAAGGGACTTAGTTCAGAGGGAACAAGTTCAAGCCTTTTGACCAAAAATAGCCCAGTGCCCAGAAGGGAATGTAAGAAAGGAAAGAATGAGCCAGATGGCAAGCCCAAAGTGAAGGGGAAACCCTGAAGGCTTATGAGACGTCATCATGTAGACTCTGCTTTTATCTATTTATTTGGAAACTTTTAGGATAAATAGAAGAAACTTAAAATAGCTATAATGCAGATCAATCCTCCAAAAAGTCTCAGTAGCTGGTACTGGCAAGTGTCTCTCTAGTCTCTCAAGTCAATTAAGGCTGTCATCCCCAAACGTGCTGTGAATAACCCACTTTTGGCAGTGCAGCAGTGCCCTTGGTTTGCTGAGCCTGGATGCTGGCCAGGTCTCCAATGTCAGCACGTAACGAGGGAGAGAGCTACAGTTCAGTTCAGGAGTGGAGAAGCAACACGTGTGCTGTTGTGGAGTGCATCTCCTGCTTCTTCACTCCTATGTTCCATCACCCTCTTCGTTGATTATCATCACTTTGAGCACTCCCTCCTTCTGTTCCACCTCTCCTCCGTGTTATCAGTAGATAAGGCAGAAAGCCTTTCACTGGCAACACCTCCCGTGTTTTTAGCGATGCTGCCTCTCCAGTTATTCTGACTCCAGCTAGAACCAAACCTCAGACTCCTTTTTCAGTACAGCCCTCATTTTGTTTAAAAAGCAACAGCAAAAAAGTATAACGCACTTTAAGTACGATCATTAAAACTCTTACAGATGTGTTTCAATTTAATAGTGTGATTAGACCTACAGCAGTCAGTCATAGCTGATGAGTATAAAGTTAAGAACCTTTTTATTTCCCTGATCAGGGCATTACATTTAGTAAAAGGATAAATACAAGAAAAGCAACATTTTTCCTAAAATGGTCAGCTAAAAATCTATTCAGCACAATCATTAGACATTTTTTCCACACATAAAAGCATAGTTTTAATAGAATTAATCCATGAGTTCACCTGTCAGCCTTTGACAGCATTCTTCCCTTCTCAAGAAGGGAAATCAGATACTTACCTTTCTCTTTCAGCTTTATTTTTGATAGACTTGTCTTGGCTTATGGCTTTGCTGTTCTCCATAGATATTTTAGCCTGGTTGGCACGCATTTCCTTGCTTTCCCTAGGCAAAACCAAACAAAGTCATTAATGCCTAAGATGCAAATGTTGTTGAAGTTGGTTTCCTGATATTACTCTACACCGGGGTTTAATTTTGTCCTTGAAGCATTAAGGAAGAGGGAAGAACAAACCATATGAAAATTGCCTTCCTTTGGGTAGACTTTACACAATTTGAGCGAGCATTCAGAAATCTCCATTTCTTCCAGAGAATATGATCTGAAAGATCAGTTTAAAGCATTTTTACACTTTGAATGTTATAAAAGGGTATAAAATACTCTCTTTTCTCCCTAGTATGAGTTGTCCAAGTATGAGCTACTATCAGCCATTTAGAAAATGCAATTTGTCTTTTAAAACTGCCTAAAAAATTTACAAATCCTGCACTCAGAACATGGCTGCAATATGAATAGTAATAATATTTGCTAGTTGTGTTATGAGCTGACAGACTTCCTTTTAAGACTTCTATTTCGGGCCTGACAAGAGCCCTGTAGTTTAGACCATGGCCAGACTTGTGTTCGGTTTCTCCTTCTGGCCCTGTGAACCTTGTAGCCTTTTGTGTGAAACAAGATAGCTTTAACAGGAGGGTGGCAATCACCTTCCAGGGGTAACGTCCCGAGTGGTGTGGTTTGACTCAGGAGGTGGAAAACCTCTTCAGTGTTTCAGCCAGTGTAGTAGAAAAACAGAAAATAAGTAAATAAATATCCTGTTGTTTTAAAAAGAAAAAGAGATTGTGATTCTTTGTTGGGAGTAACAGTACAGATGCTGACTTTCAGAAATGGCTTATGAGCTGCGAGCGAGCAGAAGGCTTTTCGTCACGCTGGGTAAGCCAGCCAAGCTCCAAAAGGCCATCCCTGAAGGCTAGCTCTTGCTTTCTGCCTGCTTAGCATTCCAGCACTTGCAGTTCCTGATCTTAAATGCTTATTTAAACAGGAATTATATAGGGAAATTAGGCAGCGAATAACGGATTGTAAAGTCGCCAGTACTGCATAAGCATCTAAAAGCATCGCAAGCCAAGGCAGTGCCTTAGTCTCTTTTTCTGGACACGATCTTAAGTAGAGCACTAAACAACTACTGTACTTACTAACCCAAAATTCTAAGTATTTTGTATGCACTGAAGAGGGGTGTGGCACAGAACAGAGTGCTTAATGAAATGTTGTCACTGAATCTTTTTTAGCTTGCTTTCATCTCTCATCATTAAGTAGCGTGAGGAAACTTTGTTCCATGGCTTACATTTTCCACAGTTTAAAATTTTTATTCAAGAAATGCGGTGCTTTTTCTTCCTCCCAGAGTTCATAAGGTCAAACATTTCCTGAATACAGATTTAAAAGCAGTGGTATCACAGCAAAAATTAGACTGGATTCTAAAAAATGTTGCGTCGAGAGCACATTTCATTCCAACAGTCCTTTCTCCAAATAAAAGCTTTTATTTTCTATACTGAATTTGAAGTAATTTTCAAGCACACTATCTTAAAAGCAGTACTGAAATCATTTATTTTTATTACTGTGCTCAAGGATATGAAAAAAGTTAAGTGTAGGTGTTCAAATTGATTTAGCCTGTTTGCATCGGATATAATTTTAGAGTGAAAGAAGTTAAGAGGATTAGAGGACTACTGTGCATCACTGATGATTTCAAAATGAAGCTTTGGCCATGGATAGGGCTGAAAGAGCCAACACATCTATATGCAACTGCTTCTCTATTCTGCAAACTATAATCTAGCTCTGAGTTACACTGCTGTTGGGTCTTTCTGGGAGTGTTGAGTTTTCACCGCTTGCAAGAAAGAAAAGGTATTATTAACAGAAGAGATGAAAAATCTTATCTTCCTTTTAAAATCACCAAGAAGCACTTGTAGGCACCACTCCTTGTTTCTAAAATAGCACTTCTCAAAGACGGGGCCAAAGTTCTAGTGTCAGTTCACTGCTCAACCACCTGGCGTGGGGCTTCACGTCGAGTCTCAAGTTCAGCCCGTGCTGCCCTGGCTGGCAGGGCTACGCCACCAGTGGAGAACTGCCCCCGCTCACAAGCGGTGGTGATGCCTGTAGCCAGAGTTAACTGGAAGAAGTAGATATAGCAGGATGGTAAAGAAAAAAAGGATTCTGAAAAATGTGGCACATGAACTGCAAGATTTAACTGCTGATTTCCTACCGTATCATACTGACTGTAACTCTGAGATGTATACAAACATGTCCTTTAAAGGGATACTTAACTTTAAGCATGCAAGTCTATCCTTGGAATGTATACATATATTTAGATGACATTAAAGTGCATTAACATGTTATTTTGCCACCAGTATTGTTTGAATGACTAGAAATCTCTTCTTCTATTACCCCCCCCCCCCCCTAATTTTTCTTTCTCTCTCATGTTATTTTATCTGCAGCACATAATGCTTGCGAATAACAGCTTCACGTGCCCAATTTCTGAAATGCTGCAAGCTCACTACATCCAAGCCAGTCAAGCTAACCCAGTCTGGAGTGGCAGGGGGCACAGCACCCCTGGAGTTCAATAAGCTTCAGATTTTTAGTGATATTTGCTGTCTTCTGCTTTGTTTTTAAATGAGCTCAAAGCACAAACTGTAATTGCTTTTTGTACTGCACAGGGAGGGAAAGTATCTACCCTACAGCAGATAACTACATCACTTGAGATTACTGATCTTTCCTGCTAGCCCCGTGTCCTCTGTTGTGATAGCTAACTCACTGCCTCAGCTCACAGAGAGGGAAGCGGCAAGAACAGCATGCTGAGAGCATGGTCCACCTCGCACGCTGCTCTTAGATAGATCCTTTTTTTCTGATGGTTACCTGAGTCATCTCTTGGCTATTACATACACCTATACAGATAAACACATACATATTCCAACACACAATCTATTCTATAAAAAAGTTTACAAATGATTAAGTGTAAAGTCTCTTTGGGGCATTATTATTCACATTTCAATACTTCACATTCCAAATTCTTCTGAAATATTCATAGATTCAGACACAGTCTTAAATTTGTTTTAAACAGGAAAGTCCCCAGTCTGCACATTTAGAGGTTACACACAAATTCCCAAATAAGCAGAAACACACTGAATTGCAATGAATAAAGCAGAAAGAATTTTGAAGGTTGTTACTCCTGGGACAGCTGAGAAGAAGTAGTTCTCAGTATTTATCAGGATGTAGATTTTGAGGTCTGGTTCTTAGTAGCTCTGAGAATAAATAGAACAATACATGGACTGAACACAAATGATTTCTAATAAGTGAGCAAGATCCATTACTAATCATATAAGAACTAGTTACAAGAAATTATACAGGGCTGTTTAAAGAATGTAGAGATACAGAAATTCCAAACCCAAAGACAAAAACAATGAGAAAAAAGCTTTAAAAAAAATTAAACGTTGCCCTAGCATAGATATAATAGCTGCCTACAATGACAACCTTTAGCAAAGTTAAGAGAATAAGGAAACATGTATGGAAAAGAAAACAACGCCTTACTTTCACAGGCTATATATTAGCAAATTACCTTCTAAGCATTGTGGTGAATTTCAAATAGGACAGAATACAGGACTCCTAAAAAAAAAGTGATGTGACTTCTCTGGGCTGATGCAGCCAGGTATGATTTAGAGATACAGTACCAAGGACTGCACCTTCCTCTGGCTAGTATCTTTTGAATGATGCATTTGTATTAAAATGTAACAATTTTTGGACTTCATTTTTGACTGGGTATGTATTGCAGGACAGCTTGAATAGATGGGTATCACAGAGATTAACATAAAGATGAGCTCACTAAAAGCCTTTTGCTGGGACAATTCTCTGTTGGATGGAAAGCTTGCAGGTCCCAGCATGTGTTCTCTCTGATGCAAAGATAAGCTGTTTTTTCACTCAAGGAATTTAAAAAATCATTTCAATTCCTTCTTCAACTGTGATTTATTTATTCCTTTCCCCCACACTTTTTACGTGAAAGATGCTGAAGACAATTACATATGAATATATATATATGTATGAATATATACGTATGTATGTACACACACATTTTGCAATTCATATGCTTTTAGGCTGCTTTGCATAATAGATCATAGCATAAAAAATGATTCCTCTACTTACTGCCATTTTAACACTGTGGATACAATGTGTGCGTATTTAATTTTATTTAATTTCAAATGGGCAGCATGGGTAATTACAAAAGCAACAAGACAGTAGTGTCATGCAATATCTTCTGTATTCCCAGTGACTACGACAGGATATTTTATGAAGATAAGACGTCAGTCTAATGTAGCTTATCCTGCTACCTGTTGTTTTTCTGATCTTACTTTTCATGGATCTTTCTTATAATCACCAATGCTATAAACACATGTGTCCACAACTGCTAGCTACTCCAAAGGATATTTCCATATTTGATACTTCTCAGTTTCCAGCCTCTGAATTAAGTTCCTGGGTAAAGTCTAAGCATCCACAGTTGATGCAAACTGCCACTGCTTCACCACATCCACTGCCTTTAATGAAATTCAGATAATCTAAACCAGCTAAGAAGCCCATTGCTGCATCTATCTAAACATTGTATGATCAATTCTTTTACTTCTACCATGCTTACATCTTTGACAGAAGTACAGGAGCTATCAACACAAGAAACTAAAACATTCTACAACACAGACATAAACCAACCCTTATTACCAGGTAGCACTGCCCTGCTCACCTGTCATGTGAAAATTTTAGCTGCTGGGTTTGTTGTTCATGAGCATTAATCAGCAGTTTCTTCAGTAGTTCACACTGTTGGTTCAAGTGTAAATCACGGATTTCTTGCTCTTCGGCACTGTGTGTATTGATCATCTCAGACCACTCTTTAGTGTGCTGTGCCACAATCTCTTTGACCTGTAGAGAAGTAACAGCAGCTTTGGTAGAGGTTCTCAGCTAGGCTAGGAGATCAACTATTACTGCTGCTGAAGATGATATAAAGACAATCATAAAAAACATTATAAAGAATGCAGCTAAATTGTGAAAAATGAAGTTAACACAAATGAAGTTGCTTCACAGAGTAACAAAGTCACTGAGGACACTACAGTGTATTACAAAACCAGATGTAAAACAACCCCTACTATTAGGACTCTGTTATCTAAAGTGCCCTGAATAAACTGGCTGCATTTATGCTCTTGACTGTACTACTGTTATTTTAAAACCTTCTCTAACACTGAGTTCTTAATAAAACAGTTTCACATTTTTGGTTGCCAAGAAAAAAAAAAAAAAAAGTATTGAAATTAACAATGGAAAAAACCTAGCGAGCAGGATTTCTCTGAGGGCTTAAATACAGTCTTTGATTTTGTGGAGGCAGTTTTACAAACACAGTCAGTTTACAGAGAAATCCTGTATTTAATACAACCTGAATCTGATGATGGGCTACATATCTTTGTTTTATATTCATTAAGTCAGCAGGGAATCTGACAAGTATTCTTCTCTTGCTTATCTTCCACGACTCACAACAATAATGAGATTAAAGTTTTGGAAAGTTCCCAAGAGACAGTATGAAGAAGTCTAAATCACCAGAGTTGTTATTATAAGAATATATTGCACTCAATGATTTAGAAAAGAAGCTAATAGAAAGATATATTTTATTATCCTTTAATAATTATCTTTGGGTATTTTGACAAGCTATCCTACTTTTCCATAAATGGTATACAAAATATGCCTCACAGTAAACCTATTTTCAGGTAGTAATTTCAACTGCTACTATGGTAACTAATAGCATCTGGGTCATCTTCTATGAAAGCTAAACCTTATTCTTCAAATCAAAAATTGCCACCATATTGCTCAGAAAGTGAGACACCGATGCCAGTATTTTAGGTGTGGGCCCACATGTGGGCTCTGCATAGTGCAGAACAGACTCCCCTGCACACACTGATGATGGTGAAGAAAGAGGGGACCTTAACAGCCCCAGTCTCCATTCTGCCCTGGAGAGGCTCCCCTGAAGGCCCTCCTGCACAAAGCTCATGTTGTGTAATAAAGCTGGACTCTAATGAAAAAAAAAAAAAAACAAACCAAAAAACGGCGAGTCATTTTGTAACAGGGCAGGGTGACTACCGCTCCCTGAAAGCCAGACTTGGGTTTAACTATAGTTAAATAGTGGTCCCATATCAAAACAGTTAGGATTGGAGGCAGAAGCAGCTGAGAGAGCGAGCGCTACCTGGAGTTTTCTGCAGCTGTCAGAAAAAAACAAAAGCATTTTGAGGCAGGAGACTGGTACAACTAATATAGGCCTAATTCATCAGAGTGTTTAAGAGTGAGTGTACCTCCAGCAGAATGAGCCATGCTTATTTTTGTGCACGTGGGTAAGTGTACTACTAAGCCAGAGCCTATCAACTATGAAGTGATAAATACACTGAAGGATGTGGAGCAGTTAGTGGGAGTAATATCTTGAATAACATGTTCATAAGGCAGTACTGCTTTCAGAGCCAGAAAAACATGAGGATTCAGTTTTAAAATGGGTCAAAATAAATGCTTGGATGTTGGTAAGGAAAAGGCACTAACTTTTCAGATGGAGTTTTTGAAAGGTTGAGGGGCAGATGCTCCAGCTCACCTCTGGCACCCACCTAAGGCACTTAAGTTAGGACCAAGTTTAGTCCGAGCTCCTTGTATTGCTGACACGAAAAGGTGAGCAGTTTCAAAGCAGGATTTATCACACCTAAACACTGCCTGGAGATGCCTCTCATATCTACAGGGCCTCAAGCAACTAGACACTTCAGTTAGGTTGCATGAATCTCCTCTCAGTAGTGACCTCACTTGGCTTATCAACCCACAGGGAGACCTAGAGTGGACTTCAGGGGAGCTAAAAGTAAGTCATGGCTGAAGTTCTCAGGAAAACCCATTCCTTATTTATTTATTTTCAATGCAGAATTTCCAGATGGAGTCAGCTCCATCCACAATTTAGAGAAAAAAAGTACAGATAGATCCAAAGTCCTGGTAACCTAGAGTAACTGGGTGTAATTGGGACCACAGCAGAAGAGGGACCACATACTCAGAAAACTTCTATGGTCGTGATGTTAGAAAGTATTACTATTTTAAAAAGACAAGTGCTATTATGTGACCCAGGAAGCAGGCAGAGCCAGCAGCAAATCACACCTGTGTACCACACATCTTGGCACAGGAGCCAACACATGGTTCCTTACACAGATTTGTGAGTCAAATTGCCTTCCTGCAGAGAATGCTCTGGCGGGGCTCTGCCCCCTTTCAAACACAAATAAAATTGTAGTGGGAACTGTGACAGAGCTGGCCAAGTATTCTCCTCCACCGCTTGCTGCTGTGCGACTCTTCCATACAGTCAGCCACTTAGGACTGGGTTTCAAACTAATCTGAAGTATTAGAAAAGTGCAGGGGACGTTACCATATGAGATCTGATTCCTAGTCACAGCAAGAGTGGTTTACATTGCCCTAAAATGACAGGCAGGCATTCCAGTAAACAAAAAAGAGTTTGCTTTTATTTAAAGCCTCCTTATGCTGTAGACTAAATGCAAAACAATCTTTGCATAAAAAAAGAATCGTGACTTAATGCAACAGTGAAACAAATAAGTTTATAAATAGTGGAAGCCATGGTGAAAGCCATTATTTTGCGACTTAACTGCAAAGAGCATTTATGAAGCCCAAACAAATGCAGAGAAACAAAGACTCAAGGGCCCATTGCAAACGAATAATGTGATCATTGTTTTTAAATGGGTAATGTTATACACCACAGAGGAACACAAAGGCAGGAATCCTATATCTCTGGTACACTGATACCAAAGACTCATAGAATATCTCGAGCTGGAAGGGACCCATAAGGATCATCGATTCCAACTCCCAAAGAAGAAACCTGCAAGGAAACTTAAGCATGGCAGTACTTTAAGTATTTAATCTGAGAAGATAGGAAGTAAGAACCATAAAAAACCTGCCTGTGTTCATGGACAGATGTGCTAGTGATGTGCTACTAATTTCAAAATCAGCATGCAGTCTAAGAAGCAGGTACAGGTCCTCATAAACAAGTTTTTCTCTGGGGGTGGGACAGAAAGGGAAGATTTCTTAAATATCGTGCAGGCTCGAAGTCTCATTTCAGGTAGAGCAAGATACAACCTGATGAGAAGGATGTAAGGGATTTGCCAAACACCAGTTACAAGACTTGAAATACCCAATTTGACTCAGATTCAGACGACCTTAGAACTCAAGACCATTAATATAATCTGAAATCCGATTTTGTTGCAGATCTGTGATACATTTCAAAGTTCAGATGTAGTACATTCAGTGTACATCCCTGCTTTTCTCCAATTTATTAGCATCATAGTTAAAATTACTATTTCATTTGCACAGGGCTGTGCTCTTGTCCTACTTTCCACTATTAAGGTAGTGTTGCTTATCCAAGAGGAAAAGAAAAATAACCATTAGCTAACTTCTCTCTTTCCTGTTCTACAGACTGTGTTTGCAATCCTGTCCTTTCATCTGTTCCTACATTGGGCCTAGGAGACTAATTAAAATCTTGATAAGGAACTTTCTTTTGCACGGCATATATGCAAGATGTTTGTTTAGTCACTAAGTTCAAGCAGGAATAATCTTTGAAGTAATCTTTCCTTTTTTTCTTTTCATCCTCTGCCTGCTTGATATTGGGACCTACTTTTCTAATGCAAGGGAGTAATTTGCATCTGCTAGGTTAATTGTGTGTGAAGTACACATTGGGACATTCAGATCCAATTTAAATATTTTATGCCAAACTTGGGCTGGATGTTTCCCCATGACAGGAAGACTTTTGTAGATGAAAAGGTCTCGTTGGTGCTAAAAGTGTACATGCACATTGTGACACAGAGCTGCACTGGAGGACATGAGCTGTAATTAAAGCTGAATTATGGTACAATCTGATATCAAAATTAGTGGGCCAAATGCTCAGGAATGCTGAACAACTGTTAATTAATCAAACTCCCACTATAATAGTGTAATGCATTCAGCATCTCAGAATTTAATCTGTTTTAATTGCACCTACCTTCATCTAGAAGAAAAGTTAATTTCCCTATGGTCTTGAGCACTGTTTTCCAACCTGTTGCTTGCAAACCTTTGAATGATCTCTAGGGATACGTCAAGGGCCCACACATGGCAATTGAAACAAAAGAAGTCTGTGAGAATACTAAAATCGGTACATAATCTGGACAATTTTGATAGAACCACAGTGAGCAAGATATTGAAAATCGCTGACCTAGAGAAAACCACAGAGGTAGATGACTTGCAGAGTTCTTCACAAATTATCCAACACACAGAGGCTTGGCATTTCAAAGGAGCTTACATTTAAGTCTCCTTTGAAAATGTCATCCTAAAACCTGACATGGGAGTGGACAAAAATCAGTCTGTTTTCCAGGTATGGATTAAATTGAAGGGAACCAGTTTGAAAGCAGGATTTTAAAAGGAACAGGGCTCAGAAACTGCATACATTTGTGGAAAGGGAAAACATGAGTCACAGTTATTGGATTTGGAAGATTAATGAACACTTGGATGTCCCTTGTGTACAAATCACACCTCTTAACTCCAGACTGTGAATGACACAGCTGAGAAGCAGAGATCAGGGCAAAGAATTTTCAACACAATACAACTTCAGATGAGTTTTGGAGCTTATGGCTGGATGACAGGGAGCTAGTGCTCCTCGGAGAGTTTATTTCCCTAAGAAATGAATAGATTATCTTTTTTTTTAAGTTGTCAACAAATTTGCTTTTATTTAAGGAAACGGTTCTGGACTTTTCATAGAAGAAGGAGATAGGGAGATAAGACAGTACACACTAGGTTCTATTCTTGGGGGTTTTCCTACATCTTTGGCTGAGCAGGCAGCAACAAGAACAAAACCTTGTTTAGAAAACCAGGATCTTCTCCACGTGAAATAATAATACCAAAGAATAAAATTAGGAGAAGAAAAGATGGAAATGACCTTATTCTAGTCTCAAAGATGTGGCTGCTTTTGTTTGTATTTTCTATACTTGTCTGATTCTTTTCACAGGTTCCAGCTTTTACAGTAACTCTCCTGTACTGTGGTCAGTCTCCTTTACTCTTCTCCCTCCAGATCATTCTGACAAGGATGTGTCTTCCAGTATACCTGCCACCCTCTAGTTTGGATATCTTTCAGAAACTTGAAAGCATGTCAACAGGTGGTAGATAAAACTTTCAAAGGAAATATGAAGTCGGTGAGCATAGTAGTGGTATTGAAGTATAGAAGCAGCAGCTCTAAGCAACTCCATGTGAGCCATGAATCACAGCTTGAGAATAGCTTTTTCACATGAACTGAGGTTGAGTCTCAGAGCACTTTTTTATTCTCCAGCACCTTGGAGAAAACAATGCAACTAAGCAATGGAGAAAAAAAAATACTAGAAATAAGAAGGCACTTGGTTCAAGAGCAGCTGGGACTCCTCCTTCCCTAAGAGACAGAGCAGCAAGTGTTGTCCATGGTGACAATGAAGGAAAATGAAAAAGAAACTTCTTTATGTATATATTTTGAGAAAGTATTTAGTATCCAAATTTCATACAGAATATATTCGTCTCTTTGTGTAGCTAGAACTGACACAAATGACCAGTTTAGTTTCATGAGGCATGAATATGGCACTTTCGTCAATAATTTTAAAAGGGCAGGAAATTGATGTTGCTTTTTAAAATTTTTTTAAGAAACACTTTTAGACACTCGATTACTCCCATTCTTTTCAACATGTTATTATTGCTGAAAATCATTCATATGCTTCCGAGAAAATTAACTACCACTTGGGTCTCAAAATCTCTCTTTCAGATGTTGCATGTGTTAAAATTGGCTGTTTGCTTACCTTAGATTTGTGATCTGATGTTAGTGTCTGAATTTTAATTTCCGTTTCTTTCTTCAATTCAAGACAATTACTTCCTCTAAAAAAAGGAAAATTGCAAATGTGTGCCACAAGTTAAACATCTTCCCATTCAGTCAGCTCTTACTAATTAAAATGTTAATCAAAGTTGAAGTGCTGCAGCGTATTGGAATGAAATTATTTCTTCTGGCAATTTATTCACAACTTACAAAATATTGTTGGATTAATGATCATTCAATTCAAACACCACACAATTAATTCTAGATTGGCCCAGCAATTATTCTGTTGCTGAGGATATGTCAAGCATCTCCATTTATGGTACTTGGTTCCTTTTCCAGGCTTAAAATACCTTGCCAAGAGAAACCAGTTTCTGCCTGAAAACTTACAGGCATATCCATTGCCTTGCCGTGATTTTATCCTCTGTTTTAAAAGTAATTTTTCCTTTTTTTTTTTTTTTTAGTTTGAGGCAGAGAAGTCATTTGAATAACCACCTTGCAGGGCAATTTGGGCATACTAAATTTGAACGCCTATTGAAAGTGTAAGTGCCCCTCTGTGAGAAAACAGAATTGAATGGGTTGCAAAGAAGGGGGCCTCATTACCCTTGCAGACCACACCAACCCGTGTGGATGAATCCAAGCCATTAGATACCTTACATGACTTGGAAAGCAACAAATCTTGAAGACAGGCCTCATTCCTGCAATAAGCTGAATACAGCATGGCCTTTGTGTTTGGGTAAAATTAATGGGGTTGAATGCAAGTTGCAAAGCTTGTTTAATGCAGGAGGAGTGTTTGATTCTAAGGAACAGGCTGGTAAAATGCCTGCAGAGGGCCCATGCTGAAGCTCCCCTGTCGTGCCTGTGGGTTAGGAGATGGATGACTTCTACCTCGCACCCACAGAATTTCCTTCACTAAGCCCAATTACTTAGGTCACGCACTGGGTGGGACAGATGTACAGAAAAACTATTGCATTGCAGCTACAACAGGAATTTCAATTACTGTCTCACCAAAGTCAATAAATTTTTGAAGGCTGACAAGCTCCATCTTTACCAATCTTCTTGTTCCCTTTTTTGCAGTGAAGGGTTTTTACAACAGATACAAATTCACACATTGGAAGTCTCTGTTTTTTTGTCTGGAATAATACAATATATTGAGAGAAGTCTATTTTTAACATTACTGTAATATTCCTGTGTCGGATCATCCACTGATGTAAAATGGTGTAACTCCACCGAGTGGATGGAGACACATTCATTTTATCATCTGAAGGTGGCCCTAATAAGAATGGTTATTGCTTGACTGCAGTAACATTAATCCATGTTTGCTCTAGAAAAGGAGATTTATGAAACTCTTAACAAGTTTAAATCCTCTTTTAATATCAAAGTACTGCTAAACTTATGGAAATTAGCAAAAACATTTATCATCAAACAGTACCAGGAAAGCCCTTACTGAAAATAGTAGTGTGTTGTGCCTTGTGTTCCCAAGGGCCACCAGAAGGACTAGTCATTTATTTTCTAGTCATAACAAGGAAAATTTTGTAGAGATTTGTGACACTCATTTGACACTTTGGAAGTAATATAAAGGCATAGAGCAGGTTCTGACCACTGTTACCTCTGCCTGAAAAAAAACCCAGCTGGAAAGAAAGTGGTTTTGATTATGCATGTGGGTAGCTGCAATCAGAGTCTGGCTATAATTCATATATGATTTGTCATACACTATGAAAGAGATTGCTGCTTAGGTGAATCAAACATATTTTATCCCAAATTAGTCTAATTGGTTCAATCACTGGACTTTTCAGACATCAAACCACCAACTGATCCCTTCTCTGGAAATGCAGCTTTCATTATATCTCAAGGCAACTTCTAGCCAGGCTGGACATAACAAGAATTGTCCCCAACTGCAGTGGCATAGTCCATGGTTAAACCATTGAGTCACAGCTGGGAACAAATACCCTGGGACAGCTCTACCCAATGTCACATGTCCATGCTCACGCACACACATACACTTGAATTTCGGGACAGTCCCAATAAATGAGAAGGATCTTTATGTGCCCTCAACTCCATTTCAGAGTGGGAAACACGAGCATACGTATCCCCATAAGCCTCTCTGAGATTTGTAAGCATTTGAAGTGTACAACAGAAATAGCACAGGGAGCAAAATCCTGTCCATCTGTCAAGCGAATTAGAGTGTGATTAAAAAATTCTACTTTCCTGAACAATATGCAGTTGACATTTGTCACACCATGTGGCAGAAATGGACCATGAAAAACTGCACAACAAAATCAGAAGAGAAAGTCTTTTATACACCTATCAAAAAGCCCTTTTTTCAGGAAGTATCTGACAATTTCAATATGAATTCCTTGAAAACACATTTTACATGTTCTTTTACAACTTTTATTGCTTGTAAAAGTTCCAAAATGCCAGCCAAGGAAACAGAGCATGTCCTGTACTCACTAAACCCAGGGGCCCTTATTCATCAGATCATTTCAGTTCAATAAAGTCTTTAAGTCTCAACCAATGTGTTCACTTTTACGCGTGTCCTTAAATATACTGCACAGTTGGGATGAAGAGAAGTGTGTGCATAAGTACCTTGCTGAATGGGCTTTCAGGGCTGCATACACAATGACCCTGAAGTAAGCCCTTAAAACACTTTGATACAGAATTAAAAAGTGTTTTCACAGAAAGTCTGTGCTGCTACTGGATTTGATTTGACTCTTAATTAGATACCAATAGTTATTCTTGTAACGCTGAAGAGCCATCAGATGACTGAGAGCTCTGGAGTCCGTGGAAAGTACGGAGTCATGGCGAGGAACAGTGTTTGGCTGTATATTGGATCTGCTTCTGGAGTAGTAATTTCCAACTCTTTTTTTTTTTTTTTTTTTAAACTTTCTATGAGAATTTAAACTATCTTAAAGGCTTTGGTGTCCATGCGAGAAGTGTTACAAAATCAAGAAAAGACACTGCAAGTAGTCAATGAAGTGATCTCAAACTGGGAATCAAATTATCAACTGCTTTTATACTTGTCCCATTTGGGGTTACTCTGGAAAGCATCGTTATGCAGCGCTTTCCACTATTTATTGCACAGAGACAGCCATTACCACCTTTAACTTTCTGACACACCTTCATTTGCTGTTTTGCCTAGACAGGCAGAGGCACTGGCTTCTTCTCAGGCCAACAGGAATACTGATTTATGACTCTTCTGATACGAGATTCTTAAATTCCAGAGTGCAGGGAAGCCTTTCTCTCCCCATGATAATTCTGGTGCAATGTCCAGGGCTTAGTTCACTGCTGCTGTAGTAAATACCCTGACTGTAATTATATATCCAGCTATATCAATAACCTTCTGCTGTGTTACGTTCAATGGAAATTGAATCAAAGCCACATTAAATTAATTAGTCCTGTAGTTGTTCCCTCTCTGTTTGGAGAAGTAGTAATTTTCTGGAAGGAACTACTTGGATTAGAAGTATTGCGGTGCTTACAGTTCTCCTTTCTTGGACAAAAAAACAAACATGAGCTTTTAAAAGAGTTTGTGAGCTTTTAATAATTTAGTGAAGAGAATTCTTCTTACCTTGTTTACTCCTGACAGTTCTATTTCTGTTCCGTTGCAAGTTTATAACATGCACACTCCAAAACCACTGCCGTTCCAAATAATTTATAAAACAAAAAGTGTTTGTGGAAGAATCCAATACCAAAGAGGCATCTATGTTCAGTATTCACTGAGTTGGTTGCCAGTTGTTGTTGCCAGATGACAACAATATGAAATTAAGGCTAACTATTAGCACAGCTTGATATAGAACTAAATAAAGTAATTCCTGCTTTAGGTCACAGTTTTATAGTATAAAAACCGCTGTCTCAATGAAATGCCAGTCACAGGGTGAAAGGTGGAGCGGAGAAACTGCTGCTGGATTACACGATAGCAGCAAGGCAACAGCAGGTCCTGCTACACAATTCCAAATGGGACTGTAAGAGGGACATTTTATTAAAGTCACCAGTATCTTCCAGGAACTTTTCTGGGACAATTAAGAGATTCACACAGATAATGTCCCAGGCCACCAGCTAGTGCAAACCAAAACAGCTTCACTCAAGTCAAAGGAGTAATACTGATTTATCCCAGCTGAGGATCTGAAGGTTTTTTTGTTAAAAAGAAACTTCAACTTGACAGCACAGCAAAACTCTATTATTCTAAAACATTCAGGATTCAGAAGCCAGCTTTTCCCTGCCAAATCAAATCATTGCTACTTTCTGGTCATTAGAGCTATTGAGGACCTTAGTCTGCTCTCACTGAACACAACAGTGACATTCCTTGGGGAATGCAGTGAGACCAGATCAGACCACAGAAATAAAAATTTGAGGCAACTCCTTTGCTTTTACTTTTAAAGCTCTGATAGTAGAAGACTAGAGAAAGGCAAAGTGAGTACAACGTTTACGGCCCATTGCTAGAGCCTTCAAGCAGCTCAGTTGGGTGTAGGATGCTGGTTCAAGCTGCAATTCATTCATATGAATGACTTTTTATGAATGTTTTATTCCAGACCACAAAAGCATAAAATCTATTTTAAGTCTAAAAAAAAATTTTAAAATAATATCTTACCCCTTCTTCTTGATTGCCTTCTCTAACATTTTCTCGTATGATACCTTTTCTTTATCATATTGTGCCACTATTTTGTCAATTTGTGTGCAGTGCAACTTCTGCATAGCGCTGTGCTCCTGGAAAACAGTAGGACCTTACAATTAGGTTGCTGGATTTTTAAGGTTTAGTTTTCTTACAGTGTAAAAATATCAGTGTACGAACACATAACTTTGACAATGGAATTTAATCTGGTTTAGCCATCTGGTATTAAAGGTTCCAGATATTCCACCATAAGCGCTAAAACACTTCTTTGTTTGAAAAATGAAAATCTGTAGCGGACCTTAAAAATATGGTATACCTTAAAACAAAAGAATGATGGGAAAAAAATTAATCTTTTTGAATAAATGTCCATTTAAGTGCAATGTAAAAAAATCAGATTTACAGGCTCAGATCATATCATTCAGAGTTTCTGAATGCAGAGGAGAACAAAACTCAACCCGGTCCCCCCTTCCTCTACGTATCTCATACTGAATACAGTGCTAGCCCCTTGGCCACTGCAAATCAAATAGCTCCAAGTCCAAACATTAGCTAAAAATCAAATCACTAACAACTCACATTCTGAAGATCTGGCCCATGACCCCTAAAGACAGCAGCAATCTTATCATTAAGAAATGCCACCTTGTTGCAGAGCATCTCCCTTTGCAAGTGACAGTAAGCTGTGCAATATGACTTTCAACTACACATGCAGACTGCAAATAACCGTTGCCCCGTTCCCCCCCCACCCCCCAAACAATACAGCACACGCTGATAAACTGGACATACAGGGCTACTCCACCTGATGTGGAGTATTACACATCAAGGCTAACCCGCTGTCACTACTATAGTTATGTGACTTACATTGGTGAAGTGGCAGAGGAGGTTATCTACGGAAGGGGAGGAAAAAACTGTTCCTATGATGAAAAGATGAATCACTAATGCATGTGACACACTTGGGTCCAGCATACAGACAGTTCTTTTCCATGACAAGACTGTACCAGAAACAACACACTTCACTTAGTGCTTACGTGTAGACTTCATTATTGAACTTGACTTTGTATTCTCCTTTACCAGAACAGCTGCTCATAATGATGCAAATGTTTAACTACCACAGAGAGCACTACATATTGAATTTACATTACAATAGGAAAAATTGTTGTTTGTTAATTTATGTTATTTTATTAATATCCAATTGCTCCACATTTTATCTAATCATGACAAAAAGCCTTGCATTCATTAATATGGCCTCTTCGAGGACTTTATCTCTATTTTGTTTTATAGCTCATTTTGCATTTATTCTACCCTCGCTATTCTACTGCTCTTTGTTATTATTTTCTATACACCTGTGTTTGCCTTATCACTGTTTCTTCCTCTAAAAATACTAATTAAAGACTTTTACATTCACTTTTACCAAAACATTAACACAAACGTTGTGATGCTTTTAAAAATCTAGCCCTGGGCTGTACCTGAGCACTCCGACATCTGCCAAGTGCTTCTCCGGGGAATGCGTACAGCTTCCAATTTTGTATTTAGAGTGGGGAACTGAATTTTGTGTTCTACAGACAATTTAAAGGGAAACAAATAGACTCCATCAACATTAAAACACACCAGCTTCACCAGGGAGTCTTTACACTGGCTAACCAAGTAGGAAAAAATAGGGACAGTGATAAGAATGACACAAGCTGGACAGCACCAGCCAGCCACAGGTGAAGTGACTGAGAGCATCCCTCAAACTACCCACTCGCCCCTAGACGAACAGAACAATACAATTCTTGCTCTAAAAGACTAAGCGCAAACATCGCAAAACATGAGACATCTGCCCGCTCATGTGACACTCCTCCATAATCTGGGAGGGCACAGCACGGAGAGCTAGAATCCCTGCTTTTCCCTCAGGACAACCATGATTTAAGCCTTCTCTCTTTAACACAAACCCACTGTAATCTTTTCCAGACTCCCCTCTACTGCTTCTTACTGCTCATGAACAACTCTACCTTGTATCTGAAACAGATATATTGTGGACCATATCCCTCTCATTTCCTTTCCTGGTCCTCCTCCTCATCCAGTTCATGGAACATGCATTTGTTTGTGCACAATATAAACAGAGCTGGAAGAGGAAGATGGGCTACTAACAACCTCCACATGCAAGGCACAAGGAGTACTAGGAGTCAACTCCCTACCAGAGGTCCCTTGAATTAGATGACCTTCAACCCCTGGAACACTATTTAAAATGGGTTAGCTGATGCGAGTTTGATTTTCTGTCTGTGCTCAAAGGAAAATTCATCACAGCTAGCTACTGCGTCCCAAACTTCTGCTGAGATTCTATGAAATACGAGTGGTTTAGTAGCATCTTAAAGCACTCTCAGTATATTTTGTTTTCAGATGCAAACAAAGTTTCAGGTGGTAACGTGTTCTAGATTGAGTCAGAATATGTTTGGAGATAAAAGTCTCCTCAGCCAGGTCTCTCATGATTTCCTCAAGTCCACTGAATTTGCAGTTTGAATTCACACACCTTTTACATGAATATATTCACAAACGACATTTAATGATTATATTACAAACTGAAGCGACAGTTCAGCCACAGTTCTGAGAGGCCACCTAACTGATATAAGAAGACTCAAATCACAGCAAGACTATCCATGGGAAAAAAAGTAAAGAATCATACATAGTTCCATTAAAGGGGGGGTGGGAGGGGGCGGAAATCACAATTCAGTCTATTGATGAGAAGAGGAAGTAAGTTCCTATGGTACAAACTGTTATTCCTGCCTGGTATCTCCCTAAAGAAACACAAATACTCCTGTGTACAACTGAAAACTGAAGTGTGAAGGATTCTCATTACAGAATACAAAAATGAGGAAATAAAGAAAAAGAAACTATCGTTTCTAAATCAACAATCCATTTTGCAGAACTTTATTAATCTAGAGTCCCGTAGTCTTTTGTACTGTTGCTTGTGCATTGTGAAATGGAGATTTTTTTTAATGTTCTTTTTTTCCTAGGCTTTATTTCAAACAGTACATATATTCTGTGTCAATATAAATGTGCAGGAGATGAATTCTGGGATTTATATTTTTGGGTGGTAATTATGTTACTGGTACAGTTCTGGTTACTGTCTATGGCCATATTAAATTCCTTAAGGGGGCACTTGTGACTATCCCTGTCTTGTCTGCAACCGCTATAACTGTATACCATAATCCTCTGTTGTGTTGTTGACTGTTAGAGAATATATCAAGATAATCCCTCACTATCCTTCCTCTTCTGTCTAACCCAAGAAGCATAAAAACTATGTGACATCCCTGCAAAATCTTAAAATTCCGTAGGGGCCCATAGATGCAGGCTGCTAAGAGATGAAATCAGTGACTGAAACTCTTACATATGGACATCTCCTTGCCTTTATAGCCCACCTACCTGTGATGCCACCCCAGATCATTTACCTAAGCAGTACTCAACATCTGACTTGATAAAAAAAACCCATATAAACTAATGGACATCATTCAGACACATCAGCCATTCTGCAGTTGCACAGTAATATTCATACTGGGAGATTAAAGTTACTTCAGGGAATGTAAGCAGGAAATACTTTATTTCAAAGCTGCCCAGTGTAGGTGTTTTTATGAATGCATTTTTTAAAGAAAAACATTTCTGCAATATGCAGAAGTGGCTGGACATATTATTTTAAAATCACCAAAAGCACAGGTTACCAGTTGTAAAATTCAACAGAAAGTTATTCCTAACATGGAACTTTTTTAAAATGCTGATCACTAGATTAATTTCCACTGTTTTTCAAAACTCAAACAAAAGGAATACTACAGCATCAGAGGTTGATAGCTTGCAAAATAAGTGCCACTACAAAAGTATTCTGTTTTGCTTGTTGGCAGTCCTGTCTACTGGTGTCAAAAAGGTGCATTTCACATGCCTGGATTTTAAACAGTCCCATGAAGGATCGAATATCTTTGTTGCTTTCTGTACTTTTGAAAATCTTGCTGCTATTGCCTTACTGTCCCTTAAATAATGGCAGTATTATAGATGATGTAAAAGAACACAATCCATACATGGGCCAACAGTTTCAGACTCCTCGCAGCAGCTGCTAATCTACTTGAAAGTGACAGAACATGACCATGATGAAATCTGTCACGCAGACAGAATCCCAGGGGCCTGGCCTTTCTGGTACCAGCTTCTCAGATCCCACCGATTCTTGTGGCACCTCAGTAATCTCAGGCAATAAGATAAGGTTGACAGTCGTTTCTTTACAAGTAATGTTTTTTCCAAATTCCCCTTGTGAATGTGAGGGTTCTTGAGAAAGCTCACTCATTTCTTGACATGGACACTTACCATTTTTTCCTCTCCCTGTCCCAGCCTATAGGACCAGCTTTGCTCACTGTCCAACAGATGACAAAGAAATTGCCCTAGGAGTTGACTACAAAGATTTACATATAATCCCTACAACATGTTTCCCCTAAAAATACTGTATTTCTCATGGTATCATCAAAGAAATCTGTGTTACCTTCCCACTCCTTGGCCCCCCCCCTTTAAAGAATTATGCCCACGTTCTTTGCATATCTGGCAAACCTACACTGTTTTCTCATGGTGACCTGTCTCATTCCAGATTCAGAATGCCCTGTTAGATGAACTAGTTCACAATGCAAATAAATGGGCTGAGGTTTGGATCATGTTCTTCGCTCACAAGAGCCATCACCTGTTCTTTAGCAATCCCAACAGCAGCACAATGCTACCTCAGTCATACTCATGCAGACTTACCTTTTCAGAGACTAAACCAGCTCGGAATATTCACTCTCCCCCCATCAACTCTCTCTTCCTTCATAGCCAGGCCACAAGCTAAGCAGAGGATTAGGTTCAATAACTAGAGGCAACAGCTCTGTTGCAGAATGGAATGGGTTCTTCTGAAGTGGAGAAACCATAGTCGCACACTGACTCTGAAACTAAACTTGCTGTGAAATATTGACACCCTCCAGTACTCACTACAGTTTGTCCTGCCTTTAATTTCTACGTGCTCTATTATTCCCTTACAATCCTTCAGGATTTCTTTAAAAGCATTGTCCTGTCTTTGCAGAGCTTTATTTATATACATACCTTTTACATGATTCTCAATCCTGAGTAAAATCTCAACTCTTAACTATTCATAGACTTTGTGAAATCTAAAATTCTGCCTTTTTTTTTTGCAAACCACTAATCTGACATTAGGGAATGGGCAAATTTAATTTTATCGGTCACAGACTGGCTGCCTAGTAATGGTACTAAGTAATTACTAAGTAATGGATGCTAAGAACAGTGATCTTCCTGCCAATCTAATGATCTCTATCCTACTTAGACTAGATGTCTTATTTTTCCTACACAAAAGTGAAAAAAGGAACAGTGAAGATTGTACCTCCACCTGCCCAAACATCCTTCTCTTAAAAAAACAGATTAATAACTTCACCATAAAGTGAAGTCACAGTACGTGATGTGTCTGTCTGTGTGTGTGTATACTGGGTATTACAGTTGTAAGGAGCTATGCCATGTAGGAAAAACAAATGAGTGATAATATGCAGAGGGATGTTAGGAGAATTTTATTGTGCTGCTGGAGTCAAAATGGCTGAAACACTGAACAGAAGTAAATAAAAAGAAAGATAGCATCAAAGAAATACACAGAGAGTTTGCATCCTGAAACGACTTGCTCCAGTTAATTTTTGTCTTAATCTGGAAATACAGTGTCTCTAACAGTCCTATACCCTGAGAAAACAGAGAAAACACACCAGACGTGTTTTCATACAGGGCAACCAACCTCCGCCAGCCAGCATTTCAGTGGAGCTGCTAATACATCTCTACACTGAGTGCAGAGTGTAGAGTGGATGCTGTCAGTAAAAGGGACCCTTACTGCTGTCGTCTTCCTTAGCTAGCTCTGCCCTGGGCTACCAGATTGGCTCCTACACCACTTAGATCAGAGCTCCTTCCTCTTAACCTGCTCTCTCTTCCACACTTGCATGCATTCGTTTTCCATGACGCATTTTCCAAGGCCAACTTTAGAGGGAAAAGTATTGGACTTTTCTTTCCTTAAACAACATGAACAATTCCTTTCTGTTTACTTATTCCTCCAGATCTCTGGAGTGTCTATGGTTAAATGAGAGCCAACCTGTTTCTGGAACTTTTAAGTTCAGTCTGCTTAATACACAGGCTTCCTCAAGCTGATCATGGATAACTAACTGCATAGCTGTCCTGCTCCATCCCAGCTGATAAAATGCATTAAAAACAGTGAGGAGTACACCAAGCACTTCCCTAAGATCACCTGTGAGCTAATACGGCCACACTTTTCTGCTCAGACTCTCCTCTTAAAATTCAAGAAGTTGCCCTTACCGACCCTTTAGCAAGGCATGCTCTAGACAGGCACTTTCTTGTTAGGACAGATTTGCACTCTGTACTTAAGACCAGCAGGACACGCAGGCTGGCTCAGACCTAAAATAGCTGTGCTTGAGCTAATGCTGAAAGCCCTTCTGAGTGCACAGCATTTTCAGACTGTGGCTGGCAATTCTTTCCTCAGATTAGAGGAAGCAAGTGCAAGCCTGAACACATGGATCAATTTTTTAACATTAGCAAGCGCAGTCCTGGCTAAGATATCTTTACACTACTGTGGGTCACATATATCAAGGGACACAGATCACTGAGTACGGCTGTTTTCTGCGTAACAATGGTACCATTTTCATTTGCAAAAAGCTGCTATAGCAAACTGCTGGATGTTGTCTAATGAATGAGAAAGTACTGTTTAAAAATAAGAAGCTCCCTGAAAGATCAACCCTGTGAAGGTCTAGCAACTGCCCATGCCCAGAAGTGTGGATGACAGACACTTTTTCTTGAGCATAGGCTTTGCACACGCTAAAATGGAGAAATCACTCATTTCACTTCTGCATAGAGTCAGTAAGGAGTCTGAAATGTAACTATTTAATTTCTTATTCTACTTTTAATACTAAGAGCCCCACAAAAGTGCCAATTATTGAAAGTAATTTCTTCATACTTCGTTGTACAGACAGGGAGTCCCACACCCAAACAACAGTCATGAAACACAAAGACTGATATTAAAAATGCCCAGGCAACTACATTACATCAGATATGCAATGAAATCTGCAATCAAAGAGAGCAAGGGAATAACTGCCCCAAAAGCCCAGAATGGATTGTATGTATTGCCAAAATTCAGAACTTAAGATACTTTCTTCACTTGTTATGCCTCTTTCTGTAACAAGAGTAATGGTTTTCTAATGATAAAGGACAGGAGAAAATTGGCTGTGATTTTTTAATGTAAAGTATATTTGAGATAGTGTTGTATATATTTGGGACATCACTGCCAACAGTACCAAGGAAAAAGCTGACTATAAAGTGGTTAACATAGATATAATGAGGAGGAATAGGGCATTCCATTTTTCAGTTACACATTCCAGTTCTCTTTGGCAATTTTGCAGTTTCTTCAGTGCCAGTCTTCGATGCAGCACCCTCTCAAATCATTACTGCCTTTTTTTTCCAAGCTGCCTGTCAGTATGTCATGCAAGAGGGAACTAGATAAAATCATTACCTGAAAAAGGTGAGCTCTGGATGCTTATATGGGTCAAACAAATGTGCACCAAACTCAGGGAGACATACAAAAGGTTGCTAAAGGGAAAATTTGCTCACTGGAGCATATTTCAGTACATTTAAAACACATATGCCTTTCTTGGTGGTCCAACTACTGTTGCTTAGTTTTTCCCTACAATTTAATTAGCAGCTGTCTGTGCAAGTGAGCGCTGCAACTTTTTTCAATTAGAGTGTGTTGCTCAGAGAGCTCTTAATGATCATACCTTTGCATGTTTCTTCTTTAAAGCATTCAGCTCTTTCTGCTGTTTCTTTAAATGCTTTATATAAGCCTACAAAAAGAGAAGTTGGATCAATTTTTCTGTGGTCATATTGACTTTAGCCAGATAAAATCCCGGCTACTTAAAACAAATAATTAGGAACACATCTTGAAAAGCTTGTGTCTGTACTTACCTTCATTTGCTTTAAATCTTCTATCTTCACTTGAGGAATAAGATCTATACCTAGGAAGGTATTGATACAGTTTACCTAAAACTTCATACATACTAGTATATCTCATACTTTTAAGTTTGAGTTTTACCACAGAAACCTACATTTAAGTTAGCAATTAATTAATGTTTTTCACCACATAAGAAATAATGGCAGGTTAATGAGAAAATTATTCACCAAGATATAGCTACGATACAGTTAATTTCCTTTTTGAATGCACTGCTCAATCAATTGCCTTGTGAAAAAAGAAATGAATCAATGAGTGTATTTTAATCTCTTACAGTTCTGGACTGAAGTGTCAAAACACAGCAATCTAAGAATTTAAAAAGCTCCTTTTCTGAAAACACAGCAAACCATTTATGTACATTAAAATTGAACCATGCAAACTTCAGAATTTTGGTCCATAGCTGGAGATTGCTCTGGCACCACTCGTTTCAGGGGGGAAGGCTTCTTTGGTAAGGTTCTACATGACTACGTAAAGGGTTGACTGAGGTTAGGTATACTTCTTCTCCTCAATTTAAAACACAAAAATCATAGGAGTGAAAATTTACCTGCAGCTTGTATGTTAATGGAGGTAAAATTTGCATTTTGGTTAATACCAGGCTATAAGAAAAGAAGCAACAGTACACTCCAAGGAAAGTTAAAAATGGAGGAGAAACACAAAATGATAAGAAGTGAAAATTCTAATGAAAATTAAATACAACAAGCAAATCTATCATACAAGACTAACAGTGCTATTTAAATGATTGAAAATATATTTGGATCACCTGAACTGCAAGGCAAACAAAACCCAATCTCGTTTCATGTTCATGCTCTAATAAATGTTTTGTCACATATTATGATTTTTTTTAAGCTACTAAGCACATCCTACACGTAATCATTAATAAAAATGTCAACACAATGCCATGAGAATTGTAACGCGTAGGTTTTTTCTGAGTTTTTACACAAAAATGTTCGCCTGTACATAAATACACTGCAAATGTATTTAGTTAACTACTCTTAATAGTGTCTGCGGACCGTAAGACTCCCCCTGCCTTGAAAAGGACTTTCTGCCTTTTAAGGCGAATTTAACTGGAAAATATTCAGATGCTGTAAAAGAAAAAAAAAGGGGGGCGGGGGGGAAGGTAGGCAATCTCCTTAGGGAACACAAATTTTTTATTTTCTTAGAAGCATAAGATTCTGCTCAATTATATGGTATTAACATTAGTCTAGTAAATGAGACTGGAACAGGTTTAGGCACAGATAGAGGCTGAAGTTTTCAAAAACACAAATCACTTAACTATTACTGAAAGTCAGAGAACAAAAAACCCCAACATTCTTGTACATTTGAAAGCCTTCCCCAGACACCCTATCTTGCTGGATATGTAATTTCTAATAGCAAGGGAAGTTGTACATTGTAACAGTGGTAGAATTATTCAGATCTTAAAAGATCATAGAGATAAGTAATCCAAAATAAGGATCATTACATGGGATATAAAAATGACCAGCTCTATTTTAACACGGGAGGATATGGATAAAAATGGTTGCAGACAAGAATGCCTAAGTGCTGAAATCTCAGTTTAAGACCAGGGCTGCATCAGGTGTGCTGTGTTCTAAACAAACTTCCTCAGGATTTTATTTTAAAACACAAACTCATTTACTTTGTTGACCAGGTCTGACTCCATGGCAACCAGGAATTAGTTGCCAACCCCAGCAAATTTCATGCTTAATTAATGCACAATAAAACTAATACTTGTGCATCCTGGTGACGGTACGTGAAATATGAAAACACCTCACTGCATAAAATAATCTGGGTTTTACACCAGGGAAGAACTTTGAAAGAGCTCAGGTGCCAGAGACGACCTGTTTTATTGACAAAAGTGACTCCAGAGAAATGGCGTCTTGCTTCTCAAGAGATCCCTTCACATGTGTGTATTCAGCCATGTCTGCTTAAGTGTAAGAACAAGAGCAGTCAGTGCTCCTTTTCACTCCTATCAATCCCTTTGGGCCAAGGTGGATGAAAGAGAGTGAACCAGATTCTAATTATTGTGGCCCATTAACAGAAATATTTATTGTGTTTCATTCAGCTGTACAAATTTGTTTTCTCACTTAATCTTCATTACCTGTGATATGTGAGAAAAATAATCCCATTTGACTCTATAAGATGATTTTGTAGAGTGAACGGTGAATAGTGAGGAAAAAAATACTTATTCACTTATAAATGAGCACATTTAATAGGGATATTTTTTACAATAAACATGCCATTTCCATAATCACTATTCAGAGTAAACCCACCCATTGAAAACATTTCTAATTGTTGGGAAATCTCTACAGAATCCAATGAATTCTAAATACCTTTAATTACTTAAATCTGCAACTCTGCCAAGGGATTTGTGGAGGGAGAAAAAAAGCAGAAGAGTTTCTGTGGGGTATACCAGAAAATAGTCATTCCTATTAGCATTCCTGCAGTCGATCTTTAGTAAACTACTCCCAGAGTCATGCAGGTTACTACTATTGCCAGTAGGTACACAGCTACACAGGGAGGTCACTTTTATTTTAAAATAAAGCTGTATTGGCTTTATACAGCCATTTTAGTAATACACAAAATTTATTTGCAGTTAGACAGAGACCACTCTCAATGGCAAAAGAAGTTACCTTCTAAAAGGGTAAGGATGACTAGACCTGCAAAACTAAAATTAGTAATGAGTACTTCTCTGCAACTTTCTGAATCACTTCAGAACTGAGGGAGTGGCACGTGATTTTTGTCTACCTTTCTTAGTGTCGGTCCCAGATCCAAAGCCTGCGGTGGTACTTGGTCGAAGTTCAGAGCTACTCTGAGGCGTTACGTTGGCTTTGGCATTATTGGCTTTTCCTTTTCTGTCATTCTTTGAAGTGTCATTTGGTACATCAGCTATATCACTCTGAAAGAAATATTCACATCATAATAAATTAATTGCTATTTTGCCTGTAGTATAAAAGTAGGGGTATGGGAAATTTCTGAACTTGCTCACTTTAAACATAATTAAGAAAGCTGCAACATACTTTTAAACAACACTATACTCAGTAAAGTATTTGTAACCTATTTTAAATGGCTACCTACCAAAATATGGCTCCTTTCTCATTTCTTAAAATTTCTACTTCTAAGGGATGTGTTAGTGTGATCTATGAAAACTTGTTAGTGAATGGTATTTCAGTACATGTTAACTAACATAAGCCAATGTATTTCAGAGCAGGACAAAGAGGCTTATATTTGAAAATGAGATATGATAAAGTAACATGCATCGATTGCAGAAGGACCAGTTCACTTTAAAAAAAGAACATAGCATGAACATAATGGGCTCTGTTTGTCATTAAGTTCTACTTACAGTTTCAATACCCATAGCTCTCATTTGGTCTGCTCTTTTTTCTGTGATAGACAAAAATTTCTTTGGATCTGATAAAGCATCCACAATATCTGTAAGAAAAAAATAATCAACTTTTTATGATCTTCAGAGGCATTTGGAAATTAATCTTCTGCAAGAGTTTTATTCTATGCCTGTTGTTATGAGCCATGGCTTGCAACAATAGTCCAACTTTCCATAGTGAACCTGGCAGGACTGAAAGCGCTCATCACCACAGCGCTTGAACACACTAGGAACATGAATCAGTTTATAATGCACCAAGGAGTGGTATTAATCCAGGTACCTTATTTAGCAAAAACCACAATGACTCTATCAGACCAAAGTCACCCTAACTTACTCCCAGCTGATGACACTAGAATTTGAGACCAGAATGGGATCTCCTCAGCCACAAAGCACTAACAACTTCGTCTCTTGGTTATTTGAGGGGGTGCTGACTGACTTGGGACTGCAGGGAATTGTAGAAAATGCTGTTATATTTCCTAGCTAAATAGCCGTTTCAGATGGGTGGTTAAAGCAATCGGGGAAATCTGTTCTCACTCGCCTTTGTGATGCTCCATGTCTGGAACATGGCAGGCTGTGAAATGGCTTTTCTATGAACCATAAGGACCAATATTTGAATCTTGCACATGGCACAGTACCACCAGTGGTGTCACAGCACTACCCAGCGCCGGATACCGTATAGATTATTGAATCTGTTTTCCATATGCAGTGATAAATGTGCAAGCATAGGTTTACAGGAAGACAAAGACACATGAATCTTTACCTGCATATTGAATAATCCATTCCCATGCTTGATTTCAACAGTCAAAGAATTCACAAATGGCAAAGGACACCCTCCACAGCAAGAAATGATTTTACAAATTAAACTGATTCAGCAGCTACAATAATAATGCATTCAGAGACCACAGCAGTGATCTGTTTTGATGATCCCTCTGAAACTTTAACTTCAGGATTACGGCGAAAAAGGTCACTGGTCTCAGCTAATAAGCCTTCCTTGTCAGAGCAGTAACTTAAGAAAGGAAGTTTGAATGCTGCAGCCTGACTGACTCATCATTCACTACAAAATATTGTCATTTAATTACCTCAGGTTTTTTGTCACGACTGGTAGGAGGACCATGGACAGCACTTCACTTGCAAGGAAGCTGTTTCTTTGCAGAATGCTGCAAAGCCCTATTTTTGGCTGCTTATGAGTAAAAGATAAATGCTTTTGTACCTTTATATTCTAGACGGTGTCACTAGTGTAATAGGCCATTATTTCTGCAATGACAGTTCTGACACTCACCGTTTTCATCATCATTTGAATTTTGCCCACATTTTATGTCATGTCTTCAGCCATTTTCCAAGTTAGCTTACAATGATGCAAGACAGAGAAGCTGGTCCACTGACCAGGTCTGTAAAAATATCCAACCCATCAATTGCTTTGGGAAGAAACTTGCTATCCTTCTTGTGCAAACTAAGGGCTGGACTATATCAACTCCCTTCCAACCTAAGTTGTTCTATGAAATGTTCCTTTGAAGTCACCAGATGCATTTCTCAAGCAAAAAAAAGCACAGACAGGGCTCCCATTCCAACAAAAGTTGTATTAAATAGATAGCATTACCCTTGACAGCTCTGGTTATCTACACAAATCCATTGTCTCCAATAACTGTCGTGACCCAACGATGTCTTCTGAAACTTACTTCATATACACAAAACCCATGTAGAATTTATTTTCAGCCATAACAATGGCCTTGTAGCTCGGCACCAACTGTTTCCCCTTTCCCTAACTTAGTAAGCATGTCTTTTTGTCCTTGGCATGCACTCTTCGAAGAAAATCCAGGACTACCCTGCTAACATGATGCGTCATTTGAAAATGGAACCTGATTATCACGAGCTTTGAGATAAAAATGACTAACATGTTTGGGAGAGCGAGACCTTTGTAAATTGTATTACTAACCATACAAGCACATCACCAAAGGCTCAGCATTTCTACAAGGCGGATGTGACTCATCACTGCTTCTCACGTTGTCATTTGTCCTCTGCTTACGTTTTTCTTTCTCCCCAGTGAGGTAAAGTGGGGGTGGGGAATAGCATTTTGTAGAAGAATCACAATTAAATATAAAACTAGAAAATCACCGGAAGAGTACATTAGAGAGGACTCTAACCACTAACCTAAGTAGCCATGCTTACTTACATAGACTTCTATTACAGAAGCTTCTCTTTGGAGAATACTATTTCATTTGCATTAATTTGCACCAGTATTGTGTTTTACTGGGAACAGAGTAGCTGATGAAAATAAACCACAAGAAATTACTCAGTTATATGAAAAATAAAATTATGCACCTTTTAAAGCCTACAATGCATTACCCATTCTAGTCATTACTCAGTGCAAGTTTTTAAATCTTACTCATACAGGTTAAAAAAAAAAGAAATAAGAAAGTAGGCAGCTATTGAATTGAGCTATACCTTCCTACAGGTTTGCTAAAACAACCATGGAGATCCTAATGATAGCTCATAAAACAATGAGAGGTTCACTGCAGATGATAAGTCATTAAAAACCACATGCCAACAGAATACTAATGATTCCACCTGAATGTCAAAAGTTATCTCCCAGTTGTTCATCATGCTGTTGTTCTGTATCAATGAGAAAAATACATGAGACACATCAAAACTATCTGGGAAGGGAGAGGAGAACTAATAATTGAACTCATTTAATACTCCACGTTAATATGGAGTCTGTTTTTCCCAACACTGACAGTAAACTATGACAACTAGTTCTCTCATTCTAGTAGCATTTTACATCGCTACATTGTAGTGATACTGTTTACTTAGGGGTAGTAATGTTTTTCTATGTCCTCACCTCTACCAGATAAACCGTATCTACCAATGCTGACAATGTAGTAGATCAACCAGTACTGAACTGCACACGCTTTGCAAATTCTAAACTGGTGTTCAAATTCTCTTTGAAAAACAAGTCTTTCACTTCTGAATTTGTATACTACAGTTTAAAAAAGAAAATAAAAAATATTTTCTCCCTATGTGACCAGCACACTCAGCAGCCTGAGTCACATCAAACTCTGCTAAGTTTAAATTCTCCTCTTAGAAAAGGTGGGGTATCATTCAGAAAAACATCAATCCCAAATCAGAATTATGTCCCTAGCTTAGAAAATATTTTAACTGAGCCATTTACTGTCAAAAGCTTAAGTTCAGGAAAGAATTAAAGCACATGCTTAAATGTGTCCCTTAGATTCATGGTTCAATTACTGCCTCGAGAATCTCAAGCTTAAGCAGAAGCTTACATTTGTCTTGAGACAAAGTTCCAGTTCCTGAAGTTAAATACTGTAGATGAAACACGCTGCATAAATGCATGGTAGCGTTCCAAGACCTGTGGCAAAACTCCAGCTGACTTGCCAGCAACCAGGATTTCACATATGAACAACACAAATGTTTCTGTAAATGCTTAACTTTCTCCATGAAATATTGTTACTGAAGTCTAGGCCTATTCATTTTTTTTAAAGCCTGGATAAATACCAGCAAACAGAGTCTTGGAGATGTATTACTTAATATATTAGGTTAGTCTTCTCTTTCTCCAGTTTGTACTACAGAAATTACAGTCAGAGAGGCAGTAGTAATTCTTTGCATAGACATCAGGTGTGAAATCATTTTTGCAAACAAGAGCAAAACATCATTTTTATCAATAATGTTTCACCAATCAACTCTAAGGTGAACTTCATTTTGCTGCTGATTCAGAGCACTAATGTTTAACGCAATTTCTATTTTAGAGTTTTAAATGGTTTACATATTGTCTAATGTACGAGTGAATTTCATCTGCAGTGAAGACGACATTTCCCAGAGGTACACCCTCAGGGTGAACTTACACATTACACTGATTTAAGTGGTGTAATGGTTATTCTCAGATGCTTGTTCCTATCCACATGTGGCAATTTGCCACCACTCAGTATAAATGACCATGGCCCTGCCAACCTGATCATGGAAATGGCTCACATTAAAAACAACTTCCCTGAAAACCCAAAAATAATTAAAACACACCAAAACCATGTAAAATTGGGAAAGAAAAACGCAGAAAGGTTTTGGATGCTAAATTCTTCCCCATTTTTAACAATATGCCAATATCCTCAAGAATACCAAAGTGGTTTTGTTTGAAAAAACACATGTCTAGATTCTGCATCAATTGTTTATACCTATAGGCCAAACAATATAGCTAAAATGGATGACAACCTTACAAATATTTGTCAGAAAAAATGTAATTTAAAAAAAAAAAAATCAAAAGAATCTTCTTCCTAAAATGTCAACAGAAAAAATCAAATTGAGCTAACCCTAGTATTAGCTTATTTTCCATATTATTTTGTCATTTAACAGATACGCATCATTATCATTAACACTGAGGCAGGCACTTAGTCTGAAAGCTGATTTCTTAACTGAATACGCAGGGTTTCCAAGGAGTTAAAATACTAAATCTTTCCAATCCTCCAGCATTGCGTGTCTGCTTCTGGCTGGCATACTGACACAGCAGTATTTCAGTACTTCCACACCAACACTCAAGAGCTACAGAACACTGAGGTACAGGTTTATCTCACCTCCAAAACCATCAGGCACATATGTTTTAAGCACAATGTTGCAGAAAACCGTTGGAAGAGAGAGTGGTTTGTTGCCCTCATTCCGAAGGGAAATGTGTCTGTAACCTGCTTGCAGACCATCCAGAGGCAGGATCCTCTGCCCAATCAACTTATTATTGTCATCATACACTGCTATTCTCAGGACAGCAAGATCAGGCAGAATAACCTGGAAAGCCATAAAATGAAGAAATTCAGTAACTCTAATACAGTAGCACCCTCCCCACCTTCCATGTTTGAACCATTCGCTTTGTATGTCAGAAACAGACTATCATCACTGTAAGATAATGTCATTCCCTGCAAACTGCACACTTTAAGATGAATCTTTCCTAGAAAAGCTTTTTTTCACCCTAAATAATGGGTAGATTTCAGAATACGCAAATCCTGCAGCTTATAGTTACACTAGCTAAATACTTTGTATATTTATTTTTCATTGCTGAAGACTGGTGACATCGGTAAGAAGGCAGGTAAATACTATCTGGGAAATGACAGATACAGTGGCAATTGAAGGGTAAGATAGGGCTGAATCAGGAGGAATCATGACAGAAAGATGCGATTTGGGATGTATCCAAAAGGGCAATGAAGAACGGAATGAGTGCAAGCACAAGCTGATGGGGATGTATGCTGAACTACAGGTTCTGCAGAGGGGAGAAGCAGACAGAGGAGGGCAGGACAGGGTGACAGACCCGCTGAAATGGCGTGCTGCCAGCAGAAGCGGGTGTGCTGTACTCACAACATGAAGGGTACAAGGTATGCATGGTGGGCAGGGATGCTGCCAACTATCTGCATCTGTCAGCCCTCATCCGGACCGACCAAAACAGTAACAAAAAAAATCCCCTGCCTTCCCTGGAACAAAGGTGCTGCCTCTGTGCACGGAGCAGTGAGGAACAGACAGCCTAACCGAGAGGTGCAGCCTCCCTGCCAGCTCAGAAAGGTCTTCCCACTACTTCTCTACCTCGCTCTATTCATCGATGCTTACAGGACAAAAGGAAAGACCTAAGTAAAACTGCATCTACTATCTCTCATAGACCTTCCCCCTGCCACTTTCTTTTTCAGTCTTAGAGATCACAAAATAAAGTGTGCTTTTGGTCTCTGAAGCCACCTGACCTATTCACGGATATGCTGCTCTACTTGATTATAACTTAGCACTCCGAGCACAGGTTACCACCAGCACTCACCCCGTCCTCCCCCTCACACAACAGAGTGACAACACAGAACTTGGGTTAGAATGACTGAAGCTTTATTTTAGTTAAAATAAAAACAAGAAAACATGACAGAAGAACAATCAAACACATTACCTGAGAGCAACTGTGAAGGATTAAACATCAGCTTGAGGAGAACACTGTAACCCAAATAGGGCAGGTAAGATCTCTCCTCTACAGGCCACAGATCACATCTTTCATTACGTGATGGGCTCAGATATAGATTTGCGAGGGAGCAGGAGTGGGGACTAAGAAGTTTATCATTCCCTCTCCATTGATTTGTTCTATGATATCCTGGTAGGCACTTCCACCCTCATGACATTTTAGCACTGTGCACCCCATGCCTTCATTTCTCCAACTAGAGGAATTGTTCCTGCTGTGTTTAAGCCACTCATCTGCTTGGTTATAAATGTATGTCTGGATTACAATGCTAAGCCTGATATGATAAGGGCCTAAGATGAAGAAAAATAATCTCTTGGCTGACTTACAGTATAAGTTATTCAAGAGAATGTGCGACCATGTAATTGTTCATTGCAGAGTAGAGCAGAAGGTCCGAGGAATATTGGCATCAGCCACTGTACCCATGCCACGATACACTGGTACCCCGCTTTTAGACTGAAGCTGTGTGCACCCTGTAGTTTATGGGCCTTTTGATTTAGGAAATCAGAAAGCAGCAGATGCTGGCCATATGGCCAGCAAGCCATGGGCAGCATGATTGCCTGTCATTGTACCTAAGCATCTTCCCTGTGCCTCCTCATATACAGAGAAAAGCACATGAAGCCACATTCACTCCAGAATATATTTGAGTCCAGAAAAACCTCTTGCATTAACTACATTTCTATTAAAAACTGGTTATACTGTTAAGAAAGCAGATTATGAGTGTGATATACCCAAGTGTGAAGTGTTATCACCACTCGGCAAAGTCTGTCACTTTGGAATAAAAGAGCAACAATTTTGCATGACAACAAAACAGGTGTAAGCAAAACAGACGTTCTCAAAGACGGCACTGCTAACACATGTAGTCTGGATGAAACTCCAGCCGACAGAAAAAAAATAAAAAAAAAATATATATATATGTGTATCATATATATAAAGACTGAGAGATAAAAACTGAACACGGACAACTGATCTCTCTCTTTAAATCCCCCATACCAAGAAAAAAAGGTTTGTTTTTCTTTTGTTATTGAAAAAAAATAAAGAAAAAGGTACATGATGCACATGGACGTCTGAAGGAAGGAGCGGGCAACATGCCTGAGGAACACAGCACCCTTCCAACTCTTCCATGTAATAACATTGACCTTAGCTTTGGATGCAGCATCTCACCTGCCCTCTGGGCTGAAGGAACAGTGCAAGATAGCAGCCACTGCCAGGGCAGGGAAGAAGAAATCTCCAAGGAATGATGGTGTCCATCAGCGGGGGCTCATTCTGAGCAGACTGCATACCTTGAACACAGGCATGGCCACGGAGGAGGTGGCTACCTCCAAGTGGGAGGAGGAAGCAAAGGGGAGGGAAAAGCCAAACAGAAACAAACAAAAAAAATCATGTGACAGCTACAGAGGTTATCCATTAGAAAAATAAAACAAAGCAAAATTAAAAAAAAAAACCAAACAACCTCTTGAAAGCTTATTTCAGCTTTAGATTGTTTACTGTAGTAAACAGGAACCCTACAAACCCTTTTTCATGGGAGCAGTACTTATTCATGTGAGCAGTCAGACTGAAGCAGGGAGGGGTGGCTCAAGTGAGCAAGGATGCTCATGTGCAAAAGGGCTGGCAACCACAAACTGTGCTTTCCAAATATCCTACCTTTCGAAATACAAATGATTCTTCATTGTAAACAGGGTTCAGACCATTGTTCATCACCATGCGTGTTCGAAATTCTTTACGTATTGTGTCCGTGGGTAAACCATACATATCCACTTCTACATACGTACCGATTTTTTTGTCTGATAAGAACTGACCAGATATTACCTGCAACATAACAACAGAGCAGTAAGGAAAGAAACACAAAGTACACAGCATTTTATGAATACTGGAAATACTGGTATTTTTTTATTGACAGCAGTCTGAAAAATGCTTTACACAGAACAGATATATTTATTTCATCATATGAAAATGGTATATTTAGTGCTAAAATGGCACTTTAGAAAAGCTTTTGTGATAAGACCTTAAATATATCCTTAATTTGAAATGATTGCACACACTGTGCTATGGTATTAACAGTTTTAAGTCAGTCAGCCCAATTAGCCGCTGTCTCACAGATGCGTTCACTATATTACTGAAAAACACTGAATGAAACAACCAGATTGGGCACTGCTATTCCGTAACTTTAAACTTTCTGTACGGAAGCACTGTCATCTATTGTATGTCTTGACTACAAAGAGGTGAAAGGAAGCTATTGCTCTGCTTTCACTTAGGTAGAGGTTTTAAACTAATCACATATCAGTCTAACTCCACATCATGTGTCTGGGAAGTGTAGGATGCTTAAAAAGCAAACAAACAAAAAACCCACATGACTCCTCTATATTGTTACGTATATGAAGATTTGTTGCCATTTTACTCCAGGTCAAGATTAATCTATCCACAGCAGGTGATTACTCCAGGGAGAATTTTTATTCCATCAAGATGATCTACTACTTAAAAATACAGCTAATGTTTTCATTACTACGATCAAGGAGGGAAGAAAAAAAACCTGAAACACTATTTCACAGACCTAAGCTCATTTTGAGTCCTATTCTTTTCATGATCTAACAGGGAACACTCTGGATAAGAAATCGGAAAAGTTATGTGGCTGAAGGGTACCATTACTGGCTTCGGTCCACTCAACTCCTTTATAAAAGAATTTATACAGAATTTTATACTAGTTTTAGTTACACAAGAAGAGCAAGAGGCAAAATACGTGATCTAAGAACTATCTCTAGTGATACTGAGAACTTATGTTCTGACCACCAGATCACACATCCCTCTTGGAGGGATTGTACTGTCATTAACATTAAAGAAAAAAAAAAAAGAATAAAAAGTTTTTGTTCTTCTGGAGGTGCAAATGAAACTTAGTTAAATGTCTAGAATGCACAATGAACCCTTCCTAGGAGAGAGTTTGAAATTTCCATGGCGCACATAGAAAGTGATAACTGAAAGCTTAAGTCTTTTGTTATGCTGCACATAGGGTATTTGAGCAAAGAGAGTAGAGTGTCAAGTCACAAAACAGGTTTTACAATTGTCAGCCTCCTTCCAAAACGTGATACCTAACCATGGTTTAGAACTACAACAGAAGTTTTATGGACCTTTTTACTTGTAGATAACTCCAAATTAAGGACCTCCATCACATGAACGATTTTTCTCTACTTATTTTGAAAATACCTTGTCCATGTGTGCCTGTATTCCTCCTTGCTCTATGGTGACAAGTGGTATTTGTAGAATTTCATACTGTCCACAGAAATGAACTTCACTCATTTATTCATTTGTGTGGGCTGCAAGGGGGCACGAGGGGGTTTAAAATTCAGTGATAATGTGTAATCACAAACCATTTCTAATTCTATCATGTTCCACTCGGATCAAGTAAACATAGATGTCTTAGCCAGCAATAAAAAAAGACAATGGAAACAATTTGATGAAATTCACACAATCCAAACACATTTTCTGTAGATATCCTATTTCTGTTGTCATTTAAATGTGATTTTGGATGCGGTAAGATGACAGAAGTATGTCTGTTGCTGTTTTACCTGTACAGAACATGTTGCAGCAATTACACCATCTACAGGAGTTTCAGAGAAAGGGTCAAATGTTCGATCTGGTCGTCGCATGAAATCTGGTTTAAGTAGATACCTTATTTCAAGAAAAAGAAGAAAATTATTCTTGTGTGGAAATTGTATTAAATACAAATAAGATGGATGTTCTAGCTTTAAACAATGAACTCTCCTACAGCACTGTGAAATATCGTTCTAGCTGCAAGTGTGAGGAAGTAAAAGGAAATATTACGGTTGTCTAGTATACAGATAAATGTTAAACTTAATTTTGAATTACCAGCTTCTGAGAGATGAAATCAACCCTGGGTTTCAAGATGAAAATAAATATAATATAATCAAGGACATTTTAAAATAATTTAACAATACATTTTAAAAATACAGCGAATTATCATATAATAAAAAGTAGATGCTCTCATTTGTCTTAATTCTTTAACACTCTGGAAAAATACAGAGGGCTTATTCCATTTTATTTTTTTAAATGAAACAGTTCCATAGAGTCAAGACTCATACAATAAATTTCAGCTTGAAGCTAATTTTTTCATCTCGGTTATAAACCTTGGGGGAAACAGCTGATAATGTCAGTGCTGACAGATTGTTAATTATAGTAGCATGAAAGGTACTACCATAACAACACTTACTATACATCCCTGAGGACTATACACTGGATCAACATATCAATGAAGCCGATACATGCACTGGTGAATCAAAATCCAAGGATTCTGCCATCAAAATGAACAGCAGTTGATCACAGAAATGCTGTGCTACACATGACAGGGGTCGTCTTCCACTGGTGGAAGAAAATGTGTAACTGGAGTCACCTTGCTAATTCTGCAGCCCTGACAGACAACAGCTGCTAGAAGATTATTTTTTATCCACCCTTAGTCCCTCTAGTGAATCACTGGTACACAATGCTATAAAGGCCTAGACAGAATTCAGAAGTTATTAAAAAATGCTGGAAAAATTCCAATGGAAAGAATGTCAATGTTTTCTCCCATTTTTTTATAACATGGCTTCTGCTTAAGAAAGTAATATTCCTCATTTTTCTTACATTATAAATGTGTGTGATTTCCTAATATTTTACTAATTTGAAGTAAGTTATGGGCAGAAGGGAACTATAAGAAACATCCTTAGCTTCTGCTTCCGGCCCGCTGAAATAAAAAATGCTGAAACTAGAGTGACTCGATCTTGTTGCACCAGCATGAAAACTGTAAATCAGAGAAAAAAGAAGCATAGACAGAAGAGATGTAATTTTTTATTTTCATTGCCCTGTGTGTTTTCTGTGACTGAAACAGCACCACATTTATAATGCATATCAAAATATCACCGTTATATTACCATGTATTACCACTATATTACTGTAATACCAAAAGACTGACATAAGAATCAAGTAATTTAGTTGATAATGATACCTGTCCTTTAGAGCATTTGGCAAGACGGAGTATGTGCTCTTCTACTAGACTTGTGGGTCAAACAAGAAAGGAATCATACTCTGCCATAAAAAAAGCTTGGTTTTTCTTCTATTTTTGTTATTCTGACTGAAATGACCAGAGACTGCACCTTCGTCAAAGCCAAGAGCCTCTATCTGAAGAGTTCACAACTGAAATAAAGGCATGGAGTGGCAAAGTACTATGTTGCCCATTCGGCAGATGAGGAATTTTACCAGGCTTCATCTACTCAGATTTTCTTTCTGAATAAAATTTGCATTAGTAAAAGAGTTGTTTCTTCCCAGGATGAGTTTGCAGATTTTAATGTGCTTCTGGACTGTCATTTCCTATAATTCATTAAACTTCTCCTTTTCTCTCGATGTTAATGGTCAGCCTATCCTATTAAGGTATAAACTCAACATTTGAGAAAAATCTATCAACATCACTTGAGCATTCTTTTTCATGCAAAAGTCATGAGCAAGAACTTACAAAGATGAAACACTTCAGTATTCTCTGTGAAATCTGTTCTCCAACTAAAGTACACAGATTAAAAAAATGTTCCCTGTGTATTAAGACTCAACCTGTCCAAGTAAATTTGGCAGCTCTGTGAACTGTGCAATGAATCTCCATTCTGCGGCCTATCTTCAAAGAAAGATTGAGAGCAGAAGCTGAAGATGTATTTAAATAACTGTAAGGTATTCATGATCTTCATAATTTGCACACAAAGCCTCTTCTATCTCATCTTTAAAAACTGGGCATAATTAAAAAGCATATTCATCAGAATACCTCCTTGCAGGAGATAATTTTCCCTGAATTCTGCTAATTTCTACTCTTCTAGCATCCCATTTTTGTTTTGTAACACATAATTAATAGCGACAAAACTTTATTGAAACCATAGTAAAGGATTCTGATACACAGTGACAACAGTTTAAATCATATCACTCACCCGCATGATCCATTATATTCAAATTTTCCTTGATTCAACTGCATTGCTAAATCTGTCAAGAGAGAAAAAAATTACTCTTTCCTCCTGAATAATGCAGATCATGAACAATCCTTTTTAGAAAAGAAAATAAGACTCTTTCTCCAGAATAATCAGTTTAAATGAAAATTAAATTTAATGCATATAAAACACACACATCTAAGAAATAAAACGAAGCAACAGGAAAACTTCTGATTTCTTCATAGTAGTAACAGCTTTATCAACCAAGCTGAAGTCTGCTGTACTTAGAAAACAGTCTCTCCCTGAATTCAAACACACCCAGTAAGCAGAGAAGCATCAGACTGTGGTCATGTTAAGTGCCTGGGATGGGATTTCCGTCATCTAACTTTTGGTACCTACAGTACAGATGTCTCCATTCCTGCTAGTGACCTAGAATCACTTTGATTAATGGAGAGACACAGGCACTTTTAACGGTGCAATAATCTCATTCTAAGGCAGCCATATAAAATATACTAGATAATACATCCTAGAAGTGTGTATTTCTCTACAATGACCACAGACAACTACCTCCGATGAAGCTGTCTGTATCCTAATGTCTTAAAGAAGGTGAAATGAATATCGCACTGATTTTCTACGGACTTAATTCAATAAAATACCGGAAAAAGAAACCGCAGGGATCACAGCAGCATTGCTTAGTTTCAACATTTAAAGCATCCGAATTTTATTCAAGGCATTATTATGGCACTTGTCTATAAAGACAGATAGCAAACACATAATAACCCCCTTCCCCTCCAACCCTCTCCCAAACTTTACAAAAAATATAATGTTTTCCTGCAGGTTTCCAATTAGACTAGGATACAATATCCTTGTTCAGCAATAACACAGGTATTCTCTTGCTCAACAGACTCTGCCTTCAAAAGGGACAAATTCTTTTCTCTATGTACGCCATTACACAAAATACAAGATTCTTATGTGCTCACATCAGTTATTATTCGCTTTACTGGGAAGCCTTAACTTGTATTTCCTCAATTATTCTTCAGCCTGTCAGCACAGTTGGATCATAGAAGACTAATACAGGAAAGTTGCTCCGTTCCAATTATACAATTAACACTCTTATTTTGCAATATAAAGGGGTTGAGAATGACATGCAGTGGGCAGAGGCAGTGTTGGGAGAAGCGTGAAGCTTGCGTATCTGCTCCAACCTCCAAATCACGTCCAGTGGAGTGCTTTACAAGCAGCGTATCCCAGTACAGCCTTCTCTGGCCTCCACAGCTAGTGAAATCAGTGCAAAGCTTTGCAGGACAGAACCCAGGGCATGATCATCAGGAGTGTCTGCAGTACCAAAGACACCATTTGGCGGGGGGAGGGGGAGGAGGGGGAAGGGAGGGGAGCACAAAAGCACTGTCACAGCTAGAAAAAGAAAATGGAAAAACTGGTCTGTTACATATATGACTGAAGACATTTCTAGATTAATTTAAAAAAACTCGAAACAACAAAAAACCCTACCGTGTTAGATATACTCACACCTTCATTGAACAGGAACAATACATTCCTCTCAGTTTATGCTGTGGAGAGGCATTTACATTCCCTGGCATCATTCTCTAAGCTGGGATCTCAGACCCCGTTCTCTGATGCTGAACACGACTCTTTTAACACTTCACAATAACTGGTCTAGAAATGCGTTTGGCACATAGTCATTACTTTTTACCATCTTCATTTGTATACTCATTCATCTTTACTTTGGAGACATGCACCCAACTGTGCCAAAGCTGTGTTTTGTGAAAATAGTGATCTCCCTGTAATTAATACTTTTTATTAATAAAACATTATCATTTATGTGAGAAGTTACAGTACTCTATTATTTTTCCATGAAAGGGGACTGAATTTTCCTTCTATGTATGGCTTTTTTATTGCTCCTTGTCTTACGCTTCCGTAATTCCACCCCACCATATTATTTAGCCATATGTCTGTTTCCTCAAAAAATGCCAGAAGCAAATCTATGGCATCTGTTTGAGAGTTACTGCCCAAGCCATTCTTTAGGATTGAGGTTCACTGGTCGTCGCTGCCTACCTGGGGTCTGATAGTTCAGTGAGACCATCTGGCAGCCAGCGTTCCAGAAAATTTGAGGCATGTAATTACTGGAATCCACTCGGCCTCCCTTTGGGTATATCCGACTCATTTGTCGTTTATTATAACTGTATAATTCATCAAGGAAAATTAAATAAAAACGTCATAGAAATGTATGGTCATACCCTGGTATCTTCAATATTTCTTACGTTAATCTTACTAATTCTCATCCCATGAGCTACTTTCCCTTTTCCTTCATAGACATGGAACACTGTAAATCTAGAAAGGTACACTCGGTTCTTTGTAGCATTAGTAGAGAAGTGGTATGAGGAGGTGAAAGGATACTTCACAAACTCAATGGCATGGGTCTTCAAATATCCTAGTCCAACTGATTCATTGAAAGAGGACATATTATGATGAATATTACGTTCTAGAAAGAAAAGACAAGACATTTTAAAACACTTCTGTAATGACTAATCAAAATTCAAAATCATGCACTATACATAATAGCAGGATATAGCAAATTTTGGTCTGTTTCCCCATTACCTGTCACTCATAGAATCAAATTATACTGAAGAGAAATTTCGTATTTCTGACTTGCCTTTTTCTTTCACTTCCTGGGAAATCAACAAAACTTTCATTTTTTGTTTAGGACAAAGTTGTTATTCAGAGCCTGTGCTGTGTGGCTAGATAAGACAAAACAACATGATAAATGGTCTAGTGTGCAATACAACAGCATCAGCTAACTGCTGACCACTGTGACAATCATGTTCACCTTACTTTACAGAAAGATGAACTAAAAAAAGCAGTTTAGTTGGAAAGGCCTATAGAATATAATCAACCTCAGCAGCTTCATATTCTCCCAGCAATTTAGTGACTCCGTGTGGATGACCAACAGAATAACATGCTAACTTTAAATTCAAGGAAAGAGAGATCTAAAAATATACCGATGATGGTCATTAAACTATAGAAGTCTTACGCCATTTCTAAACTCAGGAAATGTAGAGATTAAAAAACTACCTAGAATAAGCAGACAAATACTTTTATTTCATTCAACCTTTTATGTTACCTTCTGCTACATCGAAACCTTGAAATTTTACAGGTTGAGCATAGTTGACCATTGTTGATAAATATGGATGTATATTGGTTGTGGCACCTACATATTTGTAAGATGCCATCCATGCTTGTTCATCTTCAACAGTTACTAAACCCTGAAAACACATTAAAAAGAATAATCACTATTTGTGTGTGCAAACACTATTGTTGGAATTTTCAAATGTGATACAAAATTATACCCAGATCTGCAGAAAGTTAAAGAAAGTGCAAATTAATACAAGAAAAGTGGAAATTTAATGTCATGAATTAAGATTTATTTTCTTACTGATATAGGCACCAAACACTCTCAATGTTACAGGATGCATGCAAGAGGACTGATGATAGAAAAGCTCCTAAGAAGTGGGTAAATATTACACATTAGTAGGGTAACTTTGGGATAAAAGATAAATATTACAACAGACTGAACAATGGTGGGAGATAATGATGTATCTTTGTCAAATAAATTCTTAAGAATTGTGATTTAATATACATTTTCTCATAGCAACTGCGGTGGGGTAATGCATACTTGGTAGTGAGTAGAACTTTCTCAACATCAAAACACAAACAGGTTCAATTGCTAATCTTTACTAATAAAAGCAGACTAAAATATAGGGATTACAACCTTCATTGGGCAAACAGATGTCACAAGACCACCAAGAGACACAGTACCAAGCTCATACTCCTGGTCATTTACAATGATAAAAATCTGAATCCATCATTCACATAAAGATGCACTATATTTATAACAGAACTTCAAAAGTTTTCTACAAGTATCTCATTTGCTAGAAACCCACAATAGGAAGCGCTTCTCATGTGAATCTACCTGTCCAACTTTTTCCTTTCCCTAAACCAGTTTGAAACACATTCTTTTCACTGAAAGAAAGGAAAGAAAAATAAAGATCTCTGTCAATCTAAGCAAACTCCACAAGGCTTGCTGTGCATGGCATTTTTCCCACACACATTTTTGCTCGTTCTCCTACCAGTGAACCAGTTACCAAAAAAATCTAACCTACTGTAGGGCTGACAGTGAACTTCTGCAAGGAAGTACTAAGTATATTAAAAAATTCCTACAGTACAGCTTTTTATTTTCAGAATGCAACCCATGTTTGTCAGCAAGTTCTCCTCCATTATTGTATCAGGAAATAGCGAGTAACAGGAAGTGCTGCAAAGTCCTTTCTCAGGCAATAAGTCTCAGCATGTCTAACAGCACTAAAGCATGGAAGAAGAATGTAGTCCACAGTACCTACACTACTGCAACTCATTTACTCAGGAGATGAGAGAGGAAAGGAAATGTGAAACTACTTGCCAGTATGATGGGCATGTACCTCTACCTGCCATATAGTGTGGCCACATTTCAAAAAATGAATTGCATGTGAAACAATTCATGCCTTGATAGGATAAGACAATTACAGTCAGAAGGAACATCATTTTCTGACTGCATAGAATAGCTGAGTTATCAGAATGAGTCCACGTGCACATGGTTTTATGTGCATTTTAGACTGAATTAAACTTCCCGTGGCCCATGAAATTTTAATGCTGATCACCAGGGCTCAACCCAACTGCTTTTCAGGAATCCACATATTGAGGGTTCACAGACATATTCCCTAAATATGCCAAATGGTACATCCCTTTATCAGTAGGATATAGGCATTTTTTTGTTACTGGGTCAATATTTGTTAATAGAGTTTAGATCAAATTAAGGCCAAATTTCTTCAAAGGAACTAGTACTTTCAGTGTCTTCATTTTTGGAAGGCCAATAATTCAAGAAGAACTGAACACCCACCTTCTAAAGAGCAGGCTCCTTCAATGTGCCTCCTGCTGACTGCTCAGAATTGCTAATCATATTTTACTATCTTGATCCATAAATGTCTAAGCAATGAATCGCAGTGAAAAGAAAGTCAAAGGGGTTTATGCATGCCTTAGTGCCAAGGCAATAGCACCCTGCAGACTATAGCTGTATGACTGCATTACTGACACACTAGCTCCAAGACAATGTTCTAAGACAACCTACTCGTCACTGATTTTATCTTATTTACTTGCAGACCCATAATTTTTAGAGTAAATGGGCTATACTCTTTGCAGTGTTCACAACTTTAAAACTATGAATTAGAAAGGGGTAAGGATGGAATGTTTCTTAAAGCCTAGGGAAACAAAGGAATGGTTACAACAGCACATGACCCTTTTAGGGGCTAGAGAAAACAATGGGAGAAAGTTGATCTCTCTAGGTTATTTACACCTCCGCACCCCTCAAGAAAAGCAGCAGAACCCACTTAGAAAACAGCATAGACTGAAACGAAGTGTGGTTAGGAACAGGAGCAGCTTTAATGGGAGAAGAGAAGGAAGGAGAAGAGTGGAAGGAGGTGGGAAGAGTCTTACGGAAGGGATTCCTGGGAGAAGATAAATGCAGAAGTCCCAAGGGAAAGCAAAAGGAGGAAAAAGAGAGAGGGAAACAAAGTGCAGTCAGGGTAAGGGAAGAGGAAAAAAAAGAAGCAGGGATGATACATCTCAACACCATCCAAAGAACTGCTGTTTCCCAGTGCGTCACATTTGAGACTGAGATCAGACACTTCTAAGGAGGCAAAAGTCATACACTCCTGTCTGTCCCCAAATTTTCTGACAGCCCTAACCCCAGTATAAAAGGACAGCAGAAGAAACCCTAGAGGAGAAAAGGAGGTAGAGTCACTTTCCAAAATACCCTGTAGGTGCAGTGAAACTGTGCATAAAATTCTTAAACCACTAAGAATACAGGGTAAATAATATGTATGTTATATATAAAGCAATAAAACAAACTACATAACATCCTATGTGTCACCTTTTTATTGTTTTCTTGCTCAGAATCTTCAACAGCCTAAGGGAAAAAAATATACATACATTACCCAAAGAAAAAGCAATAGGAAACACTCACAGTAAGAAAAAAAATAATCCTCAAAAAGTTAATGCATTTAGCAAAAAGTATACCCTTTTCCACCTTCTTGTGTGGCTCATCTGTCCCATACATTTGCAAAAATTTGCAGTTTCTTTCAAATCTGGGTACACAAGATATGAAATTCAACAGCTGGCTAGCAATGGGAATAGGAAGGAGGATGCCAGACAGTTAAGCCCAAACCAGTGCTATCACTAGGTGCTGGGGACAGGAAGTTTCAGAGAAGAATGAAAGAATGACACACCCAGACAATACAAAAGATCATCTGATCTGGATATGCAAACTGCCCAGGCTCTGAAAACTTAAGGGTTAAGGCTGCTGTAAACTGTGCTTTAAATGTCCACGTTTGGAAAAGGCCTATCTCAAGACGTTATTTGCAATGGGACAGTGTGCTGTCTGTCTTCAATTACAAGCTGCCACTACTAAGAATCTTAGACAGATAAATGTTGACTTGGCACTGAATGTACATTCCTAAAGAATAAGGATCGAGTCACTGATCAGCAAAGAAGCAGAGAAGTTACCCAAGGGCATATGCTGAGGATGACTGACTAATCTGAAAAAAACCCAAAAAAAACAAAAAAAACCCCAACCAAACCCCAAAACACTCAGGTAGTTAAGGACCAGCTGACTTAGAAGTGAAACCAGCCCTAGAGCAAAGAAGTTAAACAATACTTCAGTGGGAGGATTCATAAAAGTCCTGAAGAAGCAAAGATGTTCAGTTGAAGAGATACCAAGAAGGCAGGTCTGATGTCTTGGTGATACTGCTAGAGACATACTGCCAAGGGCAATCTGTGCTATGAAAGATTTTCCATACCTATACTTCTATCTGGAGTAAGATCCAAAGGTAGCCAGGCAGGAGAGAACAAGTGGCCAAAATACTTGAGTGAGAGAGGAGCATGATCTGTTAAGGTACCTTAGTACTCACATGTGGGGTTTTTTTCTGTAGCAAGCAGCAATAACGCCTTCAGTGCCAGAGCAGGCTTAGTTTTGAATTCCAATATTCTGTACCTAATCACTGTCAAGTAATATTCAAGTTACTGAGCACAGACTGATAAACTGTACTAAACCAGGTATGAGTGGAATAAAGGGGACTCCTATCTGTCTGCCAGCTGCCTCTCTGGCATAGCCCCACTGCCATAGCACCCCCTGGGGAATGATCGTCCTATTTTGCCTTCATTGCTGTAGGGGGAAGGGAGAATCTACCCTAAGAGTTAACAATCAAAAATGATCCAGGGAATCCCTGTAACAAAGACACAGGATGCAGCCTTGCAAAAAACCACTGTTGAGCAAGGAAGCTGATATTCCACCTCATATGAGAGCTCTGCAACTGAGATGCAAAGTAGAATATCAGAGGCAAGAGCAGGAAACCGCTTGCTGCCTTTAATTAGCATTTTTTATCAAATCCTCCACTTGTGTACTGTTTCTCTACATACTGAGTCTGTTTCCTCAATAAGTATTCTACCTGAACAAGCAGAGAGTATTTTCGGCTACAAGATCTTGGCTTCTCATGAACCTAAAGGTTAGGAATCCGGTGAAGATCTTGAGTTTGACTCTTCTGACAACATGTGCTGTGATGCTTCCACAAAACAGAGCGTCTTGCACACCCACCTCCATGGAAAGCTTCCAAAGAAATGTATATAAGAAGCAATCCCACCTTTTTGACACTGATGGCAACGGCTTCTTTTTGACTGTAATCATCTACAGTAAGGTCACTTCCAAATTTGTACTCTGGATGAGCTTCTTCTTCCTGATCAGCTGCACAGAAAAGAAAAAGGATCAGTGCAAAAATTCACAGCACCTGCTGGTTTTGTGTAAGACATGAAACAAATGACAGTTGAATACACAGGTTTGGTTTTGCCATTTTTTAAAAACAGAAATAAAAACCAGGGTATTAGATTTCTAAGCATTAGTAGTAAATTACAGCTAAGGCCTGAGGTTCTTGCAGCTTTGACATGGTTAGTGAGAGAAATTTTATTTACTGTATTTTCGAAGGAACCAGTAATTTGCTTAGCAAAAGTGTAAAAAAACCCAATAGGCTTGGGGAAATAACAAGGAATGAAGACAGAGTTCTTTAAGTAAAGATGTAAAAAGTTGCTGGTGTCCAGGCTTCTCATGTGTGTTGTTAGAGTCTCCTTATGTGTCCCTACTATAGGGAATCATTTTCATTTGCTTTTAAGGTGATTTTCCGTTAGAATCTAGTGTGCTCAAAGAAGCTGAAAAGGCCTCTTACAAACGCAAAACCATTAATCACATTATCCATCTGGATTTAAACAATAGTTTTAGAAAATACTTATTTGAGCCTCTTGGTAGTCTAGCACATAATTACTAACAACAGCACAATAAGAACACTATTAGAAATAGGCATTCCCATGGAAATCAGCCTGCAAAACAACAGAATCTCCTCTGTGCTCCTTGATCACCTGAAGAAAGATACTGAGAGGCCTCTCCAAAAAAATTGTTGTACTTCAGTCGTTTTTAGTATTGCAAGGACAGATACCAAGATTTAGATCACAAAGAATATCTTTCACTAGGACCTCTACTGACTGCAACAGCAGTTGCTTTGTGCTAGTAAAAAAAAAAAAAACTCAAGGAGGGGACCAAGGGGTAGGCTAAAGCTGAGATGTTCAGTATGACATGGGTCACAGGCCAGTACACTTAGTTCAGACACTTGCAGGCAATGCATGATTTACCTCTTCTGAAGGTGGACATTTAAAACAGACAAGGTGAATCACACCCTAGATATGTCTATTTTTCTCTGTTGGCCATAAACACATTCCACATCACTGGCTCAGATCTAGGTGTTTACACTGAAGATATCTGAAGTTTGGCAAGAAAAATCCTATCCCTCATTTTATCCTTATAAAGTATAATGCAATAATCCAATCTGATGTTGACACAAGTATTAAAAATAGTGACAAAATCTGTTTTCAAAGCAGAGATCACAGCTTCCCAGTCTCTCTCACACACACACATATACACACAGTGAAAATCTGACTTGGTTGCTGCTCCAATATGAATTCTGAACAGTAAGTGGAAGTTAAAATTACCGCTAGTACCACCAACTGAGCTCACGTTCCTACCACAGCCTGCCACAGAGCCGGGAGCAGCTGTGGTACGCATCTGAGATGAGATGGTAAGGCTGGAGGTCTGTATAAATGGTCCTGCTCTGAGCTCAGCCTTACTGCTGCTGCCACAGACCGTGGGCATGTGGGTAACGTGCACAGTAGCTGCTCATGCTGGCCTACTGATTTACCACAGGCAATGTTTGAGAGCCCTTCTCTATGAAATCCTCACCACTTTCTATTTCTTCTTCATTATCATCCTCTAGGATATTTACAGGAGCAGCAGTTTCCCCAGCCTCCATCATCTTTTTCAGAGCATCAAGCTGTTCTGTTAATAAGAAAAATAAAAATAAATTAGTCATGACATGAACAGTTTGTAGCACAAAGAAATACATGAGAACAATCATAAACGATTCTCTGATCCTGAGAGCTGCTTTTATTCTTAGTTCTCTAAGTTTTCTCTAAGTTTTCAGTTAGCAATAAAATTTTACAGAGTAAGAGCATCATTAGACATACACTGTTGTTAGATCTGAAAAGTGGTCAGTAAGGGCTGTATCCAAAGCTCACTGAAGTTAAGAAAAATATTTCCATAGACTTCAAAGGTCTTTGGAGCAAGCATATTACTTCTTCAAAGAATAGACAGCTATCTCTTTGGTGCTTGATCTATGCAAATGGAGGCAAAGTGCTTGGACTTTCAATTGTGTTCCCATGTGCACTTCAGTTACACAGTATGAACACAATCATGTATGACTGAAGTCAGTGGAAGGTCTGCATGCTTATCTTTGAATGGAGAAGGACCAGGGTTTATCACTACAGCCATACTGGAAACTAATATAGCAACATTATTATTACTGAAAGAAGATAAGTATCAGAACTGGCAACAATAGCAAGAAGAGCAATTTGAAATTCCATTTCATTTTATGCTTATCTTGGAAAAACACAGCAATGCAAACATACCAGTGTAGGCAGAATTTACAAGAGATTCTATCTGCGTTATATTTTAGCTCAACCAGCAATCTGATAAAAGTCCCAGGATTACATTTCTACATCTATCTATGCCTATGCTACATGCTGATATCAAGGCCTAGACTCTGGCACTCATATGAAACACAAGGGCAAACAAAGTGTCATTTACATATAATTCATGTTCTTCCAACACTAAAGTACAAGCAATTTGGAAACTTTAGTTACAAAGTCTATTTGTCTCTATCTGGACTTTTGTTTAATTCAATACTTGACAAGCTTTACTTACTTTTTTCTACTTCAGGTTTCAGCCTTTTATTCTTTATGAGAATCTTTCTTTTGAGGTCATTAGGAGAAGGTAAGGCTTTACCTGGATCAAGCTGTAAAATAATTTAAAGAAAAGGCTTAACAGCAGCTACTTGGCCTCTCTGTATCCCTATTTGGGATTTTGACTTTAGGACAGCAATGGTAAGGGGCAGTGAACAAGCAGTGCCACCTCAGGCACAACCCCGGGAGGTAGTGTGACTGCAATTATATTGTCTCCTCTGCTTCTTCCCTATCCCATGGGAAAGCTGTGCTCAGGTAAATGTTGCTGGCTGAAGCCAGCACATTGGTCTCCAGCCTATGCCTTTCTCTGCTGCGCTGGTCAAAATGTCTCCCCCGCTCTCCTGCCTAGCAGAGGGCATGGATGTGACCTGCAACTCTTCATCAGAGGACCTCCTACTTTCCCTCTCTCCCTGTGGTTCACACACAGTCCAAGTCACAGTTTAGCCCGTTATCATTTGATCTCTAAATAAGTCACCTTTTATGGTCCCTTCAAGCTGTAATAACACAAGCAAGGCAGCCCACACATACTTACAGAGTAGAAATGGGCTGGCACTGGTGAATGGAAAACTACCCAGTCCTTAGCTAGGTAATGAGGACTATTTTTGCCGGTAGGGCTACAGGGTCACACCTTCAGTATTTGTGAAAGGCAAATGGCAAGTTTCATATACACAAGGAAGTACTACTAAAGGGTTTGTTCCAGTTTGGGGAAAGAGAAAAAATATTATTGAGAAAAGAGAAAAAGTACAAAATCCTCTGATTTAAGCCCCATCACATCATTGACACTAAGAAACAGAGATTGGGGTACGGTAATTAGCACCCTTTCCACCTCAGGCTTGCTAAGAATATTATGCAGGGAGTTGCTGGTATAATGGACTGTGGTTTCCAGTGAACCATAAGTGATACAGGAGTAGAAGATATTTCCAGGACTAGTAAAAAGTCTTAGAAGAAATATTCAGATATTCTTATCCTTAAGTTCCAACTCTGAGCTACGCAAAAGCAGCATTCTAGATGAAGAAACAAAAGAACAAAGCACCACGACTTGAAACCAAATAAAAGCAGCAGAGGTGACAAATAACAACCCAGCAAAAAAACCCAAATCAACCCAACCCAACCTCACAAGAACGGGTGCAAACCTCCTTGCACGAGGGTAATGATTATCCACAAGCACCAGGCTAGCTCAGTCATGGGTTTTTCAGCATGTTGGATGAAGAGAAAACACAATTGTTCCTGAGAGCGCTTGGGTTGCAATTCCACTAGATGTCAGTGCCGCAGAGCTCATTTATCCCCAGGCTTCCAGGATGCCAGTCTGCATCCCCAAGCACAGGGCATAGCTGGATGCCCATTTGGACAAATGTTTGCTTTTACTTAAAAACCAAATCCGCTTCAGCCAGTGCCATGTCCCTCTTAAGTCTGCCCCCCTCAGTCAGTCGAGGTATCAGAAACCAAGCACTCATACAATACACGTTTCAAGCTCCTCCTGCCATCTTTGCAACATTTGCTTTGTGAGCAGCTGGGGACTGAATTTACCCATAAGGAGGAATGGACACAAAATGCAGAAGGCTCAGTAGTACTACAGAGCACAGGCAGCTGAGGCTTAATACTGGGCCCTGAGGTAGCAGGATGGCAGCCTTTGGCCAGTTCTATTTTAGGCTTCCCTGAAAGCTGCTGGAAGCTGCCATTTGTGAGGAACGTGGCAAGGTGGTACACACATTACAGGGGAACACCACTACAGATTTAGTTCTCTGGGATGCACTTTTCAGGGCAACAACTTGATATTCACCGAGCCTTGTGCGTTGCTGTCCCTGCAACATGCAAGGAAAGCCAGGAAGAGCACAGCTCTAGAGTTGATAATGCCAGGAGGCCCTGTTGCAGGGGTCCCATGGACAGGAGCTGAAAGGTAAGGCAGAGTCCTCTTTGCCATGGTCCCCCACAGCACTAAAGAGCATCTGCAGGTTTTGGGTGGCTGCTGGCAGACTAAGCACGTTGCTCAGGAGAATAAGGAAGGCCTGGAGGAGTAGCTGCAAGCACTGGGTAACAAGCTATTAAAGTCTCAAATATTGTGTTTGTGAAGGATTGGCTGTTACTATCTCCTGCCATGCAGGAGAGTGAAGTGCATGCAGATTACAGTGCACTTGATAGTCCAAATGAGACTGCAGGGAACTCTTCGTGCTTAATTTAATTCTTAATGCAGTAGTGGGGGCCACCTAGACTGCAGGACCTGATCTGGAGCGTGAAGCATGCAAAGTGCAGCTGAAAGAAGAGGTTTCCTCAGCTGAGACCATGCAATTTATAATTAATTGGTTTTCAACAGTGACTGGCAATTTCAGAGTTATGTGTGACCTGCAAATACAATGTATGTGGTGTATTTTATGTAGGTGCTGATATTACGTCACACATCAAGGGGATGGATTTCCCCAGGCTGCTCGCCAGAGCCCTGTACAGAAGAGATTAAACAAATCAGATAAGGACAAGTTTGTACCAAAAAGCGTAGACACCCAAAATCACTAGTAATTTTTGAAAGCACAGGACTGGCAGTGAACAGCGCTATAGGTGATATGATCCCAGTTGATCACCTCTTTTAAATACACCTAATGTAAAAAAAATAAAAAGACTGGCAGAATATAACATACTGGATGTGTTTCTAGAGGCTGCTTCAACAGGAGATCTCCAAAAAGATCTTCACAGTATTTTGACATCTTGTACTGTTGATATTTGCTGGAAAAGATTATGTTGGTTAATTTTTAAATATAAAAAAAGAAATCACTATTACTTAGCAAAACAGAATAATACTAAGTAACGCAGATATCCCAAATTATATACTACCCACTTCCTCTCAACTGAGAAGTATTACTTTGCTGTAACTAAACTGTCAATAAAAGTCTATTATGCGACATAGATGAATTTAGTAAGACCAAAAAAGTAGATTAACTGAATCCCACACAACTAATGGAACATCCAACTATATTTCACAGCTTTACCACAGATAAAAATATTGCCATTATTAAGCTAGCTAAAGATTGACCAGTATATTAAAGTACAGTCTCTTCCAAGCGATGTTCAGTATACCTGCATATCCCTACAGAGTTTTCAAGTACACTCAAATTACAGTATGTTTGAGCTGTATCATCTCTCTCATACGTTGCACTATAAAAAAAATAAAAATGGGCACTATATACCTGCAGTGATTTTCAAATGAAAGAATGACAGGATACTCTGATGTAACAAATGCTGTTTCCTTAATGGCTTGAATTACATCCTTTAAAATGCAACAATAGGATTCAAATTAGAACAGATCAAATTACAATCATAATGAAAGAGATTTTTTTGTTCTCCACCCCACCCTGAGAAACACAGAGCTGAGTCTCAACTGTGCCAAGTGAAGCCAGAACTAGAACAAACTGTATGCTCATTCTTCTCTGTTTCCCCGCAACAACTTGGACTCAGCGCCCAACAGGTGCCTCGCTGCACCTGCAGCAGCGATGGCAGCTTCACCCAGAACCCATCAATGCTACCCCTGGATCTGCTGCCATCTTCTCTTGCCAGCGAGAATGTCTACTCCTATAACAACTCCTGCATCTTCAGGCTGTTTCCACAGCTAAGGAACTTCTCAAACAATGGAGAAGGTATTTATTCTGTGGTGCAAAGAGCCACAGCATGTGAAAATATGGGGCAAAAGAAGCAAGCCTGCTTCCTGCAGTTTCTGTGGAAAGGCAGACATAACACAGGGGCGTACGATGCGAGTCAGAAATGAGCCCCAAGATCTGGGGACAAGAAACTGTGCCTATGCAATTTGTTAGTCTGTCACAAGGGAGGAGCATCTGGGTGCTGAGGAGGAGGGGTGTCCTGCATGGATTCTTGTCCAGGGGTTCTACTGGGGCTTACTGCCAGGTGTAGGGGTCAGGCATTTACCTTGAAAAGAATATCTGTACACATTGCTTTTCCATGTGTTATTATTGGCTCTTGATCTTCACCTTTGCCATCCCAACAGTCCAGCTCAACACACCTGAAGACCCAAGAAAAATGATGTCAGCTTCCTTAGTGTTTCAGTACAGACAAGCTACTCGGGACGAGTTCTGAGCAGTAATGTTCAGAGCAGTAAGTTACAAAGCAGTTTTGGGCATTACACAATTCCTTTTAAGGTGCACATGTGTAATTTCAGACTGCTTTTATAACTTCGGGTTTATTACCTTAAATATACTATGCATGGGTCAATATATTTACACCTCAACAATAATGTTTTTAGCACTGTAACACTCTAATTTATTCTCTTACTCAGTTATCTGTGACACATTCCAGTATGCTAAGAAATTAAGCAGGAAATCATAAACTAATTCTCATTTACATATAAACTTCTTAATTACAAAGCAGAAAGTCCTCTGAAATTCTTCAGTTGTCATTTTGAGATCAAACTTCTGTTATCTTTCTCACAACCTGTCTCCTGACATCAGTTTCTACATTCCACTGCCTTTCAATGTTTTTTTGTGAGAAAAACAGTATCTTAAATATGTATATTTTCATTTACCACGCAAATATATTTATACATTCAATTATGCAATATATCACCACCAAGGTATATTATGTAGGTTTAAAGTATTAGATCCACAAATATTAAAGGCTGTTAATCCCCTGCTTCCAACCTGCATCCAGCCAAAAGCACTTGTCTGTACATCTCCACCGAAGACTTGCCACCAAACTGCCTGCCTGTTAAATATGTATTGTGAGAGGAACTGATGAAATAATGAGCCAAAGGATGGTCCATTTCTTGATATAATTCCAAACGGTCTAGGAAAACTGGGGCATTTTCATCTGACATCAAGTATCTGCAAAACCCATCACTTGATATGACACCTAGAAGGAAGAAGAAAGCATGGCAAATTACTACTAGAAATTTATAGTGGGCAGGAATCAAACCGTCTCACAGAGCAGGAACGCTAGCACAAAAGCTATGTTTACACAGGCTTCTGCAAGGAAACAGAAGCTCTCCCCTTCCAATGGTCCAGGCTGACCAGCAACTGTGTCCCTAGTGCAAAATCTGCTACTGTGTTCCGAGATAACAAAAGAAAAAAATTAGGTGCCCACCTAGCTCAATATCCTATGTCCAGCACTCACCATAGTAGACCTAAGGCATCAAGACGATGTGAAGAAGGTAAGTAAGTATCTCCTCAGAATACTCCAAACAATTTTGAGCTCTGGGACTTTGTCAGCCAGAAATTGTGAGCTTGCATGTACCAGTCTTCTATGGTACTTTTCTCCCCTCTTTCATATTTAGTCCTGCCCTGACTGTGCTACATTGCTGTTAACCAGCTTGCAGCATGTGCAGAGACTGTTCTCCACTGACAAAAACACGTGGAGGTGTACCTGAAAACGTTTGCACGTGTTCATTTGCAAAGCGTTAGTAAAATCTAAGATACTTTCAAGTCTACTGTCTGAAATACAGGTTTATTCCTTTATAATGAAAAGCAAGCCATTTTCTACAATTAACATGGGACGTACAGTAGTCCAGAGGACAGAATTCATAACAGTTTTATTTCTCTGCTGTTATAAGCTTCATAAAGTATAAAAAATATAAACCAAGGGATAAATTTTAATGAAAACAAGGTAAGAATAATCACTACTGCAACATCAGTTTTAAAGTGGCAAAGAGACTGTAAAATGATTTGGGGTAGGGAAGAAGGAGTTACTCACAAGGAGTCATTGTAGAGAATAGTTATCTGGCCCTGATTTGGAGACTGCTTTCCCTAAAGTCATGTATGAACACTCAGCTGTTGTTAAGGCACAGATTGCAGCAGTCCTATTTTTATTTTGTTTAAGGCAACTTTTCTCTTATACAGAGAACTCCAGTAATCCTGCTTTTCATTCTGTTCCTCGCTTTCTGAAAAAATCCTCTACTGGAGCTTAAATTTTCTGTGCTTGGTGTCAGCCAGAGGTGAACTGTTCTGGAACATCTTATTCAAATCCTCTCAGCTGATTCTGACTTTTGGAAGAAGGGGGGAAAAGAGGGGGCGAAATGGAATCTTCAACTTTAAGAATGTTTTTATTTTGTTGATCATTGAGAACTTAAAAGCAGCAGCATAATATATCTCAGATGATATGCACTTCTAGTGTACCATCTAGTGGAAAAATGTCAAAGCTGAGCAGGCGTTCTAGACAAACAATGGCTGAGACTTCAGTAACTTCACAGAGCTCTATGTGCTCAACAGACTGGCCTTTGTATTTCTGACATGCATTGATCAGGTGGAAAAATTTGCTTTTGTAGTGTTCCTGAGCAGACTCTGGTTACTAAACTGCACAGCATTAACTTGTTCAGCTTTACTTATCTTTCTGTTACTGAAATGTAACTGAGGAAGAGTCAGTTGCTTATTGCTACTGCCTTGTTGTACATCAGCCTTGTTTCTTAAACTACATGACTTAGCAAAAAAAGGTGTTCAGCTTAATTATTTAGCTTAACAGCAAAGTTATATCTAAGAAGAAGGGGAAAGAGACTGCAGAGAACAACCCCTGCTGAGATAAATTCTTGCCTTCTTTACATGCTAAGATTCAACATGTTATTATATGAAATCATCCCTCTGTCCTCCTGATTGCACTGGGATAAAATCCACATCAGTGAATATGATCAATGGAGGAACACTGTAAGAGGACACTGCTGTTGTTCTGTTCTTACTCTCCATAACCCTATCCCTGCAGGATGTTTACCACATTTATTTAAAACCTGTTAGAAATATAAATCAAAGAAAGAAGCTAAATAATTAGATAAGATTCAATTATTGGCTAAAGGAACAAGCCAGTATCATTTCCTTGCTACAGCTTGGTGCTTGCAAAATCCTCTTCTTTGCAAATTACTGAACATTGTTTTCCAGTTCTAGATTAATTTCCACCTTCATAAAACATGTTTTTAAATCTTCCATCCTAAACAGGTGGCAGCTACATTAGTACACCTTCCTCATTTTGGAAAATATGTAAAATACACTTCCATCAAGAGGAATCACAGAGTGCCTTTAAAAAAAAAATAAAAAAGGATAGAGTTGACTAAAATCAAGTAATTCATACTGGGAGAATTCTACTTCATGTAGAGAGGAAGAGATATAAGCTACACTGCTTGTCAGTAGAAAATCCTCATAACATTTATAAATTACTCCTAAACAAGAGAAATATCTCCCTCTCTCCCACGTGATTCCTGGAAAGTCCATGCTTTCACAGAACTAAAAGAGCAATCTATTAAGCCAATGTACAACGCAGTGTTTGGAGTAGCATATACAGTACAAGCTCTTCCTCTAGCAGTTTGATCAAAAGGACTGAAGTACTATAAGAAATGGTGAAAGCTACACATGCAGCTACGGAAGGATTCCTTAAGTTTATAGACTGAGGAAGACAACTGTGAACTCTTCTCAACCACTGGCCAAAGAAAGTGAAAGGGGCAGATGTTGCTGTGGAAGGCATTGCTGGTGTCAACGCCGGTGATCATAAAGCAACATAAAGGCACACAGGGAACCCAACAAAGCTGCAGCACTGAGTGAGAGCTGCCTTGGGCTTTACTGAAGCAGTTTAAGATCTTGTTTCCTTCTGTTGTCTGCTTTGCACATCCTTCATCAGCAGGGGCAGTCCTAGTGGATGTGTAAAAGCTATTCAGCTTCTCCAGTGCTAGCTTGATACGTGAGCCTAAATGTCTAGTGAAAGTGGCTTCCTGTTAGGATGCCTGAAGGTCTATGGGCTTTGCAAGGCTGCAGTCTCCTCCTGTGCATGCTATGATGACAGTAACTTCCAGCAAAAGGGCACGGAGGACAGATGGGGCTAGCAACATTTTAAATTTCTGTGGCTGATCCCAACACAGCTATTTCAGCAGAATGGAGAAGAACTGGGAGCCAAGTTCAACCACTGACACCTCCAACACCCATGGCAGCTCAGGACACGAGCAGTTCGAGAATGGCTTGGCGACACTTCCTGCAATCTTCTTGCTCAAGAGAGAACATTTTTCGATGCACCCATGTAAAACACCCTGTTCTAAGCTAGGCTGCTGCCCTCAAGCACTATACAGATTATATTATAAGTAGGTGGATGCATATCCAATGGCACACATGGTAATTTATTTTTTATTTTTACACAATATCCGTACAGCTTTGTAGTCTCTCTGAGACCTTGGCCATAGCCACATGCATGTTGCCATGTTGCTAGAAGGAGTCTCTATGTTGTTCCCCATTTACTCAATCCTAGCCTCTCCCATTTTGTATTAGGATGGCTGTCTGTAGCCACACTGTAAACTAGATCAGGGAAATAATCCTTCTAAAAAATCACTGGTTTTGAGGGGGAGATATTTTTCAGCAGATCAGTTTCCTGCTGTGGGTGGCCACACAAGTGCTTGCGCCCTGACCACAAGGATTGTAAGCTCCCTTTTAAAAGTTTGGATGCTTCAGAACAAATTCCCCAAATGCCTAAAACCAGTGAATATTGAATTCCCTCCCACATTTACCTTTACTCTTCAAGTCTTCATCTGGCTCATATGTCTCAATTATCTGCATTGCTCTTTTTGTGTCATAAAAGGGAAATAAAATTTCATTGAGCCGAGGATCTCGTTGATGCTAAGGTTAGAAAACAACGGAATTCAGCAAAACAATATAGTGCATGGCTATCATCCAAGAGCATTTCATTACTGCAGATGAGAAAGAAAGAAGTGGACATTTAAAAAAAAAAAAAAAAAAAAAGAGCCCTAAAACTTACAGACTATTCAACAGTCACTTTAGGTTTAGACAGAAAACGAACCTTATCTTTCATAAGAAACCTAGGCAGTTTGATGATAAAAATATTTCAAAAAACCAATCCAGTGCAATCGTATAACTGGTCTTACTCTCGCTTGTTCATGAAAGTAATTACTGCACGTGGTAATACGTGCAAATGAAGTGTTGAAAATAAATAGCTAAATCTCTCTTCTTTGTAAATTCTCTCTCTTCCTACTCTTTTTTGCAGGTCATGTAAACTGACAGACTTGACTGATGGCACTGTAATCACCTCTGCAAAAATGCATGTCTTCAGCAATATCTACAGCTAAAGTAAAAATTAAAAGTAAAATAAAGCTATACTATAAATACAGAATTTGAAACCCGAGTTTAGAAATATGCAACAACTGATGATTATTTGTGAATCGTGGAAACATTGTGTTATTAACTATTCAAAAAACAGCATAGGTTCTTAGAAGAAATATGTACAACTTAAAAGAGCTTTGCAGTATCATCTCGTCAATCCACAGTTATTTACAATATTAGGATTTCATAATATATGTAATATTTAGATACAATTTAGCAGTGATTTCTAATACACTACTAAAACTCAGAGTTTTTAAGTTTTCACTTAGTAGTATGCTAGGTAACTTTTGTTTTTCTCCATGCTGAATTAGAGCTGCACACTGTGTGCCTGATTCTCCATTAAAAGAAAATTAAAAACAGAATTGAACGGAGTAATGGCATGTAAGCAGATGCAATAAAACAAAGAAATAAATATGACTGTGAAAAGACTCTTTTACCCCAGTAGGTGCACAGATTTCAAGCTTTAGTTTAAGCAGAATTCAGAAATGTAACAGGCCACCCCCATATTGGTGATCAATAATTTGGAGTGGACAGGATGGTGTTGATAAGGCTTGGCACAGCACTATCAGCATTTGCTGTAATTCCTTATGTGTAAGCTTTTGGACATTTTTTTCATGAAAAAAAGCAATATCCAATCAAAAATAAGCACTTTATCTCTTTTCTGACAACCAACACATTGGTGCATGTGCTTAATTCCAAGAAATTACAACCAATGCCAATTTAATCATGCAATTAAGGAGGGATCTTTCAAGTAACGCTACTGACAGTTTGCAGCATCTAAAATACAGCAGTTTCATTCACTACAGATCGGCTGTCTGGATATCTAAGTAAAACTCAGATGAAATATGGTATGAGAGCAGATGGATGCAGGACATAACTTGCTAAGCAGCACACAACAGCAACACAACACTGGCATGCAACAGTACAGTCCACTGTGACAAATGACAAGCTTTATACCATTAGTGACAATACACCACTTCAAAAAAATTGTAAGAAATAGTAGGGAAGGTTCTTAACTCACGAAAAGTGCTCTTCCCCACTCTCTTTCTTCTACAGTTAGTCATAAGCGAACAGAAGAAAATAAATGGGATAAAGCAAAAAGTCTCCTCTTGAGAAAGAGTCCCAGAGTTATTGGATGGAGCTAAGAGCAAAATATTTTTCTTGCAGCAATGATCATTGCTCATTATCAATCTTCCATTTGAACAAAACCATGTCTTTATGTTTACTTAGTTTAAAAAATAAAGCAAAATTGACAAATGATGAAGTTTTATTTAAAAAAAAGAAAGAATGCTTACTAGTGTCTCCTGGGGAAACGTTCTGCACTACTGAGCTTGTTGGCACAGGAAAGTTGTAATGCAAAAGCTGACCAAAACTAAAAGCATGAAGTTTCACCTAGAAAGACAACATGCCCCAGGACTAATTGTGTATGTCCAACAAAGTTGCATTTGTTCTAGTTACCATATTAGCCAGGACACCCTTACACTAGACGTTCTTAACCATATGAGAGTGAACCATCTAAAAGCATGGGGAGAAAGCATGCCTGTATGATTCTGCAAAGAGAGAAAGATCATTTAGCCTTCCCAACGTGGCCTCCAGTCTCCTCTTTGAGTGGACACAAACTGAGATGCACAGCAGTTAATAATGTGCTGGAACCAATTTTGCCTCTTGAATTTGTCCTGTGCAGTGGTAAGAAGAGTGTCCTTTTGTGGAGATGAAAAACAGATGGAGATAGAGCAACTGAGCGAGTGGGAAGGAGGGAGGAGGAGCGAGTCAAAGGGAGGGAGGGAGGAAGAGCGAGGAAGTGGGAAAGAGGGGGGCAGTGGGAGAGAGGGGTATAGAAAAGGATCTCCTCATACCTCCTTCCCAGGAGAAAGGATGAGTCCTGGTCAGACTACTGAATTTCCATTTTGACCATTACTTGGCTTATTAATTTATTGCTGCAAATGAATGGCAGGAGCAAATCTCAATAGTAGTGATTTCAGTGCTTTTTCTACTACGTTTTCTTTTTTCAAAATTTGACTTTAAAAAAAGAAGACCTAGACAAAATACTCCGTGCCTGACAATAATTAAATTTCTAAAAACTTCCCAGAAGCTTTACTACTGATACACAATTAAATCAGCTGTCAGCCAGCAACATTTAAAGGTCAAATAGAGACAGCAGTTTGGAAAAACTCCAGGAAAGCAGCTCACTCTCCACTCATACCCAGTAATGTATCCTCATGCTCCCTTAAAAACCCATAACACTTAGAGCTTCTGCAGCATGCCTTGGAGGTTACTGAATTCAAAATAATTTAGGTTAAAGACTCTCATGAAGAATTGCTCTGCCAAGTAACTCCCCTCTCCTATATAATGATAAGAATCTTTTTATATTTTCCAGCATTAAACACCACTGCTAATTGCAGTGTTGGCCACCTGTCAAGGGGACAGAAACGATCACTTCAGGAGGGAGATTCTGGGTCATTTACTGCTTTTCAAATCATTACCAAAACTTTAAACTCTATTTGGAGACCAAAAGACCTCCAGCACAGAGCCAAAGGCATTACTTTCAGTCATCAGAATGAATGTCCTACTCCATAAAACCACTTGACTAATTTTTCCCAGCTCTGGTCACCAACTAAAGGGCCAACTACAAGACTGCCAATTGCAAAATGTGTTGTGTCGGTAAGAATGTAGCCAACAAGATGCATCTTTCTCCAATACTGCCCATAAAAAAGGCTTCTAATCTGTAAAAAGAGCTGCTAAAACAATAGAAAACTGAGAGCACAACAATTCAATTTTAATTTTTTAATCAGTTACTGGAGATAGCCAGGAAGTTCTTACAATTGCTGGCAGCTCTTCTTCAGAAGTTTGGGCTTCAAGGAAGCACACTTTAAACTAAAACAATTACAGACATCAATTTAAAAATAATGATAAAGTAGTAATTTACTGAAAAATAAGAATTAACACAAAAAAAAATTAGAAGCTAACATGGTTCAAGGTGGAGACAGGGTGGTGTGCTTCAAGCACTGAAGTGTATGTATCACTGCAAGTGAATTGGGGGGGCTAGGGTACTTTAAGGGGATAATTTATAATTTAAATCACAATGTTATCCTTTCTCTCGTCCATGCAGAAGCAAAAATGACATGCCTTAGCTATGACCCCAGTCCTGCAAACATTTAGACATTGAACTTTGTAAATAGCTGTGACAAAAGAACATCTCACAGTAGTTAAGATCAAGCATGTGCTCCAATTTGCTAAGAGAGAGAACTATGTGGATAGGAACTAAGGTCCCAAGTATGTAACCATTAGTCCTGAAGCTGTTAATCTTCTCACTTACTTTTCTTTTTGAATACTATTTCTACATGTAATTCAGGTTTGGCGAAGAGTAAGGCATGCATTCCCTGCTGAAAAAGAAAATTATATTCTAAATTTGGTATGTGGGGAACTTACTACTTGAATCTTCATATAGCAGTATCAGATATATAAATAACTATATATAGCTATATAAATATATAAAATAGATTTATAACTAGTAAAATAATTTTAGATGGAGAGATTTTTGGTAATGCACCCAGTCCCTAAAAGGTCATGCAGAGAGGTAAAGCAGCTATCCATGTTCCAGATGACAAGAATCTACTGGTACAAAACCAAGCAGAATGTGCCTATTTTCCCTGTGTATGTTCTTGTCAAATCTACATAGTGCATTTATTATTGCAATTCTGAATGAGTCAGTCTTCTGCAACTTACTGTGCTTTACGAATAGAAAAAAAACCAACCCCACGCTGTTTACTGAACTACTTCGCACACTCATGATGTTTTTAAGAAATACTAAATACTCTTGCCAACAACTGTATTCTGGAAATACAGCAATAAAAATATTTCCTCTTACTCTGCACACATAGTATTTTAAAAATCATATACAAACTCTTAAAATATCCTCTTAGCTCTTAGATTTGTAGTAGATTGAAATAATACTGTCGAGAAGAATGAAACCACTGTTTATAAAAGCCTACTTCATTTTTTCTATTATTCAGCAGGATTAGCAGATATATTTAGCTGTGGCCTACAGGTAAAGTAATTGCTTATAATAAAATACTGGGTGTGTTTTAGTTGAAACTGCATTGAATGTAACAGTATAAAATGTATAAAACATACATAACACACAACATAATACAACAGCAAGTAATCAACAGATGCAATCTCCAAAGCCAACATGTAGAAAGCACAACATACAAGGCTGGAGCTGATTTTTGCACCTGGATGTTACCATAATGGAAAGATCAGCAGATCAAAAGCATAGCAAATAATGGCATGATTCATGCAATGGAAAGACTGGAAGAAGCAAGCCACTGCAGACAGACTTGTATGGTAGTTAATGTATGAAAAAGCTTACTTCATTTAGAAAGCTCACTAATTGGTCTACCGTTAAATAATCAGTTTTGTCTCCATTGCTGAAAAGAAATTTATTAGAGAACGTAAGTTTTCATATACGATGCTACAGTAGGTATGATTTACATGTTGACATTGTTGATACTTTTAAAACCACCTACTTTTCTACCTGAAGTAGCTCTATAATCTCAAAATGAACAGTCACAGAAAACATACTAACTGTCTATGCTTGGCACAGTATATGTCCCATACTTCCTATAACTTAACAAACATTACTTCATAAAACAACATGTAAGTCCTCCAGCTGAGAATAAATTGAGTGAAGAAACTTTTTAAACTTCAAATTTCTTATTTCATTTAATTAGTTCACATACTGTGTTAATCACCTAAAGGAGCAAGTTAAAATTACAGTAGTTAGTAAAGCCAATGCAAAAAAAAAAAAAAGTTCCAGGTGCTTCCTCTAACTCATGTAAAAGTTGCTCTAAAATACAGAGTGAACTTTTACGTTAACAATCTGAAAGGGAAGGACTCATGTAAAAGTTGCTCTAAAATACAGAGTGAACTTTTACGTTAACAATCTGAGAGGGAAGGACTCATGTAAAAGTTGCTCTAAAATACAGAGTGAACTTTTACGTTAACAATCTGAGAGGGAAGGAAGGGGAAAAACATAGACTTGAGTTTGTCTTAAAATACTGCTGATGCTACTAGGATCCAAGGTTAGATAATCTTTACAGTATTCTGTCACTATTAGATACGGACTAAAAATACAGCAAAATGAGTTTAAAGCAAGATTATATTAACTTTGAACTTACATCTTCTTAAAGAGGTCCTCTATGTCAGTTCGGGGACATATCTTTTGGGTGAGCTCATAAAATTTCTCGTAAGTAAATGCTGCAGGCTCAATTTCATCATTCTGCAACAAAATGCAAAGGTTCATTTATCCAGCAAAAGAGTGCTTATATGCTCTTTTCCCAAGAGCATATCTTATATCAGAAAAAGCAACCGAGAACTGTTTTAGCTCTTTACCTAGTATATACTTAAGTAGTTTCTTTTGTATTTTCTGAAAACAGTTCTTAATTCATCTTTATCACAGATCTGTTTGCTGTGCTTATATTCTGACCTCACAGTAACATTAATTCTACATAAACACAGAACTGGAAAACAGTCTTTATTTTTCTTGTGAAGATAAAAAAAACCCCAAAAGTCTAAAATAGCGTACAAACTTCAGGATACTGAAGCTAAGGAACATTGAGAAAAGTCCCAGGTTTGGTGCAATGGTTTTAAAAAGCAAAGCAGCCCTCATACAGGGGCATGTAAAACTTCCATGAGGGAAGGAACACATGGCTAACACATTCAGCATCATGTCCTCCTCTGAACAAGATGAGAACTGCGGCAGCGAGGAAAAATTTCACCTCAGGTGCCAGGCACTGCTACGGCTGGGGATTCATGTCCTTCTACGCCCTCTCTCCCCAGCTGGAGACAGCAAGCTGCTGAGCCTGCAGGGCTGCCCCTCACCAGCCTCACAGGCTGCAGTCAGGCCAAGAACCAAGGGCTGGAGTCTCCAAAATCAAAGACTGGGCAGAGAGTAAAGCTGAAAAAACTAGCTGCAACTGTAACCAGCTGTCACCTCTCTGGGGCTGCTGGCAGGGGCTCCTGCTGTGAGTGGGACAGAGCTGCACAGCAGGTCTCCAACGGAAGGGAGCAAAGAGCAGGAGGAGTCCAAGAAATGCAACTGAGAGGATAGCGTGCAACAAAAAAAGTATTACGTGCGTATTCTGTGCTCATGTACTTTGTATAAATGAATGAAAGGTAGTCTGTAACAGAAAAGATGGGAAGCCTCATCTAAGAGGTTTAAGGACCACTATGTCATACAGATTTAATTACATTTGGTTTTAGTAAACAACCTACAGTGATTAATAAGTTACTCATGAACAACAGGCATGTTTTTATGTGATGCAAATGACTTAGATCACAGCTACGAATGTGAATGATTCATCAATTTATTAGTATACAAAAAGTTATTCAAAACCACTAAATACCTTTCCACTGGGAAGACCTAATTCCTTAAGGGCCTGAAAGATCACTTTTTCTGTTTTACCTGATGCAAAGGTTCTGGTAATGCTAAAACAAAAAAGAGTAGGGAAACAAAAGGAGAAATGTTAGTCACTTTTTAAACAATCAGTTCTCTCTCTCTTGCTTTTACTGCCAACATTTTCCTCTGGCTTAAACTAATGAATGTAAGCATCTTCTTCCAAGTAATAGTGGAGTTGAAAAAGTGCTCTAAGCTTCACAGAGCAGCAGTGCTCTGCCTGCAAGCTATCCATTAGAAAATATATCAAAATAATGGACTGCAAAAAGAGCAAAAGAGGGAGTTTTTTCCAATATACTGGGATACAGAGCCGTGCAAAGCATTATTCTGTTGGCTCTTTTCAACTCTATGCATAGATAAATGACTGTGTTTAAAAAGTAGCCGATTCTACAAGTGAGGAGACTCATGCCTCCAGCCATTCCTGGTTGTGGTGACTTTCCTTCCTTTCCAAGCATTAATCTATGCCTCCCGGGTCACCCATAAGGTAGGCAGGAACCATTTCAAATGGCAGCTTCTTCCTCTTTCCTTTTCAAGCAGTCGCTGCTAGCAAGAGACTCCCACGTGCATGTCTGATCTCATTCCCTGCTGGCTCACCAGCTGCAGTGCTCACGCCTCCCTCTGAATGCTCCCTCACCTTATGGATATCCCTGTTCTAGACATACTATGCACAACTTAAATAAGTAGGTCTCAGCTGGCATTCAAATATTTCCACCAAACTGAGTAACATCCACTTCCTTCTGCAAAACAGGGGTGATTTCACCATGCATGAGACTGACAAACTGGTTTCACCTGAAATTAAATAAATCCAACTAAAGCTTAGCTATTTGGTATGATTAATGTGAAAGCGTCTGGTCTATTTCTGTTTCCATTTGAGATGAGTTTGAATAACCTCTAACTCTGGAAAAGTAGATCCAATCTTGACAGCTCTCCTTCCTTCTGTTTAGGGTCTAAGCTAAAACGATGTGTCCCACAACCCCTTGATTTTTGTGTCTCAATCTGTAGACAAAAACTGAAGTCTGTATCCAATATCTATTTCTAATGCTAACAAAAGCTATACATTTGGAAAGACTGTAGTTACCTGATGAGAATATGTTGTTCTTTATCATCAAGAGAGTCAAACATTTGCTGAGACTTTTTGTTAATCTCATGCATACTAAATAATTTCACATGGTGAAAGATGTGAAACAAACTGTTGCTGTTATTTGTTGCCATAGCAATTCACAGTTGTTTCACTCTCCAAAACACTCTAAACCGCCTATGTAAATATTTTCATACTAATAAAATTAAGATCAGGAAGTGAAAGATCTAAATGATAAAATAGTATTTTAACAAATCTTGGCCAATTTTTTTACTGGGTTCTTATAACAGTTAGATTTCTATGTCCCTGTTTAGGCACCTAAATAAGTTATTTGATTTTCCAAAGCTGATAAGTACTGAGATGTTTTCACTAAAATACAGAATGAGTTTAAATTTAGGCACTTGTTTCTTAAAAAATCTCAGGCGTCTATTTTTCTACTAATTCTAAAACACAGAGTAATGTTAGCTCTACAATTTACAACCTGTCTCCAGCCCTGTAAAAAGTTCTATGTCTTTTCTAATGAATCGGGCCACAATAATAAATGTCATGTAAAACGTGTAATATTGGCGTACGTAATTAATCAGAAACTGTGAGCCAACATGGCTGCAGAGAACTTATTTTTGATGCCAAACTATTTTTTATTTCACCAGAGATGACAGCAAACATAACAGTAATTTGTAATGAGAGCAGCAGTCTAGAAAAGCTTGCATGAATCAGAAAAGATTGTAAAAATACAGCACGACACTTTCATTTTGCTAAGGATATTGTAAATAAAACTACTTTTCCCTCTATCAGAAGAGACTTCATCCTAGCAGATTTACATTCACCTTGAGTATGCCCTGGAAGAAAACTGGGCTACTTCAGATGCAGGCAAGTTACTGGTTCGACAGATATATACAGGTGTTTATTCCTCATGTTCCTCAGTGGTTTGGGGCTTTTTATGGTAACATGTCAATGTACTTCCTCGTAAATATTTAAAATACTTCCCAAATCTGGGACTGAGGGGTATGAATCTATCGTGCTTGTTGATGGATTAAATGACTTGGTTACTTCAGGCCTTCACCACTTTCCAACCATTCCTTCAAAAATCAAGCCAACACAGAAACTGTTCAAATCAATCTTTTATCATGGCTCCACTGCATTTATCAGTTTGGCTACAACTGGAAGTACCACTGCCTACACTGTACAAGAAATTATCTAAAACTATGATTTCTAACCATCATCTAAGTATTGAAACAGACCTCTTCCAACCACTCTGGAGTAATCGATACAAAACATATTTACTAAAAAAGCATAATTTCAAATTAACTTAATTAAACTACTGTAAAACATATTAAAGCCTCATTTGTCATAGTTTAGCTTTTTTTTAATATCTTCATAGTTAGAAGTTAAATTAGCTTAAATCCTTTTAAATGTAGTTATACAAGGGATAAGCATAGATTGAGCAAAGCTAATTTCTAAACAGGCTCTAGCTGAACAGGTGCAACTTGCACATGTAGAAAATCCATTTTCTGCCAACAGAAAGCTGCAGAACACAAGCAGAATTTTTTTTTCTAACAAATGCTGGCCTTTTTAGTCATCATTTACAGTAGTGTTAAAATCTGAAAATACAAAATATGTTACCAAATGCCCTGTTCTTGTAAGATCTGTGGATGTAGTTCTAGACTCAGACTGCTAAAATTTACTAAAGCCCAAAAGAGAGATCTGGTGCTCTCCTAAGGTTTTCGCAGTACTAACTGCCAGAACTTCTTCCCTGCTGAACACCGCAGGTTGATAGTAATAGATATATGCCCCGGAGTCAAACATTAAAATCTACAAGTAGTTGAGAAGAATCTTCATGACTCTGCAACCCCCAACTGTACTAATGAGGAGTCAGGAATATTTATGCCATTTACCACTGACAGCCTAAGGAGTTTCACCTTCTCAAGGTTCATCATTCCCTATGGCCATGTGCTAGCTGCAGAAATCTGTCTTAAACCTGAGAAGAAATGCAAGGAGCTCTGATTTCCCAGGTGAGATTTTTTTTTCTCAGTGTTTTACTGCACTTCTGTGTAAAAATGAAATAAAGGTGATCTTGTGATACACATTCCTACAGCTTAACAGATCTGCTGAGTATTCTGTTTCTGAGAGCATAACCTTCCTATCCATATCCTCAGAGCTACAGCAATTGCTACAGGAGTCCCTGAGCAGCAGAAGGAGGCAGAGGTTTGATGAAGCAGGGCTGACTAGCTAACATTTAAAAACAGGTATATGGGAGGGGCTGACCATAGCGATCTGGAGGTCAGTTGAAGGGGATGCATCAGTGGTTTAAAGTAGTGTAAAGAGTTCCTGGGGGGAGGCTTGGGTAAACAAAGTGAAACTTGGTGCATCTTGCATAGCAGAGCCATTCTGCCCACATTTCCCAGTGCCTCCTGGCTTGCCTTCCTCATACACATATCCTTCTCCTTATGCATCTACCTCCTTCTGTTCCCTCTTTTATCTCTCCACGCTCCTTCTGTGCACTAAGTGTTCGTGGGAGGAGGAGGGAAGCAATTAAGTCCCCCACATCCCAGGCTGCCCAGTGCTGAGACACCTGGGTGCCTGTGTCCCACTTCAGGATAAGAAGCTGTTGCTGGATCAGGCTACTCTCATCAGCTACTACTGCCATCCTCCATCAGGGCTCTGATTCACCGTCTTTTCCAATGTAGGTCTACAGAGCGGACTGATATTTCCCTCCTCATTCACATTCCTCCTCCACACCTTTCCTCCAGCCTCTCACTAACATCTCTCCTAGTCCTTTCAGCAGGTGATACTGTGCTTCCCAGACAAGCCCCAAAAAGGTGCCACATTTCACCAGCACATTCCTTGGAGCATCCAGGTGTAAAGAAGATTCAGCTTCCCCCTGCACAGCACGGAACAGTAGGTCCCTTACAAATTTATACTGCAAACTACTTTTGCAACGAATTAATCTGCTAGAGACCGATTTATGTCAACCTGGAAATAGTGCAAATTTGAAAAAACAAGCTCTTGGAACTGGAAACATTTTTAAGAAAAAAGATTCAACTTTAAGGGACCACTTCAGTCCTCTCAAATTGAAACTGCAGGTCTGGCAGGATGACTTAATACACTGGAGCCAGTAGACTGGACTCTCTTCAGCAATATGCGGGCTTGTCTGCATGTGCAAATCAGTGTGCTGTAGCACAATGGAGAGAATTTATGCCTTGCTAAATGCAAGGTAAAATATTTCAAGGCAGAAACAGTTTCAGACAAGCCAGTGCACTATAAATTCATACTGAGAAATAAAGCTCTTATGTTCAAACACAAGCATAAAGCTCTAAAGTTTTGAAAATGAATTTGCCCTTGTGGTACTGTTCCCTCATCTTTACCCTTCAGCTGATATTCCTCATGGGACTTCTGCACAGAAGGTGCCTCATGGCAGTTTAGTTCAAGTTTGAGAAATAAGCTGGGGCTTGGCAATGTGAAAGTTGAAAGATTAATACAGTGAAGCAGCCTTAACACTGTCAAGGTGTCACCTGAGTCATGAAACTAAAGAAACCTGGAAGGCAGCATGACAGGCCCTTTGTCTTTTTGCAGATTCTACAGATGCAAAATCCTCTCTTTCTCCCTTGAAAAAAATGTTCCGTGAGGCTTATCTTACAAAGTCCTCCTTCTTGCTCCCTTCTGTGAGTTTCTATTTATGAAAAAAACAGCATGCCCCAAAAGTGTGGTTTTCACATACTGCATGAAGAGGAAAGAAGCTCAATGTATCAGCAAGAATTAATTTCTAGAGCAGGAGGGGGGAGAATTACTGCCTAGCCAGAGAGGACTGAAAATCAGTAACTTGTATTTCTTTCTGTACAGCCATTAACTATTACACTGTTCTAGCTTTTCTGTTACTGACAACAACTAACCCAACGATTCATTTACCATGTGGAGAAAACCAAATATTATCCTGGGGGTTCCTATAAAAGCAGAAGTATTTTTGGCAGAGCTATATCTGTCTCTTTTAAAAAAGGAACTACATTTTAAAACGTACCTTTTTGTCCTCTACTTAACTGGCCTGCAAGTTTTTATGGTTCTTTTGATAAGTATTTTATGAAGTTTTGCAATGGAAAAACCCATCTCAGAGTTTGAGGAGTTTTAGCTGAGAAAACTGATGCTTTTAGAGACTTTGAAAACAATTACAAGCACTCATGTCTTCGTTACAATAGACTAAGAAAAAAATTACTAGGCTGATAAGAAGTCCTGCCTAGCTTATCAAGAAGATATGGAACTCAACTAAGTATGTCGAGTTCTGTACTTATTTTTACGTATGTATTAGTAATAAAATCGGTATTATATTTCATTACTAAGCCACAGAATTTTATCAACATTATACAACCAGTACCTGATAAAAACTTGAATTCCCAATTGTGCTTACCTCCGAACTGGAATTTTCCCATTTGTGTTTGTTAGAAAGGCCAGCTTCATCCAGCTGAAATTAAGAATGAAACATTTTAAAAATACTATTTATTAAAATTGGGATCTAGACACTTATATTTAGATTATTGCTATGTCTGTGAAATGAATACAAACAAATAATGGTTCTGTAATAAAAACATTTTTCTGTAACCTTTTAGTGCCTGAGGCAGAGCACTTCTGTAACTGTAAAGGCAAAAAGCACCCCAAAAGAATCAGTACATCAATTAACACGAGCGTGAAAACAAGAAAGACTCATGGGGTTTTGTTTGCATATGCATCAATGAAAGAACAAACCAGACAATAATTAAAACATACAATATCAATAAATCAAATGAGCAGTTATAAAATCTCTTATAATTTCTCCTGGGCAGGTACCAGATATAGACTTGAGACCTCTTCTGGTCACAATGAAAGATAAACCCTAAACTAATTTATCACCATTTTCTTTATTACACTGTTTCGTGATTGCAAATGTTGAACTATGAAAAACAATTTTTTTTTTTTTTTAATTCCAAGAAGGAAAATACAAGGACAGAAAAATGAAGGAGAAAGGAGAGGAAAAAAAGTAACTTACTGTTTCTTGAGACATGTCATTGGACTGACATTGTTAGCTCTAAAGTTATGTATGATGGATCCAAGCCCTTCTACCCATTGCTGAAAAACACGAAAATACAGAAACACCAAATTAGGAAAACTACGGAGGGAAAGAGTAAGAAAGTTTGTGTTGGGAGAAGACTCTTCTTCCTTGCAGCGATGGATAATATTAATAACCTGAGTTGAGGAAAAAAACTGCCCACTTCACAGCCTATAACACCACGGAAAAGTCCAGCCACATTTTACCCATTACTGTTTCATCCTTCACTAAACAAAGTGATTGTGCTGCTTTCCATTCTTCCAAGTACTATATGTAGCATCAGTGGTGCTATTAAAACAGTTTATTGCCAGCAAAGGCAAGCGGTCCATTGATTGATTTAAGCAGCCTTCTATTTATAGCCTGTATAAACAGATGCCTCCCTTTCAGTTGCGGCTGGCAATATTAGCTATTACTAAACAACATTATACAATATGTGATGACATATTTAACTGGTCCAGTTTTAGAAAAGGAATGAAACAAAATGTTAATAAGCTAGAGCAAACCACAGGGAGGCACAACAATTGTTCTGTGACTCTGACCTCATCTAACACCCCCTTCCATATTCAAATCCTGCTTGCTTTCTTCTTTCGTCCTTAAGAAGCAAAACATTCCAGTAATCAGTGGGATGACTTTCAGCCAACAGCAGCACTACAGCACTTACTTATGTAATTCCTTTTTATGGATATATTTTTCTACTAGCTTGTACCTAGACTTTGCAGTACCGTATAGAAGAAGCTTAAGGATTAGGTCCTAACATGAACACTCATCGATTTCAGCAAGAATCCTGGCAGGATAAAGCTACAGGAAGAGAAAAGAAATGACAGCACTACAAGCCAAGTTCGATCTCAATTATACTATTGTAATGCTAGGATTACTCAACAGATAATTTACACTGGTGGAACTGAGATGGGATTTGGTCCACTGCTTAACATTAACCTTATGAATAAAGAAGCTTCTTGCTTCTGGCCAAATTCTGTGCATGTAACTTGAACTGACTTGGGCAGGATCCAGAATTTGACACTTCTAAAGAGATACAGATGAGTATATTTTTCTTTTCATGAATGATTGCTGTACATCTGCAAAACAGATGAAAAAAATCATCATTTATATAGGAGGAATACTAACATCTTTGGAAAATGGCATATTGTAAACTGCAGGCAGTAAATCCCTATGGGCTAAAACAAGGTCTAAGGTGTCAATTCAGCTGATAAACTACACTTAAGCAGACCCCTGTACTCATGACACATTACAAGCACATCACAAACTTCTTTTTAAACAAGGAATTGTTAATCAGACTCCCTTAAAAATGGACCTTATAAATCTATTTCGCTTTAGGAAAAGTAGCCATTTATTAAGACATTTATTAATATTTAAATATTCCTTTTTGAATTATCCTTTTTAAGAAGTATTGCATAAAATATGCATACAAATAGAATAAGTGTGTGTCTGAGAATCATTTGAAAATAGAAGTCTGACTTATGAGAAGAGCTAATATTTGGGATTTTCTCAGGTGTGGTTTTGTGCTTGAAAACAACCACCAATAACAGTCTGCCCTCCCATTTCTTTTTTCCCAACTGCAAGAATAAGATTACTTAGTAGCCATAGTATGGATGTTCTGTCTAAGTATATAAAGAAAGCAAGGTTCATGGGGAGAGATAATGTTATTTGTTAGAACTGATATAACCGGAAGCCACTGACAGACTTAGGGAACACTTATCTTTCCCTACAAATGTTCCCTCACCTAAGATGATATAGGAATAGTGTTTGTGATAATTTCAGGATAAATGCCTGAACAAGTCTTATGTATATTTCGATCTCCTACAATTGTCAAAATTCAACTATCATCATTCAACTATCACCAACTATCTAAGTTTGTTTCTTTGTGGGTTTTTTTTTTTTTAAAAACCATAAAATGTAACATTACTGCTGCATTAATACTGTCACAGCTATACAAAAATTTATCCTCGTATGATCTGGATTAGTCTGTAATCCCTTAAAAGCTCCTCAGCCTTTCAACACTGACCCATAAAGTAAAATCGCATATGCACTACAAACAAAAAACCCTTGCAAAATTAAATTATGCAAAATGCACGTTGTGAATAAGCTTCAGTCTTTCAAAATTCCCATTTTTTCTGCTAAAAAACGCCATTGGTGCAGTACTGGCAATGTCACCATGTCCACAGGAATTAAACACACAGAGATCCATTCTGATTTGAAGGCAACGGACTGCAACTACACCAGATATAACAAAATCTAATATTTAAAAGTAAGGTTACCCAGCACTCAGTTCTGAAGTTACTTCTGTACATCAAGAACAGCTGCCAAAAAGCAACACTGCTAGGAAAAAAACAAGTATAGAGAGAAATCAATACACTAACCACTTGCCAAGTAATTTCTTTGCAGAATTGTCCTGATGATTCCCACTTTAGAGGACTCCCTAATCTTTTTTCAATTATAATGCCCTTTCCTGGTAGAGATGTCAAATCGGGAAGTGCATTCTCTTACACCAAAAGAGCACAGAACTACAGCCAAACACTGCGATAAACCACAAAAGCATCACCTCTCTGCTGGCACCAAGCAAGGGAGTAACCGAAGAGTCTCTGTCCATCTATGAATCATCTCTACATTGGCACGATGTCCCCTGGGCAAGACGTGGCATTTCAAGAGACACATTTGCCTATCTGTTCCACACCACACAGCTGCACTACAATGTAGCATCTGGCTGCTTCTACTTCAGTTTGGGGCTAAAGCAGTTTCTGGAGCATTTCATCAAATATTCCCCACGGTTATCAGCTGGCCCCAAGTTAACTGGGAATAAGAGAGCTGAGGGAAAAAAAATGCTTCTGGATTGTGAACATGCATAGAAGCAAAATGACGTAAGATGAAAAAAATTCCTCATCCATAAATTAATATACAGGCTCAGTGCAACACGTTCAGACTCTTTGTCCTTCTGAGCCAGAACAGTCTCCAAATAACAACTATCTTCATAATCACTTTTAAGGCACTGTAATCCAGTGCACAGATATTCACAAAATACTCAAAGCCTGAATACTCTGACTAATGTCAAGCTGGCAATATATTGCTTTCCTGACAACAAACCATTCCCAGATTTAACGTACACTTGTTTGATGACCTTGTGGGAGGGATGAAAGAAGAGCTCAGATTTTTCTCAGCTAACACACTATGAAGAATATAGCAGCAGCCTTGCTTGTATGTAAAATAAGCACTCCTTATTTTACAAATGAAGCTGAAAGACATGTAAACCTGTGTAAGTAAACAGAGTGTGCTGGTTTTGGCTGGGATAGAGTTAATTTTCTTCACAGTAGCTAGTATGGGGCTATGTTTTGGATTTGTGCTGGACACAGTGTTGATAACACAGGGATGTTTTTGTTCCTGCTGAGCAGTGCTGACACAAGGTCAAGGCCTTTTCTGCCTCTCACCCCACCCCACCCGTGAGGAGGAGGCTGGAGGGGCACAAGAAGCTGGGAGGGGACACAGCCGGGACAACTGACCCCAACTGACCAAAGGGACATTCCACACCATATGGCGTCATGCTCAGCATGCAAAGCTGGGGAAGAAGAAGGAAGGGGGGGACGTTCGGAGTGATGGCGTGTGTCTCCCCAAGTAACCGTTACGCGTGACGGAGCCCTGCTTTCCTGGAGATGGCTGAACACCTGCCTGCTCATGGGAAGCGGTGAATGAATTCCTTGGTTTGCTTTGCTTGCATGCGCAGCTTTTGCTTTACCTATTAAACTGTCTTTATCTCAACCCACGAGTTTTCTCACTTTTAGGCTTCTGATTCTCTCCCCCATCGCACCAGGGGGGAGTGAGCAAGCGGCTGGGTGGGGCTTAGTTGCCAGCTGGCGTTAAACCGCAACACAGGGATAAAGATCCTCAATTCTCTTCTTCTGTGCTCAGCATTTCCAAATCATTACCTCTCCAAAGAGGGAAAATCCTATAACAAGATGAAATTCTGAAATGAGGTAGATAGGAAACACTTCACTTGGGTCTTACGGAAAGTAGAGTTACAAAATGTTTTTGATAGAAATACAGGATACATTTGATTCTTACTGATGCTAGTGCTAAGTATTTTCTGATTTTGAAAATATGGCTCAGTACTTTTAATCTGTCAATGTAACTCCCATATGGCTCTCTTATCTACCAAGAATTATTCCAGATTCATATAAAAGAGGAATCTGGGCCCTGCTATCTAATCCTAGAGAAACAACAACCATGAAAAGAAACAAAACCAGAGACAAGTACACCTTAAACACAGATCCTTAGGCTGACACAACAGGTCCAAATCTAAGTACACTGCAGGCTGGAATAAGCAGACTGTGTTGTTTTTCTCTAACAAGATCCAACATCATCAAATATCTCGTAAGAAGAAGGTGCAAGAAAAATTGATCGAAGAAGCACTCTCTCAGATTTTGCTGTAGTACTCAAATGCTTCCGAGGCACTTAGTGACCTTGCGTTAGCTGGGGTTCATCGATGAAACACAGGCCACAGTGGCAGGGCGCACAGATAAGTTTGACCTCTCAGCTCTCTTTTAGCCATTGACCTCTCATTTAGGAGGGTTAAAAAGGGCAAAAATTATGAAAGGCTAAAAATAACTGTAACCTACAGCTCATGAAATTCTAGACAAGGTCATCCATGGCTTATTTATAGATGAGGTCAGTATTATCCAGACCTCTTAAGATGATTTCACCTTCACTTTTTCAGTGCAGTCTCTCCACAGTTGCACTCTACTTAATTCAAGCATTGGGAATGCTGGGGAGGCAAGGAGGCACTGCCCTCTGATTTTGGTATTCAGTGCCTGTGACTGGCTGTCAGAGTCAAGGGCTTGATAGCTTGAAGGTTCAGGAAACCTACGGAGAATAGAACCATGTTTCCCAACTCTTACCAAGACAGACATGGCCTGGCAGGACTCCCTGGTACTCTGTCCTCATTCAGCGATGCTGTGACCAGTAGATGTCCCTCTTCTCTCAACGCAGTTGTCTTAGAAGTAATTTCTGTTCTATGAAAATTACCATATCTCTAACGTATGAGACAGCAAAAGCAAGGAGCCTAGACTAGACTAGTGACTAGTAAAACCTATCCCCTACGTGACCAACTGCAGCACAGACTTGCAGGATATTGCTGTGAAAATTCTGTTACAAAGATAAAAGGGACTCTTCCAACTTTCAGGTATTTAATCTGGAAAGCTGAGGCTCACACGAACACTCTATATTGGGAGTTGCCTGATGTGTCCAGACTGCTTCCACCCTTCAACAGCGCTTTCCACCCCAGAATGACTTTTCCAGCATTGGAGGGGTCTACTCTGAAAGCGGCTGGAAAACTCACTTTGGCTGCTTTTGTATATAGACTAAGACAAACACAGTGGAGCTTTACACAGTGAAATCGACCTCCTGGCTACAGAGAACCAGGGCTGAAGTTTTCAATTTACTGATAACTCAAGTAGCATAGCCAAGAAAGAACATGAAAAAGCAGAAAAGCAAGCACATGGAAATCACAGACACTTAACTGCAGACTAGCTAGGATATGAAGACTTCTCTAGAGAACATGGTATTATGGACTTGGCACAGGGCTACCTGAACATGTAAGCAGCGCTCATATATTTAAGACAGTTATAGTTTAGAAATGTTTATCATGTAGGTTATGAGATATAAGCCACATACTAACATAACGGGACACAGAGAACAGCAGTAGACTTTTAGTTCAAGTATGTTCTGCAGGTTTCTTGGAAAGTTTTGCTTTGAAACGTCAAAACAAACCAAAGCTATGGGAAAACAGAACTCTTCTGTAATGTGACTGTGGGATATTCCTGTGGGAATTGTCTGCTACCTTCTAGTTGCCCTCATAGCAATATGATTTGGGCAAATAATTAACAGCTCGTTTCATGGAAAAAAAAATCAGGGTTAGCTGAAACAGAACTTTTTTGAGAGTCAAAAAGAGCCATATAGTAGAAACAGCAACACAACCGATCAGCTTGAAGTGCTTCATCCTACCAAAACCATGGTGGTCCATTCAACCATTTTAAAAAAAAAGAAATAAACTTAAAAATAAGAAATACTACTCCAACTGAAAAGCTGAAAAGTTTAAGAATGTCAAAATGAAATGCCTTCAACTGCAGTCATCTTCAACACCGTATTATTAGCTGTATGATAAAGCTTGCGTTTTACCTTTACGTTGTTTGTCAGTGTATGAGTAATAAAGCATTTCAGCACGTGCTGTTCATTCTGGTGCCTCACAGGTTAGCCATTAATGTGTGATTCACTGTCTCAGTGAGTAACACACCTGTAGAAAATATCTATTTTCTATCAAATCCAGCTATGCCAGTATAAAAGGTTACTCCACTCTCCTTCTCAACCTGTCTCCCCGGTGGCTGCTCCCATCCCTACCCACCGTCAGTGTGAGCTTTGCTCCTAAATAGGTGATGTGAGCTTAACCCTGTGGCTCTTCCTTGAAGTGAATTAGGAGTGTTCACCCCTAATGAAGTTCACATAAAGTCCTCTGCCAGCAGGGCACCGGGAACAGTACTTTCTGGCAGAAGGGCAGAAAAACTAACAGCTGAAAAGATGGTCCTTCCCAACAACGCAGCTGGATCGGGGAAAGAACAGCTGTCAGGACAAATTTACTCCTGGTATGCAGTAATATTAAAGAATGCAAAAAGAGCTGACTTGACTTAGGTTAATCTTTTAAGTTAAACTCCTTAATGCATTGCCAAAGTGGATGAGCAAAGAAGACAAGAAGTCCAGATTTTGGGTTGCTGAACTGCAACAGCTTTATTGGACTTACACCAACTTTGGGTAGGCAGCCTGCATGCCATGCCCTAAGGCCTCACATCAGCATGACATCATTTCTGCACTAAGGAAATTTGCCCCCAGATACTCACTGGCCTTTTCAAATGTCCTAGATTGAGGAAAGCAGATTATCGGATTACTAGGTAACAGAAATTCCATCTGGGAAGTAAAAAAGAAAAATAAACACGTACGCTCACACTTCTAATATATGTGTGTGTGTGTGTGTATTTTAATTTTAGGTCACAGTAACTTATATAACCTGATTTAATCAGGATTCCAAACATTAGATTTTAAATTCCACCTTTTACAGTCACTCTCTACTACCACAGTGGAGTTGCTTTAGGAGTGGACCATGACAGCTGCTTGCAATCAGAGACAGAGTACACCCTATTTTGTGGTTGTTTTAAGAGTGGAAATGAAAACCAATTTCTCAGCTGAAAACACCAATAAAATTTAAGTAGATAGAATGTAAATACCAGAGTTGGAGCTTGGAGACAAGTGGAGAGATAATAACGCACTCTTGTTGTTGGAATAGCTATACTTGGAGCTCAGTGATGATTTGGCCAGACCTGCTGAGCACATCACCACAAGAGGCAAAGGACCGTGGGGCTGCCCCAGTGCAGAGATGATGACAGATCACAACGGACAGCCTGCGACGAGCCCTGCCTGGAGCGGGTGGAGGGTTCAGCACTGCCCACAGCAGGTGGCAGCTCTGTGCATGCCCACCTGCCATAGTTGGGGCACCCCTAAGGGACTGCCCCCACACTCTGCCATCCTGTCCTATGGGACCCAGCAGAATCTGCTTCCCACTGATACCGATACCACTCCTTACGTGGGTAGCCTGAAGAAGCCAGGAACTTGCATTTATTTTCTTCTTTGTCATGGTTACTCAGTTCCATTACAACCCAGCCATCAGTGAGTAACAATTACTTCTTTTCCAATTAGAAATTATTATCTACAGAAGCAGGATACCTTTTTGCCCTCTTTCTGGGCAGAAAGGTTCTGGGCTTTTGTATTTGGATCTGTCACCAAATTCCCTTGTTTTAAAGTATCCCAATCAGGTGCCAACCAATCCTGACCTTGGTCTATCTGAGGAAGGGACAAAAGATCTACAGCAAGTAATGCTTGCCTTCGTCATGGCAACAGGGGGGAAACAGCAGAAACCACTACAGATGCATCCCTTACACATATCTGGGCTGCTTAAGCTACAGTCATTGCCTCTTTTTCTCCAAACTCTTGCCTCTGTCATTTCACAAGGGGGGCTTACTTTTGAACATGGATTAAATCAAAGCCTATTTTAAACTGCAGTTAGTAGCTGCATAGCTACTTCATGCCATGTAAAGACTCGCTTCTTCTAGAAGAGATTTACCATGTCCCAGAAGAAGATGTCGTCTCACGAACACAACAGGAAGGATTAAGCAGGAAGAGCTCTATGTGCAGGTAACTCCTAGAAAATTTTATTTTAGCACAAAAGTATAGTAGCAAGTTGATGTACTTACCATATACAAAAGGCCAGTACAGTACAGGCCAAATTATTTCCCATATGCCCATAAACCCAGTGAAGGCAACTTAGAAAGCTCTCCATTGTTTTTGGCTTGATCTACTTTACCCTCTCCTTTGTGCCTCAAACATATCAGATCAGGTGGATCACCATTGTTGACAAGTTCTGGCTATATATTTTGGTGGAAAGACTCCCAAACGCAGGACTCACATTTATGAGCCTCTCAGAGCCTACCCACAAGCGGACCGCAGCATGACACACCAATTTTGGTAAGCATCTTGGCGGTTAATGAAGCAGTAGATCTTTTAGACAGTGTAATTAGCGCACCTGTTGTGACAGTCTATGTAACTGACCAACACACTCCTCACAAACCAGTTAGTCTAATACAGTTTATTGAGATCTAAGGTGGCTAAGAAACTTAACTCCACCTTTCTGTTTTCAGAATAAATCAGAGACACTGTTGGGTTAAGTATAAAAGTGAATGCTGCCAGCATCTCCTTTTCTTTGCTTCTTAAATGTTTTCAAAACATAAATGTGGCATGTTATTTCCCTGAAAGCCTGCTGAAAATATGCACAGTAAAATCAATTTAGTGTACCCATGTAAGTTATACAAGTATTTCTCCTATCATGGAGCTTACTCAGTACTGCCAGTGTTTAAAGATGTATGGATCCAAAGCAATGAAAAATCAACCAGGTCTGCCAAGGGATGTAGTGATCCTGCATTCAGCAAACAGATACTCAGTTTTAAAGGAGGGGATTTAGCAGGTGTGTGCTACTGATCACTATTCAATGTTTATCTCACGGGCAAAACAGATTATAATACACCGTAAGTCCATACAATCAGAAAAGAAAAGCAAAAAATGTGTATTTTTAAAATCCCTTGAATCTCTGTATCTAAGCTAGTAGCATACTATCAGTACTCTGGATCAAGGTTCTCAGAGCAGTTTACAGCAGACAGATTGAGTACCAGGCCTTGGTGGAGCCACAGAACTTGCATTGTGAACTGCAATCTTAAGCTCTCAGGAAAGATGACGTGTAAAAAAGCACCATTGTTTTCTTAAGACTGTTCCATGTCAACGGGAAACAGAAAAGAACCTGGGTACACTGGAATCCCCTTAACTGTAGAGAATTTTCTTTCCTGCTTTTGTCTTTTCAAATAATATGAACCACACAATACAATTAGGTTATCGCTGAACAAAATTTTGGAGGGCTGAGCTCCCCCCACCAGGAAAATGAAAGCAATTGCACTCACTTCCCTTCAGCATCCCTGTGTGTTACAGATCCACTGCATAATTGTCACACAGTCTGCTGTACAAGCCCCACACAGAGACACTAAACAGCTGAGGGAATGCTGTGTCCTATATTTAATGGTCTCAGTGTCTACTTTTGATAAATCACCATGCACGCAGAGGCTGATAAAGTCACTATTTCCTTTCACCGTGGCACACAGACATGTTACAGAATGCTCCAAATGGATGTTTGCTGTCCTTCGCAGAGTGCGGTAGCAGACATTAAAACAGGTATTTCAATCAGTCAAGCAGGCTCCCTTACTCAGGAAACACAATCGAGTACTGCTGAGGAGCTCTCCTTTTTTTTTTTTTTAACTCCCACACACTGTTTAATGTGAAATACCTTGGCTACTTCTGTGTTTTCCGCTACCATGAAAGTGAAGCTGATGTTCACCAGATCTGTGCCACTGCAAACACACACTATCCGTCCTTCCAACTCATTTTCTGATTTTCCAACAGCCTCAAGTGCAGTTAGTATTTTGGGATCCTGTTAAACAGAATAAATAACTTGTTACATTTGCAATACTTTTGTTATGCAATGCAGCACGGTAAAGATGCATTTCCATCTCCAATGGAAATCTCCAATGGTGTCATATACATTAACACCTTTAAACCTTTGCCAATCATCTTAAATGAGTGCCTTCACTTAGAATTATTGCGTGTAAACCTGAAAACCAATATATTCTAACAATTAGGAACACGATTGTGAGAACTCAGAAGTAAATGAAGTATTTTAAATATATTTTAGAGAGTTAAATTAGAAATTACGTATATTTTCATCATGAAACAGAAAAATTAATCACTCCAAGGACTGTAAATAGAGGAACAGTATTAATCTCTAAGTAAATTATTCCAATCTAGTTAAGTCCGTAGTTACTGAGAGTTATGATCTGTGTGACTTTTTGGCTGTTTCTTAACGACATGTCGTACAAGCTGGTATCTCTTCTGAGGGTCAAGGGCATTTTTGCCCTTTTAATGGGCATAAATTTTATGGGCATAAAGATTTATGGGCACAAAGATTTAATGGGCATAAAGATTTAATGGGCATAAAGAGCAAATTACCTATGTAAAGACAGAGGTGAAGTCTGAAGCATATTGGTATGGTTGTCAGCACATGAAGCATGGGGTTGTCTGCACCACCACTTCTCATGCCCCTTCTCTATGGGGGAAAGATTTTAGTCTATGGATTCCCAAGAGAACTACTAAGAGATAGTTATCTACAGTTAACACAGAAACACTTAACACATGAAAGTGGAAATGCAGAGGTGTTAACAGATATCTTGCTTCACAACAAATCTTCTAAACTAAAGGCCCGGAGGAGGGAGGACCACAATTCACTTCAGAAAATTCTACGTATTCCTTCTGAAGAATACCACTGAAAATATTTCCAAAGTTTTGGGTTTCTCCAGAACTCCTAGCTAGTACTTCTGTTGATATTCTTCAGAACGGCAGACAGTGACCAGCTGCCCTCTCTGACCATCTAACTGTATGAAGAGGGATGCAAACACAACTTTCTATGTTTTATGTCAATGGAGCAAGAAGATACAACAAATTTTAAACAGACAGGAAGAAAACTTGGAATATAAAACATTTTTTCCAGGTCCGTAAAACAAATATCACAATACGCTGTTACAAAATAATTAAAAACTCCTGATACGTGCTCTTAATGTCTGTTGTTCAGCTTTCACCGCATCCTGAAAGCTGAGCACCGTACTACATCAGGAAGACCAGATGACAGAACCTTTCCACTGCAATCACACCAAATTACTTGACTTTAAAACTTAAAATTTTAGACCGTGATTGCAAAGTAAAAGCTGTGTTGCTGGTATTTTTTAAAGAAATGAACTTCATCCTGCACTTCACCTTCAGTAAAATATTCTTTGTTTACATGAAGAGTATAAACTAACTATAGAGTACCTTTGGTACAGCTCCAAAACGAACACTGTTGATCAGGGAACATTCTAATACCTGTCCTTCCTGAAATGGCAAAAAAAGGTACAAGTTCAAAGGTCTGTTGACACATGATTCCATTAGGAATTGCAGCAAAAATAAACAATGACTCTTATTTGCAAACACTGTTAATTAACACTAAACAGTATATTTCCCTTTTATATCAGTTAATTCCCTCTTAAATATATCACTTCTGTCAATTCTAAAAGAATAGGTCTAAGGCTAGTTTTGTAAATAAACTAACAACAGTATTTTAGATTTTTAAAAACTAGCCAGAATATAAACCAAGTGCAATAATATCTAATATGTATTCCTGACACAATTGTAATATACCTTTCCTTCACTCTTCCAGCTCAGAAAAAAGCCAAATTCATCTACTTGGAAGAGACAGTTGCTTTCAAAGACGAAAGATTCCTATAGAAAAGAAAATACAGAGCGTTATTTTAGTCAGTTTGACAAACGCCATAAATTTATTTACTGTTCAAAAATAAAAGATTGTTACATTTCTCCCCAGATACCTTCCCGGAGAATTTGCTATTCCCAAAGCAATCAGAAATGAGGGAGGCAGGCTTTTAAAAAATGATCATTTTTAATGATTTGTATTTTTGCTACCATTTGAGACATTGGGATGCTGTTAATTATTATTTCCCTACTTCTTTGCAACTATGAAGATTTGTTCTGTTTAATAAAACTAGTCATTCTTACCTAATAAAAAACCTTAATGAAATGGAACTTCAAAAAAATTATTGAACATTAAATGCTTCAAACTACGTAAAGGTTAAAAACATGTAATTTGCCAATAATACCTTCAGGATCAAATGACCACATTTCATTTTAACATTCAGAATTTGGAAAGCACGTTTCTATTAGACTGTGATGGTATGCATGCTGCAAGTGTTTTGTAGCCAGAGTATCTGGCAAGCAGATTTTGAAGGATATTGATTTGTAGAGAAATCAAGACAGAATGCCATACCAAAGAGACTAGACAAGGCAAAAAATCAAATTAACTGAATTAAAAAAGAAATTTCCTCCACACACCTCTAGCCTCAATTAACGCATCATAAATTAAGCTAAAATGCAGGATAACACTGTGCAGAATCAATCACTTTTTAAAGAAAAAAAGGATGCAGGACTTCCTGACTTCCTTAATTGAAAACCAACAAGCATGTGTGCAGGCTACAGCACTGCTTCGTGTTTCAGAGATCAGTGCTTTGTTCCGTGTTAAAGGCTGAGGTACCTTTCTGAAATGCCACGTCATCTCCTGTGCACGTAGCATGGGCAGCAAGCACATGAATTTACACAGCTGTTTGCAGAGCAAAAGGTCTTGCATACAGGACACTTCCAATTTAGGTAAGAAAACCAGGTAAAAACTCCAATGCCCTCAATCCATGGAGCATGCTGTTAAGTCAGTAAGTCCATCCAGGACAGTTTGCTCTCACTGGTTATGCTGAGGCAGGCCCCCAGCCCGACCCGGGATGCAGGGCATCGTGGGGCAGCCACAGGTGCCTGCTTGGCCTCTGCCATGGAACAAGGGCATCGGGTGGGCTAAGGAATGGTCACATTCCAGTCAGGTCTTATCCTGACTTCACACTGGGCATGAAGTCAAGCAAGTTCCTGGATCCACAGTTGGGTAATGACCTTGAAACCTCCTAGATGGGCCCTGCCAAAGGGGATACATTGCGTTTGGGGTAATTGCTCCTTTTCCCTGGACACATTAATTATTGAATGGTGTCTACCACTTCTGGACAACATTTTAGGTCCTCAAACGAGATTTATAGGTTTTAACGACTGAGACACTGCAGTTTTCCACCCAAGTAGCAAACAACTATGTTAATTTTACAGGCAGGGGAGCTGAGATCGAAAGCATTAAGTTGCTGCAGCTCAGTCTGAGCCAACACCACTAAGCATGAGTTTCCAGCATGTACGGCTCTGCCCTTCTTTCTCCACTGTAACTTCTGTTTTCCTGCCTTCACCCTAGCACTCAGCCCTCATGAAACCTACTTGCTGCCAGACACCTCAGATTTACTACTTTTACAGCCCTTGGAGTCCTGTTTCATATAAAAATGCAGTGAGCTACCAATCAAAATAAGTGTCTCTTGCATTTCCCAGAAAGATTACTCGCACAATAAAAGGCAGGCAGTTTTTTGTCATTTACTGTGTCCCCATCTACCAAGAAGCTCGATATACCAAAAATGTTTTCACAAAGGTGTCTATGTAAACTGCACTCATGTTGATGTTCCACCCTAGCCTTGACTCTATTCATCAAATGACTTTTTCTGCAATTTGTCTTCTGGTATGGTAAAAAAAAGCGCCTGCCATCAGACCATGTAGATGCAACATGACCAGTAAGATTCCTAATCATGTCTGATTTTTATTTCCCATACTGTACTGAGATAACCTTGTTCTAGACTCAGACTTTTCAACAGTCAAACATGACAATGCTTGGCTCAAAATGTATTTCCATAATTTTGTAATCCTTCTGGTTAAGGGACTCATCTATCAGCAAAAGATGGATCAAGACACTGCTTCACATGACAATGACCCAGATTTTTCTAGCCACTCAATGAAACTTGGGCACATAAAAGACCTCTCATGCTGTACTAGAGCTGTTCAGTCACCCGGACCCTGTACCAGGATTCCTGAGCCCCAGTTCTGCACTGACCTGCTGTATGACCTTAGTTCACTTACCATTTCTCTTTTCCCCAACACAACCTTTCTGTTAGGGTGAAGAGTTAAGCACAGAATTTCCATGAAAATTAGAAGGCGAGATCTGAAACATTTTTCTTGAAAATTGCAAGCCCTATAGTATAGGGATTGGATCTTGCTGCGTTTGCATAGCATTCCTAAAACAATGGTCTCTCTCTCAGGTAGGCTTTCTCGTTACTGCCACAACACAATTAAATAATAGCCTATGTGTATCATAAATCTGATAATACCAAACAGCCATACCATCAAGTGCTCACTGTTTACAGGCTACAGATTTTAACTTCTGAGTCACTGTTTTTTTTAGAGCCCTTGATGATTCCTCTAAAATTGCAGGTAAAATACACAGTTAGTTAATTTAGTGAAAGCCTTTTAATGTTTCTGGAGCAGTATTTGCTGAAGAAAAATAAAGCTTTTGTGAACTCCCTTTCTAGGAATTCAATGTCCACTAGTATCTTCTTAGTTTATCTGTCCCCAAAAGTGAAAATACAGGATAAAACAACTGTCCCTATCTTGGCAGTCCTCATGATAAAAAGTACCTTTTACTTACATTTCAAAAGATAAGAGGAAAATACTAACATCCCTGAAGGCAGTTACTGAGATACCTTCAACTTTTAGAGATTTCCTGTCCAAACAAGATTAAAAATAGACCTTGATAAAATTATTCTCACAGGCATATCAATGCTGAATATAAGGTAAATGTCTCAGCACTTTATTTCGACTGTCGGTGTAAAATGTCCTGTTTTCCATTCCTTTAATAGATTTGGATTAAAGCACAGCTGAAAGCGGGATCATAGTAATCATATTTCAGATAGAGTACAGGTTGATTTTCTAAAGGAGATAAAACCACTCCAGATCTCAAATGATGCATTTGAATCAGAATATAAGTGTTTTGTGTTCTCTTATTTTTCTTTGTGAGATATGCAGGTCCTCAGTTTATATATTAAAAGACAAAATATCCCCCCCCCCCGACAGATATACAAAAACTGGAAGGATGCACTTTGTTCAGTAATGTGCTTTATGGATCTGCAAAGATGAGAGCTTTATGTGCATTATAGATATTTTGATCCAAATCTCCCTTTCTCTTGCTCAGGGCTTATTTCAAATCAGAGGGATTAAATATATTTTCAAGTTATTTCTTTTAAAAGCAAAAATCTGTATAGCAGTAAAGTCTGTTGGTGTTTCCTCCCACACATTTCTGGAGTTATTTGAAAGTTTGTGTACAATGAAAGCAAAACATGAAATATTCTGTAACTTCTACATATTTAGAAGAGAATAGCAAATGAAAAGCAACTGGCTTCTTACCTCTTCATATCTATCAAACACAGCTCCATCTTGCATAAAAGAGGGAACTGGCTTCTGCCAGTTAAATTCGTAAGGTTTTGCCATGATTATAGAAGAAAAACCTGAAATGCAATGAAAAAGCAGAGTTCAATAACTGTCCTTTGAAGGAGTATTTCAAAATCTAAGCAGGAAAAAAGTGACTTTTAGCTTTTCCTTTCACACAAAAGTATTAAAAAGTCACAGTGCATTTCCAAATCAAGAGTTTTCCTCATAAGAGTATTTTTGTCTCATAGCTTTAAAATGAAAAACACTTGTAAAATGTGTGTCTGAACTTAATTATTTGAAAAAACACTTGCACTGTAACATTCCTTTAGTTTAAATATCTGCTACATCACTTCTAGAGTATAACAAGGCTGGGATTAACGCAGCCCTAGGTGACAGAGAATACCACAATCTGTAATATACGAGTGCTTCTTTTTTACAGGAAAACATCAGATCCTACATAGACAGATTTTATTTTTTTTTACATTCTAAATTGTATACAACATAGGCAAAACACATTTTTCCTCTGTGTTTTGTATTTCAAAATCCATTTATAGTAAATAAAGTCCTGAGTATTTTCAGTGGTATTCTATACGTAACTCAAGATAGGGATAATATATAGGTCAAAATTCATAGGGAAAAAAAATTGTTAGGGCTATAGGGCATTAAATAAAATTAGCTAGTAGCACTGTGCATTTCTCCAAGTTTAGGAATGTGAACAAAACTGTTAATTTAGAATACAACACAGAAGTCATAACATACAGACCTTACAATAACGACTACTGAATTACTCAGTATCCTTTCCAACACCTTGGTGCCTTCTAGGTTATGCTGCTTTACACCAGAGAATGTCCCAACTACATACTCTGAAATGTTCATTTTATCTGAAGTAAAGTACATCCGCATTGTTCCTGCTTAATAATGCCATCTAGGACACACAGTATCTTGCTTATTCCTCTATATGCTGGACCAGAAAGTCTTGCATGAGAGGGAATACACTTGGCAGCAGCAAGATAAGACTGACTCACAGATGTCAGCAAATCATTCTGTGAAACAGTATATTGAGGATGAATACAGCACACGGTCACAATAATCTGACGCCACACGCTACTGCCTGTCTCACAGGCGAACACGGCCTTACCCCGGACTTGTCTGCTTGCCCTAGCCCTCCTCTGACAATTGACAACGTTCATCTACTATTGACCTTCTCTAGCAGCACGATACAGGGCTAAGCGTAACCAGTACAGTCCTTACTCCGTTACAATGGAGGCACCCAGCCCAAGCAAAGTTTGTCTAAGTGCGAAGAATAAAAACCATACATATAATTCAAGGGAGAGCATGACAGTCTGTGTAATCTATGCTACACAAACCATCTTGTAGTGGTTTTGTATGCCAAAACTCTGAATAGCAGACTAAAATATTACCAATTAGGTAACAATGCTTCCACAATGTTCTTAGACAGAAATGTCTACTTTGACTGAACTTTAAATCCAGAGTAGATGCAAGTGTTTAAAAAAATATTAAGAATTTTGTAGTATCCTCCTTCTCTGTCTTGTTTTCATTCTTATCAAACATCTTCTAACAGAAAAAGAACAAAACCAAAAGAATTCAGAGGATACTGCTAAAAGACTTTGTCCAACACCAGCTTTAAGAAGAGTTACTTTTGATAGTTTTCTACCAAAAAAATATCCTTACTACCAAAAAAGTGCAAAATACATTTTGATGCTGCCCATCTCTCTATCTCCTCCCCTTTTTTGGTAATTCATACAGGAATATCAAAAATACATACCTCATTTCCAAAGCCTTAGGAATAAGATAAATGAGCTAATTCTCCATAACTAGCAAAAATACAGTTTGACAGTTATCACCATTAAGTGTTCACTTTTGTTGAAAATGGGATGAAAACTGAAAATAACATTTCTGTACTCTCCAATTAAAAAAAAAGAGGCTAAACAATATTTCAGACTACTCATCTGCACTTTTTTTTTTCCCCAATGAAGAGATGCTTTGAACAAAATAGAGGACAAGGAACTAGGGCCAAGAAGTGACCAGTTACATTTAGTATCTTATCAAAAGCCCCCTTTCTTTTTGCAAGCCCTGAGCACTTGGGTGTTACCACTCTGTAAAAGAGTAATAATATCTTCCTCATGAGGACCATGAGATGTTTTGAGATCCTTTCAGGGAATGTGTCTAATTATTGAATTTTTATTATTTTTTAAAAATACACGTATAATTTTAGGATCTCTTCCAGTTTAGATCAGCATAGAGCTGCTTTTTCCTCATTCCATGGAGGAAGCTGCATAACAGGACAGCCGTCCCACTGCAGTAGCATGATGGCGTCTTGTTCTATACAGCTCACAGGCTTCACACAGTAGCTCAGCATAATCACAGCAACTTGAAAACCTAGAGCTTGTTCTTACAGCAAAGCTACATTTAGAGAAACGCAGCTTCAGAAAGCTGTTTTCTGACTTCACAGGCTTTGTTAATGGCAAAGTTGAAATCAGAACCACAAAACCCCATACTATACCACAGATCCTCAAAGGTCTTGGAAAAATATCCCTTAGATTTAAAGGAAACTTAAAACATACACACCTGAAGTGATAAACACTCCATTTTGACCATTCCCGTAGCTGTTTAAATGACTTTTACTATCCGAATGTTCCCAAGAAGAAAAGTTACTTCAAATACAATAGGTAGTTCATGCAGCAGTATATGCTGCCAGCATGTGAAGTCCTTCTGGGAAAAGCAGATGCATTCTGTGCTAAATCATAAGAAATGTGATGACACTTTTAAGGCTGTGAAGAACACTCTTCCACAGTTCCTAGCCTATATACATGGCATTTACCCTTTCTTACTGACATTGAACCCCATACAGACACAGATTTTAAAACCTATAAGCTCTGCAACTGCTCTGAACTCCTGTATAAGACACTTCATAACGTTCCGTCCAGCATCTGGCACTCTGAATCCTGCACATAAAGAGTCCTTGAACAGACACTTATCTTTCAGAAAGACTAATTACCTTAGCACTACAAACATGCACTTTATTACCAATTTGAACTTTGCCGAGTTCATCATCCAGCCACAGAAATATAGCTCTGTAAAAATCCCTCGTTTACAGATACCTTCTCCTTGTCTGGGTACTCACACAGTATGATGAAGTTGTCTCATTACTTCATCCCTGATAAATCAAATAGATCGAGCTCTTCAGTTTCTGCTGCAATGCACATTTTTCAAATCTTGGAGTCAGCCTGAGCCCTCTCCACTCTTCCAGCTGCCTTTCTGAAGTCAGGGGTCTGGACCAGGACACAGCAGCCCAGCACAGCCCTCTGTCATACAAACCAGAATTACAGTCTTTCCTCCTATTTGCATAACCTTGCATTTAGCTGCAAGAAAACATGCTTGATTGCTCATAATTTATCAAGCAATCAAGTTCTGTGTCAGGGACTCAAGCTCATTGTTATTTACCATCTTACCAATCTCTTCTCTAGCTCTGCTCTCTCACAGGTCAATACAGTTTACAGATGAACTGAGACAGATGAAGTGTGAGGGAAGGATGGCTTGAGTACATGTAGCAAGGAGTCAGATGAATTGTAACAAACAAGATTCTTAAGCCATATGCTTTGGCAGCTGTGCAGAAGGTGAAGAAAATTCTCTCTGCCTTTAGAAAAGCTCTTTTCAGTCTCTCACATTTCTTACACTTCTCTCAAAAATCCATTCTTCCGTAACCCTGTTAGCTTTTAAGATCACCAGAATAAAATACAAAATATTCCCCTGCCGCTCTCTGGAGCTCTGTTAATCTTCAGAAATTTCTAAGCAGTTCAAAGACAGTAAAAAACAAAAACAACCCCACTCACCCACCAAACATGATATTCTAACATTCATATGGTTGCAAATATATGCATGCATATACCTTCACTATGATGAGAATCAAGAATTACTCCCTTTAAAAGAAATTTAATAACAATGAAATGTGTGAAGTTTCAACTAGGAGAGATAGAAGATTTAGGAACTAAATTTAAAGACAGTAACATTTTAATTTTAGAACTTTTAAACAGCCTTTAAAAATTAAAATCAAAATCTTCTCACTGATTTAGGGTTCTTAAAGTATAAAAATGCCTCTGAATACATACTGTTCACAAAACCAGAAAGAACATTCATATAAAATACACCTCAGGACTTAACCAATGAGCACAAGGGAGAAGTAAGTGAAGTCTCTCAAGTGCAAGAGTTAAATGCCTTTTGAGCTATCTCCCTTTCTTTCAACACTGATTTATGCCTGAAGACATGATTTGGATCACATGGAAAAAAAGCACCTCTTGATTCACCTGGAGTACTCAAAGAGTGAGGACACAAAATTAACCATATCCAGAACAGCATTATTTAATGCAGAAGTCTTCCTCTTTTGTAAGCTTGGCTGTACTAAGTGAAATCTGGGGTGTGGGGGGTGGAGGGACTATAAATCCTGGTTTTTTTCATTCTTTGACCAAAAGAAGGACAAGGTGTGGCTGAACAGGAGGAGGAAAGGATTCTGTTAATACAAAGCAGGCAAATGTTTGGGGAAAGAGGTGATATTCTAAACTAACCCACAGGGCTGGCCAGCGTGATGGATAGGATACTCCTTGGATCCCATAAACATCCTGTCAATGTTGAGACACTGTCGGAAAGGACAGCAGTATTCCTTAGACCTGATTCCCCCCCCAGTCTAAAACACAGTAACTCACAACTTCCGCAGTTTGCTTAGCCCCAAATATTATAACAATACTTGTAAATTTTTTTAGTAATTATTATTTTTGCCCCTGGAATGAATCACTATTTGCTGAGTGAAAAGCGAGGAGGCTCCACACTCTGTGTTTGCCATTTCACCGCTTACCTCTTCGAATCACACCACCTAAGCCTGCACCAGTTACTGTCTGTGTGGGTTTCAAGGGCGAAGTATACGCACCCACAGAACACTATGCTAGGCTTAGTAATCTTGCCCAGGCGTATGCATTTTTCTTACAGATACAAGGAAGCAATTTTTAAAAAAATAAAACTAGTGTCTTTCCCACTCTTTCCCCCCTTGAAGTACGTATATCTTTCACCACCACTCCTCTTTGGTAAACAAGATTCTTCATAACAAAGACAACCAGATCTACATTAGCAGACCTCTATAACTTTTTGGGTTTTTTATGGAGTTCATCCCAGTCCAGAAAGTCTACCTGCAGTGTTGTGGACTAGAGTGAGAAACTATCTGCCAAGGCTAAATAGGCAGTGCAACAATTAAATTCTTAGAAAAATGCCCTCTTCATTTTTTAACAAGGCTCTGAAGTACTTTCATATTCAAATTCTACAATTGTTTCTAGGGATTTACTGGAAGAAAACACAGATCTTCATACATTTACTCCCCAGCGTCAAATTTATTTGGTCCTAAATGTACCAGAATCACCGTATGCAAAATGCAGAGACAGGGTGTTTTTTAAACATGAAACTTTGGTTTCTACACTAGAACTTAAAACTCAGAGTAAGTTTTAAGAAAATTTAGAAAATAAAAGCCACTACAGTGTGAGTCCTATGTAAAAAGTAATGGTAAGAGCCACACTGCTGAATTTCTGCAGTATCCACACTATATTGTAAAGCAATTCCAAGATTTCACAGCTCTCCAGGCTCTTCCATGGTCCAATTTTGTTGGGTTTTTTCTTTTTCTTTTTTAAAAAGAGTGCTTTTTCAGCAGGTTATTCTTAAACACATTATTCCCACAGCTAATGCAAGCAACTTAAAACAGTTCTCCCAAAAACAAGGTCCAGAAGCAACAAAAGACATACAACAGAGCTCAGGCACTTGAACACGTATTGTCTAGTAATGGTCTCATTTTCTGCTTTGTCTCATTTTCCATTTCTTTTTAACTGCTGGAATGCATTGGCAGGCAGGGGCAGCTAACAGGTTAGCCCAAAACTAGAAGTGGCCTATTCTTAACTAACCTCTTCTTTAGCATTTCACAGAAGTTCAGTGAGGCTGCCCACTGCAGAGCTCTGCTTCAGGCTATGAATGGGTGTATCTGTTGCTGAGAGCAGAAAACAACAGTTGCTTACGCCATAGTGCTGAAAGTGAGACGGTCCTGCCTTAACTTAAGGTCCGAACTGAGGTTCAGTCATCACTTCTGATGACAGCCATTATCTCTAACAAGTAGAATTCCTAGGAAAGACCACAGGACCCAAACGTGACCTCCCAGCTTCCCTAGATATTTTTCTTTTTGTCCCAAGGCCTTCCTAGTTTGTTAGTATCTACAGTTTTTCCCAGCCTTCCCATTCATTCTAAAACCCTCATTATCTGCCATAAGGACTTACCACCCATCCTTTTGGGGGGCATTCCACTTTCTGAGAAGTGAATGGTATGTAAAGAGACATACTGGTTATGTCTCTTTACATATGGTTAACTTATTCTGGATAAGGTACATTCGCAAGAGTATAAGACGACTATGTTCTGACAATTAGAAATATATTTAAATCAAGCCATTAAGGAAAGCTTCTCAGTCAGATGATTCACTCAGGCCTAATTCCGCACAAACTTCTAAATGAATGGATTTAGTGGGAGCCTGCCTAATGGACTGAGGCAAAAAATTTGGCGTGCATTATCAGCTTGGCTTACGCAGCACAGACCAACAACTTAACCCTGCACACGCACACCAACCTCATACAAAATAATCTTAAATAAGTGTTTACAGCAGCATCAGGAATATTTCAGAAAAAAGAAAATTTCCAAATTCTCTGAGAGAACAGACTTCCACAGAAGTTGCTATAAACTCAAAGTTCATTAATTCTCAAAAATAAATGTGATACAACAGTAATTACATATTCAATAAATTCGATGCAAGAAATAAGACTGTTTATTTCTTATAACTTATATAAATTTTTATGTTGTACAGAAAAAATAAAAAGCATTGATTATGGTCATAATGTTAAAAGACAGCTTAATCAGACTAATACTAACACAAAATCAGCAGAAAAATCCAACATGAGAAATGCTTATATGCAATGGAGCAACTACCAAATTCCCCCAAAACAGAAAACAAACCAATACCAGTAACAACAAAACCATCTAATTTTGTCACCTGCTCAAATGCTAATCCTACTGATCATGGTTGCCTCTTTCATCAACGGAGCTGAATCATCTGAACCTAAATTAAGGACCTTTCTTTCCACTCTATTAAGGAGCCTAAATTTGACGGCACGAATATCACTCCACTGAAAAACAGAAAGACAATTAAACCATCTCATCCTCAGAACAAATACTTGTAGTCCTAAGAAGGCAAATTATTTCTACGCTCAGCAGCAACACAGAGTCACTGGAGCAGATGTTCCCTTGTGAATTGATCCAAATTGATCACCCAAGTCATCTCGACTCATCACATAGCTTCTGGTAGGATTGGGATTGGTCCTTGTGTGCCACCATTGTAAACTAACGCTATTAGCTTCACGTGCTGACCAAAATGAGCCTTTAGATAGGTGCCACCTGAAATGCCTGGAAAAACAACAGCAACTAGGCAATTTCAACAGCAAAGTGTTAAAATAACAAGGTAAGTTTTTACTCATAGTCCACAAGGGAACTCCTACAGCAGTAACAGAAGCTCATCTATACACGTTCCTAGGAAAAGTATGATTTGAATAGTAAGCCAAAATGCAGAGCTATCATAACTGGAAGTTAGTAAAAACTTAAGTGTTAAAAAATAATGAACCATACATACAAACCCATATACTTTACTGAATAAGTAAAGTTATTTTTATTGTTGTTCTTTCCTTCTGGTAATAGAAAATTTGGTGTTCGCATTTTCAATTTTCTAACAGTAAAGTCAAAAGGCAAGGGGAAAAGCACAGATCTTCCCAAGGGATGATTTCAGGAGGGGATGCACTCATAATGCTGTCAGTTGTACAGAAAATTTAGCAATCTGACTCATCAAAAGATACAATAAATGACAATTTATTTTAATTTACACATATTATTCAGTATCCATCTAACAGTAACATTTTGGTTTTGACCTGGCAAGTGAACTTCATTTCATAACGTGAGCATATGATGAAGAACCTTTCCCTAGAACCTTCCCTGTTTTGTTTCATTCCAATAATAAACATTAACCATATATAAAATTGTCTAAAAATGTGGAAGATGCTACAGTTTTATCTTTACTTAAGCAGAAGTGTTAGAGGTGTTCAAGATTTATTTTTAGTATAATGTCAAGCATCCCATTTCCTGGAAGCCATCTCCTCCCCAGGTAGTAACAGAGAACGAATTGGACTTTGATGAAAGCAATGGTTTGTGTAATAGTTGTCAAGATCTTTTCTGAATTGCTATAGCATATGATGTATGTATACAATATATCTTCATTTAACCAGCAGTGACTTTTATTAAGTTTAATTACTTCACTCTGTGGCTTTCAATTGAAGACAGTGTTAAAACAAAGGCTACTTCATGGAATAATTTTTAAAAAAATCACAAATAGGTAGCACTTGCAAAACATCTCAGGTATTTTCTGAATTACTTAAGCCCAAATTCTCTCTTTACAGTCTTGTAAAATCTGACACCTTGTATAATTACAGCAATGAGCCCTAAAGCAAAAGGACTTGTCAGATTTCTTAAAAAAACCAGTCTTCAATATGCTTGTTGGGCAATTAATACCATACTTAATTTCTACTGTTGTTTAATCTGCAGCTGACAGATAACACATCTTTTAAGTTAGTGAGTAGTGTTTCTGCCTTTTAGGTACACCTGTATGAAGTATTTGTGTCAATTATTTTAATTAAAATTATGAGCAATTTTGACATTTAGAACTTCATTTAGAACTTTGACATTTTAGCCTCCTTCTGGGGCTTAGTGCTCTAAAAGATCTCAAGCAGAAGTGACTCCTGTACTTTAATGTGATAGGAAGACATAAATGAATGTTTGAAATTAAAGTCCTAAGAAGAATTCAGGTGAGAGTACAGATAAACACCAAATAACCTTAAGTGAGCACCATTCCTGTTATGAATGCAAGAGGTTGGGGATCCTAGGACATAAAACAGCTGCAAAATTCTAAGACTGAATTAACTACAAATATCATAGAAAAGGCAACACAAACTTCCAAACCAGATTAGTATCGGCAGCCTTTCATTTTTAAGGGCAAGGAAAAGTTTTGGAAATAACACAAGCTAGTACCTCAAACAAAAATAAAATAAACTACAAATATCAGCTGCTCCATGACCACATGCTGAGGACACAGTCGTCTGTTTCCAAACAATGACACAGACTCAGACCTTGTATTAATAAAATGTAATGAAAGGTCAAGATCACATTTTTGTCATAACTTCTAAATCTCTCTGTGTCTGAAATAATCCCTTCTATGGTCAGGTACTTTAGTTCAAGCCAAACTTTATTAAAGTTTTGACATGACTTAATATGAGTTCGTTCAAAACATACAGATATTTTAAAAACTAATAAGCTGTGAGGAACACAGATGTTACTTTAAAACCTAAAATTAGGAAAGTGACATTATAATTTGCAGGGTTCAATTCTGACTGGTTTTCTAGATGATTTCTGAGAAAACAGGAGTGAGCCACATCGCTGGCTTAAAATTTCAGACAAAGCTATGGTGATTGTCTTTGGCAATCGCTCCAGTGGTCTAAAATGCATTAATATCAAAAAGCTGCATTCATTATTTGACAGTTGGGAGTGTCTTCAAAGCAGATATCTGTTGAAAGTTTAAATTAATTACAAACTTCTTGGTACCCTGGATAAAGCCTACAAACTACAGTCACCATGAAAATACAGGGGGTTTTACACTTTTTAGGTGAGATTGTCATTGTGCAATTTAACCCACTGGTCAGAAAATTTTTGTATCTATCTTAGAAGTCATAACGCTGCTCAGATTTCATCTCAGCACCCACCTTACACCCTAGAGATAGCGGGTTTTGCATCCCCTTCTTTAAACAAGAGAAGATAATATGGAATGAAAAGCAAGAAACATAGACCTAGTATCTGCATTTGATCAGTACGCTCCTTCCTTCCTTGCACCTGATATCCTTTTTCTTGTTTTCATCACCCTTTACTTCCCCTGTTAGCCTGCTCACTCGCGTGTTGGCTCATGCCCTGAATCAAGTCTCAGCTAAGAGGTGGGGGAATGCAGGCACGGCATTATCGGCTGGTTGGAATGGAAATTATCCATCACCCTTCTGACCACCCAGCCCCAGTGGCTGCGGTAAATCCACATCCTGGGTAGCAGAGATTTGTAGGCACAGCCTTTCTTCCTTCCTCAGTTTGGAGACACAGCTTGAGCTCAAGTAAGAGCAGCAGCAGAGCAGCTGTAACCTGCCCTAGCTAATGCGTGGCTGGAGCAGCCTGCAGCTCCCTCAGAGCTTTAATGTTAATGGTTGGTTGGTTTTATTTTTTCTGCCAAGATTTCAGGTTCAAGTCACAGAAAAAAACAGAAAGAAACAGAACATACTAATTGTCTTTAATAAAGGCTCTTTCTCTGATTCCTCCCAGTCAGTATCAGGAAAAGAAACACACGTGGTGCTCATGGTGTGCACTTCAACATTACCGTGCAAAAAGCAGATCTATGAATCGGGATGACATTTAACAGATGGCAAAAAAACAATCATGAAGTGTCTGGCCTAAACACTTGTATAGGCTCAACTTGTCTATTTTCCTCACTCCCAAACACTCTACCTGTTGTATGCAGAAACAACATTCATTACCAATTGTTCAGGAAAAGCACAGCCCCTTTGCGCTAGCTGGGAGTCAAGGGATCTGGGTTACTGTTGGTATTTAGCCAGACTGGTCTGGAGTCCTGGAAGGACACTTGGCCATTTCCCCCCCCTAAAAAATGAGGCTAGCAAGACTTACCTTAATTACATACTTAGTGATGCTAATTATTGATATAGAGAGAGAGTTTGAAAGCACTGACAGCAAGGTGTCCCAGAGGTAAAAGTTATTGATGTTAGACACCTTTAATCACCAATAACATCCAGTATTAACTCATTAATAAATAACTGGTCATTTTTCTGAAGTTGAGCTCGCCACAGTTCTAAATACAATGTATCACAACTAGGCAAGGCTAAAAATAAAATACTGCCTCTAATTTGGAAATCTAGAAGCCTAAGCCCTCTTTCCAGCAGGACAGCTGCCCAAATACGGACAACCATGTTTGAGATATAGCAGGTTATCAGCTATTTATAGGTTTAATTTCCTAGAGATTCAAGAGGAAAAGCAACTTGTTCTGAACTTTAAATTATTATCATTATTGTTACTTCATTATCATAGGTAGGTGGCAGAGTAAGCATTTCCTGTAAATTTGTTTCAGCCAGATTTATTTTTAAATAGCTGTTGTGCCACTGCCTAGAAGCTGTAAAAGCAACAGAGACAGAATAAGAAAGATTGTGCAGGTAATGGGACCAAGGACAAAAAATAGATGTTACCAATCCTTTAGCTGATAAGTTCATAGTTAACTATAAATGGAAGAAGGGGATGCATAAAACATGGCATCAGTCTCTTTCACTAATCCCCGCCTCAGAGTAACAGTGCAATCTGCATATACATTTCTACTAATCAAATACTGAAACAACTCTCTTGACATTGTGCTATGTTTCCTGTCACATCAGCCATTATCCGATTGACAGTTGTTGTCTCTTCAGGGTAAAATGAGACTGCGTGAGACATCTGAGATAAGTTTATCTGATAAAACAGTTCAGAGTGCTAGTACACTCATTATTGAGGGATTCAGTTGTTTACATTACTTGAGAACAATGCCCCTAAAATGTATTTCTGAATATTAATATAATGCTTGTTTAAAAAATGGACCAAAACCAGGCATGCCAACTATTAAAGAGAGGGGTGGGAGAGTGTTCCAAGCCATCAGCCTCTCCAAATCTTCCTGCTGGATGCATTTTGGCTTGTTCGGCTATTCATAATATATATGAAAATTTCTGGAGGAAAGGCATCTCAATTTTTGTATTGCTCCAAATGGATGATTTGACATAGTATTCCAAAAGGGATAAAAATAAAAGTGTTGGTATGTAACCTATTTGTCCAGGACAGAGATGAAAAGGAGAGCCAGTCTGCCAGTCAGGAGTGCTGGTATGGCATGCTGGTATACACAGCCCATTTTGAACACTTATTTGACATCTCATAATAAACAGCAGGCTTTTACAGCATGCTGAGAGGTTCAATTTATTCAGATTTTTCTGGACCAACTGGAGACACCAGAGTCAGGGGACTTTCTCTAAATTCCTAACATTAAAATGCAATTCAGTGTTGACCAGCAGGAAACAAGAGGGGGAGCTGTGACCTCTCCAAGCCTCCTCATCACTGTTCTTTATTGTCACCTGCTGCTGGGACCTCCACTTCTACTGAGGTGGAAAGGGACACTCGTAGTAGGAGCGGAGGATAGCTTTGCCCTCATGCTGAGACAGGTACATAATGGAACACGCTTACGTAGGCAGGAAGATAAGCAGCGCTTTCTCTTCTCTCCCTGGAAAGGTGAGAGCATGCGCGTCATGCTGGAATATGAAGACATTCTCGATTCTGGACAACCATTAGGGGAGAAAGAAATGAAACAGATATGTGGGGAAGAGCACAAGAATTGAAAAGAGGAGGAGGGAACTAACAACAGAAAAACATGCAGAAAGCAAGGATGGGATGTCTGACACTGATGTGGGGTTCAACAGAACGATAAAGTGCCCAAGCAGGCCAACAAAGCTAAAATTAAAAGGGAAGGTGGCAGCATTTTCACAATGCTAGAAAAGAACAGCGGGTAGTTTGGAATAGCTGATATGGAAACGGTTTGGGATAGCACAAGCAAGGCTATTTTTAGAGATTATTCTAAGTATGAAGCTGGGTTTCTGCAATAAGGCTGGAAAGGAAGGAACAGGGTGGAATATACACTAAGAAAGACCAACAAAACAAAACGCTGGTGTCTATGTGTGTGGGGTAAAGAAGAAGTGGTAAGAACGGTGCCAACATTCCAGGCAATAGCAGAGTGGGGTTATTTATTGTGACAGCTTGGGAGTGGGGATGGCAGGGCTCCCGGAGATGAGGAGTTCAGCATTCCCCCATGCTGCAGAAAAACCAGGGGACGCATGGGCAAAGTGCCTGGGAAGGTGAAAGAACTGATTCTAGGTGAGAAGGTGGAGGTCAAAGGCAGAGGAGTCTGTTTGGAAGCCGTCAGATGCAACGGAAATCAACAGATCCAACTTGTTACACCACAATAAATTGATAAAGGGACCCTAGCAGAGACAGAAAGAAAATGGTTTGCCTTTTGCACTGGCTGCATGCACTGAAGTGTTCTGTGGTGCTTAACTAATGCTGCCACTATCCACTCTGGCCTCCTTCAACTTAGTAACAAGTGGCACACACTCTCCTCAAGTATACTGCCCATCAAAATCAAGAGCAGTGTCACACGCAAAGCACAGCAGACCCCATAGAAAGTGAGGGTAACATTTTTACATGTCTAAAACCAGCTTTGCTTCATATATCGCCATTAAGCACTTCCAGCATAATAATTATCATTGCAAAGAATAAAAACTTGGGCCCAGCAGGCTTTTCCCATAAGGAAACTGGTCAGCTAGTTCAGACTGCTTTTCTTCCTGTCACATACCTATTAAATGCTCTAGACTGTTTAATGTGATAAAAATGTCTAGACTGTTTTTTGACTGAAAGCTTAAAGAAGAGAGTTCTTTGCCCTTGGCTAGCAAACCCCTTTGCTCCTTTCTTGTTAAGCACAGTAATGTACATGCTGTACTTCTGCAGAACATACTTTCTGCGTATATACAATACATGTGTTTCTGGTATCTTTATAAATCTTCTGAGATTTTAGAGATGAGCCCAGGGAAATGTGAAGAATATACACACAGTATATACATACAATACTGTATAGTGTTGCTTTGCAAGGAAAAATCTGGAGTTTATAATCCAAGTGCAGATGTTGTTGAGGAAAAAAAAATGACAGCGCATCTCTCACAGTCCAGTGAAGAAGAAAAGCAGAAAAATAACTGAAGAAGCTCTGTTCAGATTGATAAAGAGCAAGATGCTTTGCTGAAGCAGGCAGTAAAGGTAGAGTTTAGAAAAAAAATCCCAATGGGCACATTAGAAAAAGTGTTACCACATGTGAATCAGTGCATTCAATGCTTTGCGGTCCCTAGTTGCCCTCAGTCTTTAGCAGCTGCTTGTTTTTGTATAACAAAACTTCTGACATAATTAGGATCACTCTAAACTTAGATGCAAGTACACAATTTACACTAAAAGTATCTCTGGCAATGAAATTACCCAGCTCAACTGGTACACCCCCTTCAGCCCTTTCTTTTCAGGCTCTATAAATCTGCATCTGTGGAGCGGGTCATGGTCAAGGAACAGGTGCGTCTGATTCTTGTCAGCATGTGCGACTTGCATGCTGGAAACTAAGCTGCATACCGTGAAAAAAGCTTGAGAAGAAACACTATCCCTGGACGCCACTCATTGTAGCTGACTCCCATAGGAAATACAACTTGCCAAAAGAATTAATGGACAATGTGATGTGACAGAAACATCACTTTGGCACAGTCACAACTGGATTGTCAAATCGTGTATCAAAGTCCCACTTCCCATCTTCCTATACACCATTTGTTCCCAGAGCAGTCTTAACATCCTGAGGATAATTTTTTGGTTTAAAATGCTCTTCATCCTCATCCAAGACCCTAACTAACTCTTGTTCTCTGTGGTCAGACCATAAAGTGCACTGCCAGTCAGAGGAGTTGAAGAAGAGACAACTGACCACTCCACAGGAAAAAAATAAGGGCTTGGGAATATCTACGGGAAGGTGTTTCAAGGGAAGAAAATGGCAGCTTTTCCACATTAAAAAACCGTGGGCAGAAAGATCTGTACAGCACAGGTACTGGCCCAGCACTAAGCACTTCTGGTTTCCATTCTCCTTAAGATACCATTTTTCCTGAGCAAGTCACATGTTCCCCTCTGTTAAAAGCAAGAATGGGGTTTTTCAGCATCACCAGGGAAGGTGATTTTATTGTTTTTGAAGCACTCGGATACTATACAACTACACTACGCAATGGAGAACAGACTGAGCAAGGTGCCAATGTCTAAAATGAGTCTTCTGTGAAATAACTATGCATACAGGTTGAAAGCTTCGATCAGGAAGGTTGCACGTTGGGGTTTTTTTGTTTGCTTGTTTTCTTAAAATAAATATTAACATAGGTTTTAGATCAATAAATCTTTCCTTTTGTCAGCACATTCTCTTGCAATCTTTGTTTCTCTACAGTTCCCATCCATGTGAGAGGGTGTTTTGCATAATCATGGCACTGCTGAATTAAATCCCTTCTTTGCTCCATATATGCACAGTTCCTTTGGGCATCTGAGTGAAATGGCACATGCAGGGAAAAGGGAATAGGCCCAGCTGGTGTTTCTCTGGAAAGCCCCATGCCATCGCAAGTGACACTGAGAGTGGTCTGCAAGTTTTTTATGCTGAGCAGCTGGCAGAAGCCTCCTGAAAGGAGGCACCCAGGCTGTGCTTACTGAGATACCAGGTTGTTGGCGAGGTTTTTTTGGATGGGAGACAAAAGCAGCACAGGGAATAGAGAGGCTAGTGCTTCTCCTGAAACAGAAGTGGCTGGCACAGAAGCAGAAAGAACAGATTTTATAGTTACAGCTTTCCCTTCCAAAGTTGCATTTCTACTGTTTTCTCCAAAATCTCGATAGCTTGGGCTAGTTAAGGGTTAATCAATAATATCATCCACTGCAATATGCAAACTAACATGCATAAAGATCTGTGTGTAATAAAGTGTGAACTAACTGCCCACCTCAGAGTATCCTTGATACATGAAGGGCACAGATACCTACTAGCTTTGTAAACAGGCAGAGCAGTGGACACCACTGTCCCCAAGTTAATTGTTACCAGTGTGTGCGGGAGACAACCACTTATCAGAGGTAACCAGAGTAACCTAACTGCAGAAAAACCGGGAAAACGCAACACACAGCTGCTTGTTCAGAGTGCCAGCAAAAAAGGAGCCCTTTTGGAGAGATCAGGGATGATAAAAGGAGCCGATGCCACTCCCTCTCACTGAAAAGAATGGTCCTACCCCTTGCTTCTGCTTCCTTTTGGATGATCAAATTCCTGCTAGCCTGAGTGATCCCAGCTTAGCCAGTTCATCTCTGTATGGTGGAGGAAAGCTATTCACTTGTTATTTTCTGCTAGCTTCGTGCACTGTATCCCAGTCACACAGGTGTCGAGTCATGACCAGAACCAGCATAAAGGAAAGACTGGCAGTGTGTGGCCGAGAGAAGCAAGAGCAGCAACTTTTTTGGTGGCAGCAAACTGCAATACTGGGCCAGCCAAGCTGGTCTCACAGGCACTACTGGGAAAGACCACTGTGATTTTGAAAACTCGTTGACTTTGAGTCTGCTTTCTCTCAGCATTGATTCTCTGCAGTCCATTTTGTCAGGACTCTTGGTCTGATCTACCAATTCTCAAACAAGTTTGCTATTTCTGTAAATTTTACAACAGACTGCAAACTCTGCTTTAAGTAGAAACTTACCTGTTTACAAAGGCATTTAAGAACTTGCTTACTGTAATGTAAAAAAGCAAACCTACAGCTCACAACTACAGCTACCATAGCTGGTAAGTTGAAACATTTTCAAGAGCTTTTTTTTTTTTTTTTTAAATAAATCCTGTGTGAACATAAAGAAACAGGTAGCAGAACTGTTAAGCAGAACAAAGACGGACAAAATTTATTCTTAGTTTGTTTTTGAAGCTATGGTTAAAGTAGAGCCTGATTTTAAAGTTCAAGATGGCAATACATGAAAATCAGGTCGAATAAAAGACCATGCAGGTGCTGATGTGATAAGCAGAGAAACTGCACTTTCTGTCAGAAATCCAAATTCACACACAAGATAAGAAGGAATAAGTTACTCAGGCAAACTCATCACTGTGGCAGAACTATCAGATCTAGGAAACAAAGGGCACTATTTTCAAACTTCTATAATAGTCAGTACTCTGTTACAATTAAAGAAATCAGAATTCCTTTTGCTTTCAGATTGGGTACTGATAGGCACACGGTAATGTCATTTCTGTCCAAACCTGCCTTTCTTAGAAGGTGTGGCTTTGTTTTGGAGCAGAAGTATGAAACCAGGATATAAACCAGGTTGATATACCAGGATAAAAACTGTCACAAGATCCAAAGCTCAGAAAAAGGCACAACTATAAATAAGAGCTCCAGCCATGCTACCTGCACCCCTATGACTGCAGTCTCTAGCATGTGCCACAAATTGAACCTCGAGGAACACCAAGTCTAATCAGCAATACTACAGAATCACAGAATCGTATAGGTTGGAAAAGACCTTTAAGATCATCGAGTCCAACCGTAAACCTAACACTACCAAGACCACCACTACACCATGTCCCTAAGCAGGGACATGTCCCTTACGCTGCAGAGCACAGCCACCCACTCTGTAATCATACCTGTAGCTGAAATTAACACATGTCCCCACAGACCTGCTTTAGAGATGACATGCCATGAGACCAGTTTACTCAACGTTGTTTATAAAACTAGTCTTGAAAAACGTGTGCTACATCTTTAAAATTTCAATGTTAAAAAAGAAAACAAACAAACAAACAAAGAAACAGCTTTTTTTTCCTTTTTTCTGCACATGGGTATTAAGAGACATCCCTTTTTTCCTGCATTAAGAGTACAGAGGATTCTTGGAGAATGTGATGCCTCAATCCACCATTTTGTTCACACACAAATCTTCTGGCACAAATTAAGTGATGTTTCCAACTGGAACCAGGTGGTCCCTCAGTGGTAACACTGGTCAAAGTTCAGGTATACCTGATACACAAGCTGGTAACATAGAAAAAGCAGCTCAGACCAGAGTAGCACATGAATGTTTTATTCAAGTCTTCAGTGGGCACATTTGTGCTGTGCAGTGTAACATGTAGATGTGCGAGTCAGCTCTGAGCTGGCAGTGTTTTGCCGTGCTTTCTGGGGTGCTAGAAGCAACCTCGCTGTTGCAGGTTAATTTAGTCTGCTTCTCAGCCACGCAGAGCTCCATGTTACTACAGCTAGGCTGCTTCCAGCTCGTTTAGTGCTTGCCCAGGCATCTTGGGGATTTCTACCCATTATGGTATGTAGGGCAAACATACCTTCTGCTGCAACGCTCTAGTGTGAATGCTTTTTCGCAGTACATTTACAGTCACTCAAAACAGGCTGGCTGAAAGCCTTAAAATATCACAAAGCAATCTTCGAAGCAATCAGAGATTATTTTAGACTGCAGTAATATTGTCAAAGACTTCAGTAACACTTGTCGTTGTTCAGAATAACAGCCTGCAGTTACTGAATCCTCCATGAATTACTCTGTACTAGCAGTATTGCTGTAATACTCATTTTCACAATGTATAAACAGTACCTGCTCCTATGTAACATATCAAGATGGTGAAAAAGCAGGCGTCTCTAATAGATTTCTGTCTTCCAACTATGAGACTCTCCAGGCAGGTACACAACAAGGTAAGATTACTTCAGCAAAGTGTGCGTGAAATCCAAACCCCAGGTTTGTACTCTAGCCTTTAAAATTGAAAGTTTAGTTCAATGAAACCATTGTTTAAGGATTAAGTTGAAACTGAAACTCAGGAAACTGAAGCAAATTCAACTGTGAAAGAGTATGCATTTTTCCCCACTGACTCCGACCTGTGTTCAGCTTACATACCACTTCTTAGGAAGGGCCCAAGAGAACCCCATAAGGCATTTGCAAGCAATGTTTCAATGTAAGCAACCCTATATCTAGCAATAGTTTCAAGTGACCCATCTCAAGAACATCTTGAATGGCATGTCGAGCCTATTTTTTTCTTATTCTGTAAAAGACATAAGCCAACAATTATAAATGGTAACAGTCAACATACAGAGATGAAATAAAACTGCTCAGTCAACTTCAGGGAAGAAGAGAGTGCCTCTGTTATAAACAATGGGACAGAGAAGTGGGATGGTGGGACACCTGGGAGGTGCAAAGGCTGCAAGTCCCGATCATTCTGCTGGCAGAGGATCAGCCAGTATCACCCTGTGTGAGACACTCAGTTTCATCACAATTGTCACAACATTTTCTGCTTCTCCCAAAGCCCTTGACAGCACGTGATTAAACAAGGATCTCTACATCCATCTTCCACATGGTTGCAAATAAAACTTGGAAATCTGACTCGATTGTCTCTGAAATATTGTTAAGATCAGAGACAAATAAATGAATGCAAACACATGCACACAAATTTTAGTTACTCCTTTTGGATACTTCTTGAGCAGTTAGTTTGCATGGTTTCTTATAGCTCTGGCTGCATGAAGAGTTTGAAGCTCTAGCAGTAACAGATGTTTCTCATTAGTATAACGTACTCTGAGGCACCTTGCACATCTCAAGTGATCAAGATATCTGAAGCATCAGTAGAATTACATTTTATTCATCTTCTGATGGAGGAGGAGGAAAAAAAGTTGCTTGCCAAACATTTGAGATGGGTGCAGAATGAATCTCACAGAAGACAGCTTATAGGTTAAAAAAAAATTAAAAAAAAGAAAAAAGAATATAGACATAGTCAGAAAGACAGACGGATGCTGGATCCAGAATCCATAACCTGGGAAATCTCCAGGTAAAGATTAGCCAATATAATTTGGTTTGGCTGTGAAAATTTTGCTCAGCTGTTAATGATATACCATTTATAAAGGTCTTTGCACAGTTTCAATGTAAATACAGTCAATAAATATTTTTTAAAAGAGTGTTCTGATGTTGAACCAAAGTATAACAAGAAAACATAGTTGTAAAAGGTCACAGAGACTGAAAACCCAGTGCACATACACCTTGATGAAGAATCAGATGATCTGGTCTAACTTCTGATTTTCCTCCCAGAGCAGTCCCACCTGCTTAATGAAATGGAATTTACACCTTACTAGTAAGTCTTACTAAATTGCATTTCCTGTTTCATGTAGGATGAATACAATAGAATGTTACCTCAAAACACACAGAATCGAGATTCAATTTCTGCTAAACCCAATCATGGGGACTATTTTCTTGTACATAACCAATAATAAAGAATAAGCAACAGGAATAGATATTGTTAATATCAATATTAACCAGATATAATAAGCAGAAAACCAGAAGAATAGTGAGGAATATTGGTGGAATGAACTGAAAGTGATAGTACTTAAGGAAGGTTTCTGTGCATTGTGGACAACATCAGGACAAACTTGATTAAAGATAATTAATAACATGAGTACAGCCTTGGATACATTACACATTAACCCCATTTTAACATCATAGAATCTTGTTTCTTTGTATCTTACAAAAGAAAAACATTTCAGGATTAGAGAACGTAGTTTAGTTAACAGGCACTGAGAAATAATACATTTTTTTGTTTTTAAGATTAGCAAGGTGATCTTATACAACATCTTCATTTCACCTTGTTTTTTCTTCCTGGTGATAAATTCTTGTTGTACACACCTGATGTGTACTATTCGTATATATAGTGCCATATTTAATACTACCTCTCAGAAAGAAGGGAGAAAAATTAAAGCTAACTTGTTTCATTTCCTACTCTTGTGTAACATAACTTTCTTCTGCTTCACAGCAATACATAGTGACAAAATCTGTGCTTAAGTCTTATGTTATTTATTGAAAATTCCTGATGGGCAGAAAATGGCAATAAATGCTAAAGCTGAAAACCAGAAAAAAAATTTAAGAGAAAACATTAGGCAATGCTAGTGAATTTGAAGACATTTTCTCCACCCAAATCTTACAGTAAATAGTACAATTTTACCTTTTTCACAGACTGCTAATCTTATTTTTTTTTAACGTCTGCTGACATATACCTATCAGCTTCTTGAAGTTAAAATTTATGTATACAGCAGTGTCCTGGTTTCAGCTGGGATAGAGTTAAGTTTCTTCCTAGTAGCTGGTATAGTGCTGTGTTTTGGATTTAGTATAATAATGTGATAACACACTGATGTTTTAGTTGTTGCTAAGTAGTGCTTATACTAGTCAAAGACTTTTCAGCTTCCCATGCTCTGCCAGGCGCACAAGAAGCTGGGAGGGGACACAGCCGGGACAGCTGACCCCAGCTGGCTAAAAGGCTAGTCCATACCATATGGCGTCATGCTCAGCATATAAAGCTGGGGGAGCTGGCTGGGGAGCAGTGATCGCCGCTCGGGGATGGTCAATGGGTGGTGAGCAGTTGCATCACTTGGGGTTTTTTTGTTTTTCCCTGGGTTTTCTTTCTCTCTCTCTCATTGTTTTCCTTTTCATTACATCATCATCATCATCATCATTATTATTATTATTATTATTATTTAAATTATTAAACTGTTCTTATCTCAGCCCACGAGTTTTCTTTTACTCTTCAGATTCACTCCCTCATCCCACTGGGGGGGGAGGGTGAGCAAGCGGCTGCGTGGTGCTTAGTTGCTGACTGAAGCTAAACCATGACAAGTAGGAGGAATCAATGATCTGAAATTAAAAAAGCACCATTTGATATTTTTACCTTAATTTTCAGCATATTGTATAAACATTCAACTCTTCCTTTAAAAAAACAAAGGAAGATGAAGAGGTAGAAGGGAAAAATTCCTCTTTAAATCTCTTCAGGATTTAAAAATCAAATTCTAGTAGAGTAATAAACTTGACTACATACAGCATTGTTCATTAGACAGTTGGAAAGCTCCCCAGAAAAACAGACCCCTCTCACAGACAAGAAAAAGGCTATGAATGGCAGAAAACAGAGATGATCTAAGAGAATAATTTTATTTACCATCCACCAGATGTGTAATGATATTAATTTTATATACCAGAGGGTCTATTTTCACCAGAACATCTAATCTGACATCGCACTACTACATTTGTGCTTTCAGTTAAGCACCTATACATACCCAAATAGGCAGCTGGGAGAAGTTTGCTCATTTAGATGTATACAGCTACTTGATCTACAGGTTTGGAAACCATGGACTACACTTCCACAGGAGCACAGGGAAATAATAATAATAACTATTATTATTATTATTATTATTATTATTATTATTATTATTATTATTATTATTTTAGTGAAATGGCGAGAATCACCTCGGAGACTCGGCTAGCTCACACCCTTCTATAAACTCCAGTGAATCATTACTTGCACAACTACATGTTTAAATATGCTTGCAAATCTGGTCTAAGTAATGCGTGAAGTCAAAACGACATCAAAGCACAGCTAGGTCCCTGAAAGTCTGGTTCCCCTGAAGGTACTGAGGACATCGCCATTTTCTTCCCGGGGTCAAAATTCTACCTGGATCTCCCAGTCCGCTCCTCTGAACATCACAAATGCTTACTAATAATTTTCCTATGATTTTTGACTTGTTCATAAGGTCAACTTTCTGAATGTCACACACTGCCACAGAGTCCCCTGGGAGGCAGCTCTTATGGGCAAAGGGGTCCAGGAAGGCTGGACATTCTTTAAGGAGGAAGTCCTAAAGGCACAAGAGCGGGCTGTCCCCAGGTGCCAAAAGACGAGCCGGCGGGGAAGAAGACCGGCCTGGCTGACTAGAGAGCTCTGGCTCGAACTGAGGAGAAAGAGGAGAGTCTATGACCTCTGGAAGAAGGGGCGGGCAACTCAGGAGGACTACAGGGGTGTAGCGAGGCTGTGCAGGGAGAAAACTAGAAGGGCCAAAGCTGAGCTAGAGCTCAGTCTGGCTGCTGCTATAAAAGACAACAAAAAACACTTCTTCAAATACATTAGCAGCAAAAGGAGAGCTAAGGAGAATCTCCAGCCCCTAGTAGATGTGGGAGGAAACACAGTGACCAAGGATGAGGAAAAGGCTGAGGTACTTAATGCCTTCTTTGCCTCAGTCTTTATTAGCAGGGCCGAATGTTCTATGGGTACCCAGCCCCTGGAGTTGGAAGATAGGGATGGGGACCAGACTGGAGCCCCCATTATCCAGGGGGAAATGGTGAGTGACCTGCTGCACCACTTAGACACTCACAAGTCTATGGGGCCTGATGAGATCCACCCGAGAGTGTTGAAGGAGCTGGCAGATGTGCTCACCAAGCCCCTTTCCATCATTTACCAGCAGTCCTGGCTAACTGGGGAAGTCCCTGCTGACTGGAGATTAGCGAATGTGACACCCATCTTCAAGAACGGCCGGAAGGAGGACGCGGGGAACTACAGGCCTGTCAGCCTGACCTCGGTGCCGGGGAAGCTGATGGAGCAGATCATCCTGAGTGCTATCACACAGCATGTAGAGAATAACCAGGGGATCAGGCCCAGCCAGCATGGGTTCAGGAAAGGCAGGTCCTGCTTGACCAACCTGATCTCCTTCTATGATAAGGTGACCCGCCTAGTGGATGAGGGGAAGGCTGTGGATGTTGTCTATCTAGACTTCAGTAAAGCCTTTGACACGGTTTCCCACGGCATTCTCCTGGAGAAACTGGCTGCTCATGGCTTGGACGGGTGTACTCTTCGCTGGGTAAAGAACTGGCTGGACGGCCGGGCCCAGAGAGTGGTGGTGAATGGAGTTTACTCCGGTTGGCGGCCGGTCACAAGCGGTGTTCCCCAGGGCTCGGTGTTGGGGCCAGTTCTGTTTAACATCTTTATCAATGATCTGGACGAAGGGATCGAGTGCACTCTCAGTAAGTTTGCAGACGACACCAAGTTGTGTGGGAGTGTTGATCTGCTGGAGGGTAGGCAGGCTCTGCAGAGGGACCTGGACAGGCTGGATCGATGGGCTGGGGTGAATTGTATGAGGTTTAACAAGGCCAAGTGCAAGGTCCTGCACTTGGGCCACAGCAACCCCATGCAACGCTACAGGCTTGGGGAAGAGTGGCTGGAAAGCTGCCTGGCAGAGAAGGACCTGGGGGTGTTGGTTGACAGCCGCCTGAATATGAGCCAGCAGTGTGCCCAGGCGGCCAAGAAGGCCAATGGCATCCTGGCCTGTATCAAAAATAGCGTGGCCAGCAGGACTAGGGAAGTGATTGTGCCCCTGTACTCGGCACTGGTGAGGCCGCACCTCGAATACTGTGTTCAGTTTTGGGCCCCCCACTACAAGAGGGATATTGAGGTACTGGAGCGCGTACAGAGAAGGGCAACGAAGCTGGTGAAGGGTCTGGAGCAGAAGTCTTATGAGGAGCGGCTGAGGGAGCTGGGACTGTTTAGCCTGGAGAAAAGGAGGCTGAGGGGAGACCTCATCGCTCTCTACAACTACCTGAAAGGAGGTTGTAGAGAGGTGGGGGTCGGTCTCTTCTCCCAGGTAACAAGTGATAGGACAAGAGGAAATGGCCTCAAGTTGCGCCAGGGGAGGTTTAGACTGGATATTAGGAAATTTTTCTTCACCGAGAGGGTTATCAAGCATTGGAACAGACTGCCCAGGGAAGTGGTTGAGTCGCCATCCCTGGAGGTATTTAAAGGACGTTTGGATGAGGTACTTAGAGACATGGTGTAGTGATGGTTTTTGGCAGTGTTAGGTTTATGGTTGGACTCGATGATCTTAAAGGTCTTTTCCAACCTATATGATTCTGTGATTCTGTGATACCTACCACATTCTTCTAGGACAGCCTGGAAGCTCTTTCCAAATATAAAGCATACATTTTTGGTTCTTGTCATCATGGGAGTTATCCCAATCTATTTTGAGAACTATCCCCACAGAAATATCTAACGGATTTCCATTATCATGCAAGTTAAAGATGAAATAAGCACCCTGCTTCTACTTCATTTTGGTACTCTTCAATCATAGCTAGCAAAATTGTCATTTCTAATAGTTGAGCCAAAGTAAAACTGATAATGTCATCATTTTGGATCTGCAATATTTTCATGTTAATTCAGGTTTCTCATTCATTCTTATTCCATGCTTTGAATATGCTTGGATCCAAAACCATTTTCCTGAGATAAATTCCAAATATTCACAATTTAAATGCCGCAGAGGAATCTGTAATTTATGGTAAGACTTAAACTTTTGCTTAGCTTTGTAATTCCCTCTATATTAAATTACCTTTATGAGATACTCTTACTGTGAGTGCTTTACCAGAATGGTCATTGCTTGAAAATATGGCTTCAGTCATATTAAAGGTAGCAAGTCTCCTACTCCTATTTGCAGTGATCCCTTAACACAGGGGGAACAATACAAATAGATTGGGCAGCCTTAAAAGGACAGATTAAAATCGATGTGAAGATGTCATCAAGTACAGTAGCATATCAAAGTGAGCGTCAGCTGCAAAAGATGTGACTAATGGTGAACTACAATTATGAAGAATAAACACTAGCTTCATTTTAACCTGATTGTTTTCAGCATAAACTCTTGCTCTCCTCTACATACTTGGAAAAATTAACAAGCACAGCTTCTGCTACTAGATAAGATCTTAGCTTTTCAGTAGCATTACTTCAAATTATTTCTCTCTATAAAATGAGTAAGCTTTTCTAAATTCAACATTTAGTGACTAAAAGGTCCAACGTAATCAGAAGATTTATCTTCTGATGTGCTGCCAACCGTGTTTGGAATGGCCTGTGTCTTAACAGCAGGTTTTAAGATTTTTTATATATATATAATTTTATATATTTTTATATTTTTATATATAATTATATATAATATATAAATATATTAATATATAATATATATTATAAATATATATAAAACTTGCATTATTCAATGCAGAGAGACTGTTTTGAGATACCTCATTAGTTTGTTAGTTAACCATATTAAAATTTTTGTGCAAAATTTAATTGTTTATAAAGGATTTAGAAGATTGCAAGTCTTGGGCAAAGGGACACAGCTGTTAGTTTTAATAAATGATTGACACTAAATCACAGTAAGTCAGTAAATATCTGATGTCAGGCAGTTTTGCAGGTCTCTAAATGTTGATGTAGAACTTCAACATTTTTTGTTAAATTAAATAATGACATTAGCTTCATGAAAGATGTTTTTAAAAGGTGTGTGCATCTTTTCAGATAGAAGGCCACCAAATTCTGCAGTACTAAATTGGTGGAAATGCACATCTTTTGAATGTGTCTTTAGAAGAAAGTTTTCATCAGAATACTTCTTCCTTCCAAAAAAAAAAACCAAACCCCAACCAAACCCAAACCAACAACAAAGTCCCAAAAAACATTAAGTCCTTATACTGGAGGAGACTCAGAAAAGTCATCTACTCCAGCATCCAGCCCCTGGAAGGGCCAAACCCCTTCCATTCTGATAGATGTGACTAACTTTCGCATAACCACCTTCAGTGCTCCGAAGGCAACAAGCTCTGCCAGCAACCTATTCAGGTGCTTCACTATCCTTCACCCTGGAAAAGTTCTTCCTAGTTTAGATAATCCTCACTTCAAAGATTTCCATATTTCTTACCCTAGACACCATGGTACATAGATTTTTCCTTTTCTCTTTGCAGAAACCTCTCGACTATTTAAAATCCATGGTTAACCAATGATCAATTTTCCAATGATCATTTTCAGAGACTGTAATCTGTCTAAAAGTTATTTAACTGATAAAATGATCTCATGTTAAGGATGACTAATGAGAGAGACAGCTGACAACATGTTCACTCCACACAGTGTTTAGGACAGGCAGCTTCATCTGCCTCATAGCCTGGTTGTCACTTTATGGAAAAATTAATGTCACAGCTTACAAAGGCAATAATAATAATTTTTAAAAAGTCAGTTGGAAACTTGGAAGCATCTTGCAGAAAGAGGAGAAACACAGCAGACAATGCCTCATAATGCTTTTAAGTACTCAGGGTAAGATACTGGAGTGGATTTTCCTATCTGCTTTTGTTGTAACGTGCTGGCATCTTATCAGAGCTTAGCATCCAAAAATGAATGATCCTTTGGAGCCCCAGACATAGCCCAGACCTTCGCTGGGAGACAAGCAGGCAGGCAAGCAGAAAGTGGCATGCTGGAAATACCCTTCCGTACTGCTCGTGGAAGCACAGGTATTTTTACCTGTCTGATGCAATTCATCAAGTCTGCCTACAGGAGCTCCAGATGGCTGATGGAATTGAAAATCATTCCCATGGGAGATTTGTTCATGCATCTGCAGGAGAGACCTGCAGACCCCACTGGCACTGTCCCAAAGTACAACAGATATCTGGACAAGTCTGGCAACCTGCAACCTACCTCACAGCACAGAGGGAGGTACCAAAACTGAACACGGTCTGTATGAGCTTGCAAAGATATGTCAAATGTCTGCTGCACAATATAACAAACAGGATGTCTCAGAGAGGTCTCAGGTAGGATAATACTGAGAACATAAATTTTGGTGCAGAGTGAACAATCATTACTTGCTCTCCCATGCACTACATTTGCAACAAGTGGCAGCAATGGACATCAGTAAAATAAGCATAAAGCTGATATCCAATGGATCAGTACAGTTTTGCATCTAATGGCCATTGAGGAAATGAACAGTTATGAGGCAAGGCTTCAGGAAGGGAAACCTTAAAAAAAGGGGGGGGGGACACAAAACAAGGTGGTACAGTACTTAGAAGATAATATCTAATGGCTAATGACTACCTCACTTTTAGAATGGCTGGTATTTTTTTGTTTTAAATTACACACATTTTTCAATGACAAATTTGAAACAAACTCTCGAGGCAATGAAGTTTTTCAGTTTCCATCTAAAAGCTGTTTCTGAATAGACACGCTGCTGGTTGGTGCTGCCCTTCACATGAGTCACGCTGTAGATGTGTAAGAGACTGAAAAGAGGCAAGGAACATGGCTGCTTAGCAAATGTTTACTGCTAGTCAATAAGTATTGTCCCTTAGCAATCTCAGAGCACACACAAGTATTGTTAATGTCCAAAGACAAAAAGTAGCACTGGACGCAGATAAGCTGCTATCAGTTTTTCTAATTGATGACTGGATGCAATCAAAAATCCAACTGGCAATCTGAATATGAAGACTTTATTGTTTCTAGGCTAAACAATCCCAGTTCATTCAATCTTTCCTCTTTTCTCATACTCTGATCATACCATCTCTCTCCTTTCAACTCTCTGTCCAGTGACCACACTTCCTCTGAGGTACTGTACCCAGTGCTGGGTACTCCAACAAATCCTTCCTAGAATTTTGTTACCATAATCAATTAGGAAGCACACAAACTCCAGTAATTACCATTCATTCAGAAGTCATGGGGAGGACTATAATAAAAAAACCCCAAACCATTCCAAAACAAAACCCAAAAAACCAAACCAAAACAGGCATGACTGTTAGCTTTAGTACTGGACTTGCATTAAGCCCTGTCTCAATTTCTTGAAGACACCTAGAGAAGCTACATTCCCTTCAGGCGCTTTGAAAACTCAGCAGTAGATATTAATTTAAGAATTCTGGCAAGTTCACCGTACTTTAAATGATTTTTTTTCTTCCCTGAAATACAAGCGGTAATTAAAAATACTGATTTCCAGTATGACCTATAATCAGGAATTCAGATGTGCAGGCTCTGTCAGAAATGACAAAACACGCATGCTATGACAGCTAAGATATCAGCACATGCTGGGCCAGTGGACAGAAGTGATCTCAAAAGGCCAGCATTATGCAACTTGGCTGGGAATGTTTTGCTCAAAGAATAAACCATTACAAGTTTGAAAGAAAACTGGTAAATGTTTTTGCTACATAGTTTCCGGTTTACACAATTCTGAAACACTTTTCCTTTTATAATAATTAATTTCAAATCAGTTAGACTACATTTAAAAACTAAGGATGCCCAACAAATAGGAACCCAATTCTTTAGGGGCTGCAAAATACGCTTAATTTTAGCTTAGTGCCAGACTGCTGCTTTTAGCTGTTTAAAATAGAAAACCAACTAGAGACCAAAGCACTTTTCCACACAATCCTTGCTATCATGTTTAGGTCACTGAAATAAATTATAGTACTTGCATGAGATTTACTACCTAAAACTTTCACTCCAGCTTCAGCCTGGATTAAAAAGATGCAAGGAATTAAGGAAGAATGAGAACACATGAGCTCTTCGAGACAGATCTACATGTAGACCCATCTAAACAAAGATGTGATTAGCAAGGTCCAACTATGACGTCAATACTAGGATCTACAAATACTTACAAAGGGTTAACGAAATATATTACAGCTAGTTTCACTTAGCAACTACTCTGTGTCTTGCGGGGGGGTATTCTGCTTATGCTGGTATTGATGAGATTGATGTTGTGAAAATAAATTGAAATGGGGCCTTAATCCATGATTTTTGAAAGACGCAACAAAGGGAACCTCTACTAAGCAAAGAAACATGTACAATACACTGATCTTCTGAACTTCCAATACATACTTCTGTTCTACTTTTGTTTACCATTTTATAGGGAGAGAACACTATTGTTTAAATATTAAACATAATGAAAATTAAATCAATTTTCTCAATCTGAAATTGTGATATCTCTGGTCATTGAAACACTAGTAAAATGACAGACAGGCAACCAACAACATATCATTAGTTGATCTACAAATTCCTCTTGATTGCCAAGGCTTATTATAAACAACGCGTAGAGACTACTCCTTCCTACCAGAGGCTTAAGGCGTGCTTTTTTTTTTTTTTTTTTTTTAAAATGGTATCTAAGACAGCTAAAGAATGCAGCTACCATTAAAGGAATCTTCAATGACATCAGCATGCTTCAATTAATAGAACTAGCTGGCTAATACTTGCCAGTGCTTATGCCTATGTTTAGATTTATTTGATAGTTGCAGTAAAATTAACGAGTTAACACCGTATTGAAAGTGTTTCTAGGATTCGGACCCAACTACTGAGGAGAAACAGAACCTCTTGACCAAATTCATTTTCCTGTTAGCTTAAATCTGGCCACATCCCAAAACTTTTTGTGATTTAGATAATTTACACTCAGACAGTCAAAATGCTCCTGTACCCTACATACAAACTCTTTCACAAGAATTTCAATGGGAAATTAAAGTACATTACTACTGTGTCTGACAGCGGCATGCACTTTAGAGTAAGCACAATGCAAAACTGAAAATCACAATGGAAGACTTCACACTCATTTACTCAGATGCTGTTTGCTGTTGGAATGTAAATCGTCCCTGAAAATGAGGTTGTCATGAACAAGCAATACTTGGTACCTGATAATTCTGAATTATTGGGCTAGGGGTTAGTGTTCCTTAATAGATAAATAGAGAAGTCTGCGGTATTTCCAAGAGCTATCACAGCATCCATAGAGCCCATCTGCTGCTCCATTGCACCTAAAGCAGTTCTCCTCCTGAGTTCAGCACATTCTGAGAACTCTATATAGTCCTTTTTTTTTTTTAAAGCGTGATGAATTTGCAAAAATTAAGATTCATATGATCACTTCACCTCACTTTAATTACTCTCCCAAGAGAATATCACGTGCATAATCAGTGCCAGCTATACTCCCTGATTCACAGTTTAAACACTTATGTAAGATCATCTCTTTACTTCTGTGAGAGAAGAGGAAAGCCTGCCTACATTACAGACGGTAAAATTACACGATGCAGGGAAGGTGACAAGTCTAGGTTTACCAACCCTTGAATTACGCTGAATGGTTTTTAACTTGAACTCCTTTTGGAACAGTGCCAAGGATCTAGTATCAAGGGATACTTTAGAGCAACATATTCTGCATGCAAAAGAGCCAAGAGAATATGTTAGAGAAATTAAATCATTCTGTTCCACTATTCAGCACTCATGGAAGTCTGAGCAGAGGCTGGTAATTAGCTAATTTGCATGGACTCTGTGCAGAACAGTATTTAAAAGAATTCCAGCAGTATAATCTTTAAGGGGCAATACAGCCTGGTCCGACTGGCTAGCTAGACTGTATATCTTGTCATCCCTCTGTCTGAGGCAAGACAAGCCATTTTTAGCTGTACAAGGATGGGCGGGTAGATTTCTGAAAATATCTACATCTGCAGTTTTACAGTTAAATATGTAATTTCCTCACAAAGAGTCTAATCAGACTCCCTTTTAAGTGGACTGCAAAAGCTGGATCAAGAGAAGCAATGAATCCAACCCTCATTCCAATTTCCCTGTAGGAAAATAGGCATTGTTCTTGGGTTTATCCAACTATCTTTGTGATTGTGACCAGGAAAAGTACCAGGGCAGTCAAGGTGAACTCAGGAGGAGAACTGCTTTAGATGCTATGGAGCAGCAGATGGGCTCTATGGATGCTGTGATAGCCCTTGGAAATACCAAAGACTTCTCTATCTATTAAGGAACACTAACCCCTAGCCCAATAATTCAGAATTATCAGGTACCAAGTATTGCTTGTTCATGACAACCTCATTTTCAGGGACGATTTACATTCCAACAGCAAACAGCGTCTCCTGCAGACAGAGCTGGAAGAAAGCGATCACCAGTGTGCATGCAGACCTGTGCCTGGGCCTCAGCAGCAGAGCTTCTAGCTTGCAGTGCTGGCGACCAGGCCTGCACCAAATGAGAGGCCTGGTAAAATCTGATCCTCACTTCTCCAGCACTCCTCAACACAGTGCAAGTCTCCCAGACAGTGTTTTAACTACAAAGTCCTGGGTACTGTTGGGGTTTGGTAGGCGCTGTGCTGACCCACCTCAGAACAGATCTGCCCCCCAAAAGTTTTGCATTCAAAAGAATAGTGCATTTTAACATCCCTCCTTCCCCTCTCCCCACTACCACCACCACCTCGCTCGACTTTGCTAACTTAACCACCAACTGGAAAAGAAGGAAGTGACCCTGCAATCCAAGGGACCTCTTACAGCTTATTTGTTGCTTTGATATTTTCTTTTAAAAGAAATGGGAGGTTGAAGGCAAAGCATCTCTTCAGTCAATTTTCTTTGAGAATGAGTATTTTGGAGCCATTTTCTACAGGTGGTAAATTATATCTCTACAGATTTTCAGATAGTGCAAGTGAGGGTTTTATTTTGAAATACAACAATTACCTTTCCTGTATATGATGTTTTATCTTCCCAAGCTCTCATTCTCCAGTTTTAGGCCATCTCCTTCTGAGGTTTGCAGAGGTTGTAAAATCATGATAAATCAAGCATGAGACCTTAGCTACAACAAACGATATTTTACATAGAAAAGGAGAACAGTTATAACTGCACGTACCTCTGTTTTTATACTACTAAGGATCTGCACATGGCTCTTCAATCACTGTGGTATACTACCTGTCTATAAGCTGATCAATTCTGTATATGCAACATGCATTTGAGAAGTAATACTCCTTCTGATGATACAGCTTCATATCCTGCTTATGAAACACCAGCCCAAAAGCTGGTTTTGAAGTTACACAAATATTACATCTAATCTACTATGCAAACGTCTATTTTGGAATCTTGACAACAAGGAACTAACTTTTAATGCTTCCATAACATTTGCAAGTTGGAAAAAAAGAAAGAAATGTTCTGCGTCAACAGGATCCTCCCCTTCATGGAAATTAAATGCCAAAAATAAATATGGAATTCCCTCATGTGGCCCTGCTGTTTTCTTCACTGTTTTCCCACACACTTCAAAAAAGAGAAGTCTACACATGGATTTTAAAGAAATAAAAAACTTACATTGTAGAAGGAAAAAAATATGCTATATATTTCTACCAGTTTTTAAGGTTTCAAATTATCTCCATGAGGTACACTGATAAAGCTAGTACAGCACTTCAGGTGAGATGAAGTTTACAGATATTACCCAGTAACTTTAACTGAGAATAGCTGAAAAGAAAACAGACAAGCTTTGGACACAGAAGCCATATTTTTAGGACTGAAACAGAAATAGCAAAGTTGAAGCTAAATGCGGGTTATATTTGAGCTTTTTTTTGCCCTTGATCTTCTGCTGATCTTTCTGACAACATTTGCAGCCACACCTCACAGTCCCTAGGATGAAGGCAATTCTCTAGAGCAACAATAACAGAGGCACAGAAGAATGTACTGGCTTAACTGCTGGGACTCTTCTATGATAAATCACAATTCCAACTTGATGGAAACTAATTTTCACTCATTATTATCAAACTTCACTAGGTAAGGCAGCTCTCCTCTCCTATTCCCAAGGTCTGTACGTATAAACCCCTGGTGCCCTCTCTGCACCTTCCACGCACCCCCCAAAACATCTCGCTCTTCTACTTGCTCTCTCCTCCATTCAGACGTCCCCCAGCTCCTCACAGACTCCCTGTTTTGCTGAATTGGTGAGTTCCTCTGCTGTTATTCAAGCCACTTTGCCTCCTTTCCAAACTCTCATACCCATCTCACTACTTCTTCTCCTTTATCATCATACTTTCTTCATCCCTTGTCTCCTTTCTCCAAATAAAAGTTGTTCATGTCCTTCAAATTCTGACACCACCATTTATTCCAATTTCTGCTGCCACCCCCTTTCATTTTTGACTGTTCAGGAGCCATTCAAAACTTGTTTATTGGGCAGGGAGGGTCCTTTCACAGGCAATGCATACCAAGATTCAGTTCAAACCCTGGTTCAATTTCCAATTTGATTGCAGGTCCTGTGCTACCACAGGCAACGTTGCTTATGCTGCAGTTCTACAGCAGAAATACAGAGTTAACATCTTCCTACATCAATATTAGCACTATAAGTATAAAGAAAGAGAAGGAGAGGCCATAGCATGCTCACTGCACACTGATTCAAAATCAGGTGTAAATTTAGGTGTAAAACTCTGAGTATACAAGGAACAGTCTTTTAAAGTCTAAAACTCTGTCAAACTTGGGATGATTTTCTATGCAAAATGGACATCACTGACTCAATACCACTTTGACCACCTTATTGAGTACAAACTGTAAGAGCCAGATACCCTTCATTCTGCATACTTTAGAGCACCTTCAAGGCTCTTAATGTGGAACAAATTATAAAAGGTAACTTTTTTTTACTAACTTCAGGGGTTTTTTTCCCCATGCAGAAGCAAAACACTCATTTTTATAAACTGGAAAAACATACAGATACATCAGGGGTTTTATACTACTACATTAAAACACAAATCAAACAATAATTAAAAATGCTTCTTTCTTAAGAGGATGTAAAGAACTGGTAACTTTTTAGTTTTTGGTATTCTTTGTGATGTAGGCAATATGAAAATCTTGGACTAAGTGAATTACTTGATCCTAAAAGTGAAAACTCCTTGCGAGCAGCAAACAAACAGTATTATGGTGGCATAGCAAAGTTGATTCAAAAAACTCAGAGTATCAGATATCAACTTACAGGGCCCTGTTCTAAAATGATGGGATGGCTGAAGAGCGTGGGAAAAACGTTTGCGTGTTGGCTGCACCTGCAAAACTCTGCATGGAGACATTCATGCTGAGGGTAAACAAGTAGTCAGCCACGCAGCTATTTGCAGAGCGTGCACTTACAAATGTCCACTTCCATGTATAAATGCTGGACTTGAAGGGCACAACATTCGTGCCTCTAAAGCGAAAAACTGAAATTATGAGCCTCATACTACAGACTGTCCATGTGAGACATCCAACACTTAGACGTCCTAGCTCTTATTCCCTCACAACTAGAGCCCCTTCTTATTCCTACCAACCAAGGTCTGACACGGCTACAGTTTAAGGCAGACAGTCTGATGTTCCTTTTTAGTTTGTGCTTTATGCATCTGCCTTTTCAGTACCAGTTTTGTGAGATTACTGTACAAAATAAACTCCCTCTTGCTTCTTGGGGGAAAGGAAAATCAGTTTTTAAAATCAACAACAACAAGCATTGAAGGATTTGCCAAACGTGGCCTAGGTGGAGGGTTCCCCCTCTTTTCTTCTTTTTCTGTCCAAGATCAGTTGTTCCCAGCAGGTGTGGTGCCTCCCACTAGTGAACAGTCCACCAGTAGAGGTGTGGAGGTCAGTACCTACAAAAGGGTCTGTCATTGCCAAAGCTGCTGGCACAATGGGCAAAGAGAAGAGAAAAGGTGACAGGTCAGGAGAAAATAAGGAGGTGGAAACAGACATCTGACTGTTCTTTTTCACAGCAAAATATCAAAAAAACAGCAATATGAAAAAAGATGCTATGCTCTGATGCAAGCTTAATGATTCCTATCTCTGTATGTTTCAGGCCATTACTTTATATTTGGTTAAGTACACTTTTAATTTGGTCAAGTAAACTCAGCATATCAAAACGTTGCCACACATGGTATGCTAGTAACAGAACCGAGTCAAAAGGCATTGTTTGAAGGGAGAAATTTAGATGGATGGGAGGATACTTGCATATAAAACCTCAATCAATTATGCAACCATCTGCCTGACTCAGTAGATGTGAAAAATTAATTCCCCTGAAGGAATGTGCTTAAAAACATATGGAACAATATTCTTTCTCCATAACTTTCCTCTACTCTGCACTTCCTCTGTCCATTTAACAAACACAAAGGTGCTTCAACACCGTTATGGATTACAGAACATTTCATTAAACCTTCATCTCTCACAGGAAATAACAAGAACAAGACTGCAGCCTGTAGCCATTTCACCCAGGCTTCACTTCCGACACTGAGATAACTCCTGCTATCCAAGTATGAAACTCGCTAACCCGCTAAGCCCAGACCTGCAAAAAGACTGTATTGCTTCATAGGACATAATCCCATAACAGATTTTCCCCCTTTTTTAAGTAATAGACAAAAGCTTCAGCCCTCCAGGTAACGGTCAGACCCCTATAACTGCACTACTGTGAAAGTGTCATATAGCATACGTTTGTATTACAGACACAGGAACAGATTTTCAAAATGGCTCAATATTTAAGGCTTCAAAAGAATTCCACTCCTTTTTAGGCTCATGAGTGAAGTGCGTGAATTTTCAAGTGCTCAGCACCCAGTGAGAACAAACAGTCCTGTTCGTATCACTTGTATAGCAATTGGCCATTTCTCAGAGGACATTATCAAAAGCTGTTCCAGCTTTGTTCTTTTCAACAGCATTGCTGCCTAATGGCACCAAACATTTCCTGCAAAATAAAGATAGGCTTACTTAGCTTTTCAAAATAATCAATTTGAAAAACTGGGGCAGAGAACATGTGGAATGTATTAACTTGTCCTGATTTTCAGGAGGAACTGTCAGTTGGTTTGTACAAGAGTAGGCCATTCTCTCACTGTGTAAGCTTTGCATTTCAGGAATTTAGAAACTGGCTTGGGGGAAAAAAATAATTCCTTTTCTGCTGAACTCAGACATAAAAGGATCTGAGCTCAGAGGTGCTTTGCCACTTTGCTTTCGAAAAAATAAATTCTCTAAAATATGAGTACATTTTGATAATTTGTGCAAGTCATAAAAGCAAGTTTACACAGTCTGGTGCTTCCCTCTACACAAAAGATGTTCCCGTTACAATTAGAGTTAAGAAACAAAAGCCAAGTATGGTGACCGAAGCATAGCAGATGCTGAGAAAAGACTGTTCTCCATTTAATAATCTTCTGAGAAAAACAGGCAAAGCAGAGACTTTACATTGTTTACCATCATAACTGTTATTCTGACTGTTCTTCAGTATGTGTGTGTGTATGCACAAGCACCTTTCTATAGGCACTGTTATAGAAGCAACAAGTGGCTTAGTAATAAAACTGAATTCAACTTAAGCATAAAATCTTAAGACTTTTTTCCCCCCATTTTTTGTACTTTGAACAAGTTTTTCCCCCCCCGTTTTCTGCTCAAACCTGAAAAATTGGCCAAATTTAAGTACTGCTTCTTGACTTTCATTTTGGTAAACTTAACTTTACAAGCACCCCTCAAATAATGCATAGCAAAACCGCAGTTGTGGAACTGAAAAAAACCCTAGGTAATAATAGGGAACCAGCACTGCTTGCAGAGCCTGCTTCCCATTCAGGAATTGCTAAAAAGCTACAAAATTTCAGTGGGATCGAGGCATCTTCAGATCTCCTAATCCCTCCCTTTGCAAAAATCCCATGCAAAAATGCTACGCCTTCACTACCGATTCTAATATTCAGTTCCTTGGTCAGTAATCTCTCCACACTGGAGCTGCATTTTAATCTTTATGCAACTGCAAGCAATGGTAACAGTTCTCAAATTCTTAAGGGTCAAATTTTAGCTTTAAATTATGCCTCTGTTAAACTTTTATATTTTCTCACTTTGCCACTTCTCCCCTCTCTTACGCCTACTATCCTTCATGGCAGCTCCTAAGTTTCAGAAAACTAAGCAGAGCTGTAACTTACCCTAATTTTGATGCTCACGCATTGCAAATATACTCACAGGTAAACCTGGGCATCACCTTTAAGACAAGGCAAGTCAGTGCAGACAGAAAATGCCAGGGAGTTTAATAAGGTAGTATGAGAATACACAAAATATGCAAGTAGAGAGAACAGCAATCAAAGCTAAAACAGATGGTATATGAGATAGTACTAAAATAATCACTTACAGCACTGAGGGAAACTGCAGGAAAACCACCACACTGCAAAAACATTACTTCAGCTCATGTTCAGCACAAATCAAAAGCAAATTGCAATCCACTGAGAAAATGTGCTTCGCTATTCTATGAGTTTACAAAAATGCAAAGCTTCACTTCTCCACTATAACATTATAGCCTTGTTTTCTAGCAAACTGCACTCAGATGTTGCTCCTCTGACATCATTAATCTCCATGGAAACCTTAGAATGACTGTTGGCCTGAAATAGGTTCTGTCATCCCAGATCAACTCAAAAGTAGTCCAGCAAAAGATCTTATATCTCATACTTTTTGGCTGTACGTTTTTACCAGTGAGCACAGCTGAAGCGTTACAATTCCTGTGGCCGCTATGAAATAGAGCTTTCATTCCTAACAATCAGAACATACACAAGGTGAACTATTTTTCCAGTTGAGGCTAAGATACAGAGATTCAAAGATTACCTACTTCTAGAGTAAGATGTAGACTCAAAAAAACCCCAAAAGATGTGTCTGTATTGAATGTCAGAAGATGATTAAAGCTAGGAGACCGGACTCCTAAAAATCCGCTATATCTCTTGCACAGCATTATGCCCTTATGAGAAGGGAGCAGGGCAAAGCAGAGACCTGCCTAAAGGGTTTTATTAAAATTTACTTTTGGGGGTCATCAGGGAAATGCCCATTTTAAGTGGAATGCAACCAGATGGGTTGTGTTGGGTTTTTCTTTCTCCTTCTCCATACCAACGCAGCCACTCTCTGTGACTAACGTCCCCAGCACAGGGTCAAGGCAGTTACTCAGAGATGTTTTACCTAGCAAACAGATCCTCTGCAAATGAGTTTTGTGCTGAGTTAAACTGACAGTCTGAGACACAGAGATATACTAAATGTCAGGAAAGCCGTTTTCTTGGCAAGAAGTCATTTACACAAATTGTTTCTACAAGGAAAATATACTGCCTGAGTGTATACAAATGCATAATATATTATACATATATATAAATAATTTGACTTGTTATAGACCAAACTTGAGAAAATAATCTGCAAAAACGAGATTTGAGACTTGCATAGTTGCAAGTGTCACGCTGCACTAAAACTGGCTTTCTTGAATGTAGTTCAGTCATTGTTATGAATTTCCAGGGATAATTAACATAAATTGCCATATAATTTTTTCTGAGACACATGCAAGAAAAAAAAAAGACAAGACAGGCAAAAGAAAACAAGGGGAAAAAATTAAAATAGTATTTGTACTTATTTAATTCATTTTCAGCAGTCCTAAAAGGAGTTACCTCTACTTACAGCTGCAAGTACTTAGACATTTCCAGAAAAAAAACCTTCCTTACTTCCTTAGGTCTGACCTTCCCAATTTTAACTCTTACAAGTCGTTCCCTGATCACAGTTTCTTTCTATTCTGGGCAGAAAACTTCTTTTGTAGTGTATTTGTCCACTTTCATACCCAATCAAGTCCTGGGCTCTCTGTATGGCTGGGGTTTTTTTAGATATTATGGTAATATGGTAAAACAGAAATATCTTAATACTGGGTTGTTAAGAGCTCAGTAACTTGAGTAACACTGCTGATTGCTAATAACACCTAAGGTACACTGTCAAGTCTGGGGTTTTTTGCTTGATTGCTTGTTTTATCTCAGCAGCATGTAGATGTGCACTATGCAGAACTGGCTGAACTTGGTTGATGACTTATTGATACCTTTAACATCTATGTTGAATTTACGAGTTCATTTGTTAATGAGTAAGCTGCTAAGTGAAACACTAGAGACCCACAGTGTCTGTGTGGAGAAGTCCACATCAATTCATAAGGGGATACAAACATGCCCCTGAATGGGAGCTTTGCTGTATTTTATAGGAAACCAATCTCAGAGATCACAGGCCTTGACTCCAAGTCTTTGAATGGTAGGATATAGTCTTTGCTAGCACAGGTCTCCAGACAAGCCTCAGTTAATCATCAACAAGCCCTCTGTATGTTTCATAAGCGTCAGGCCCTTTGCATACCTACTCTTTTATGAGAGAAAGGGAAAAGAGGATGGGAGGTATACATCTGACGAATAAGATGCTGGACTGGGACCTTCAGCCAGTAACTGAGATGTTCAAAGCCATACACTCTCTAATTTTGTCCCTTCTCCAACTAACAAGCAGAAATAACAAGGCAGCTGCATGGTGGCATCGTTATTACTGAAGTGCTGGGCAAAGAGGAGTGAATTCATCAAAACCTAAAGACTGAATGATGCCAGTTTTACAAGCATGCATTTTTAGGGGGCACAGCAGGCTCTCACCTTTTTCTCACTGTGGAGGAACCAAATACACTCCCCTGTCTTTGTGCTCACTACTGATTACAGGGACAGAGTCAACAGAATGGCAACAAACAGAGCTTGTCTAACATGAGAAGAGAGGAAAGCGAATGCTAGACAGCAATGTCTTTTGCTCCCTCTGGGAGCTCCTTGTAGTTTGGTGTATGCTGTGCCTTACACTTGCTAACGATGTAATCATGTCACCTGGGCAGTTTTGATTTTTGCTGGAAAAGAAGAGAAGCAACAAAACACTGGATTTTAACTCTTAAAGAAGTATCCATCCAATAACACAATGATCGTACAAGGCCCGATCAAAGATTCTGCCACCAATGGTGGCCATGAGGTGATGCCTAGGGGAGCCTACCTGATCAGACCAAGCATGTAACTACACTTTTCTCAGAATATTCTTCTGCAGTTTGGTGCTCAGAAACTTTGAGCCATAAGCAGTATTAAACTGTTTTCTTGATGAGTGTTCCTTTCATGAGTTTGTATAATCAACTTATTAAATTCATAAGAACAAGCTCTAAATAACGTGAAACCAAGCTAACAGATATATAATCTAATCTGCTAACTCTGACTAAAATTCCGCCCTTGGAACCCAGGCACGGACATCCAAGGAGAGACAGCAGTGGGACTGCTGCCTACGCCTATCTCTGTATCTTTTCCTCCAGGCCTCCCTTCATTTTTATGATGGCCTCAAAACTATGGAACCGCAGTGCAACATGAGAATACAAAACCTTTCAACCAGAAGAATGACTCAGTAAATTAGGTTAGAACTAGAGCAATAAATTGCTGCTTGTGGTTTTTTTCCCCTAATTCTGCAAGTCTGGCCCACCTTCCTTTTCTCTGGCTCCTACCTCTGAGAGTAAGAAGTTATGAAGCCTTAATAACCCTGCTGCTAGCATGAAGGAGAAATTGCTTGGTTCCTTCTCCCAAAGAGGCTTTTATGAAACATTTAGACTTCACCAGCTCAGCAAACAGAATACAAAACAGTGCCTGTAGCAGAGAACATCAAGGTATGACATACTTGAAAAACAGAAAGAAAGGGCACGTAATTTTTCTTGTAGCAACTGATGTTAAATTTCACAAAGGGGATACTCAAGTTTTCATAACAAACAACATGTCCTGGTTGCTTCTGTTACTCATCCTCACCACAATAAAATGTCTCATTCTGGTCTTATAAAAATTAACTGTAACAAACAGAAGCAGCAGGGAGAAAAAGAAAAGAAAAAAAAATCCACAAAAGACAACTGAACTTCCAAGCATTTATGAAGGAGACTGAGGGCCAAAAGAGGTAACATCTGACAGAAAGGTGACATACGTATCCTTGCGAGGCAAAAACTCTGGCTGTATCAGCAGCCTGACATTGCTAGGCAACTCACACTGAAGCACCAGGGGTGTTTGTTAGTTGCTGTAAAGTCACTGTGTCATTTTATTACACAAGAAGCACCAGACTCAACAACAGCTGAAAAGTTTTAAACAAATGCTGTACTTTTTAAAAAATGCTTATTGAACATGAACTCTCATTCCCAGTATTTTCAGCAAGTTGCTGTGCTAAACAGATCTTATCCACTGTGCAGTCTTATGTACTTAACTAAAATAAAAGAAAGTTCTTTAATAGCTGTTATTTCAAGGACCTCATGTACAGGGTTTTACTTTCAGGATTGCTGTGAAAAATGTATTTGACTCCGAGAAAGGTTCAAACAGGCTTCCAAGCTACACATAAAATATTCAAAGCCAGCAAGGCCATCATAAGGCTTAATTGCAGAATGCAAATGCAGTTGATTAAGATGAGCCTTCATGGGTCACAGAATCTTGTTAGATGTTCAGCACTGGACTCCTGATGCTGAAGTTTGTTTTGGTTTTAAATAAATACTTATTTATACTTCTTAAAGAGCACTTTAATTTAAAAGTAGGTCCAAAGATAACCTAATCACTTTTGGTATTTTGGAGTTTAAATAATTGGAGACACATTTTCATTTAGGATATACACACACACATATGCATCCATATGCACCAAACAACCACTGCAGCTCAGTAACAATGCTTTCTGAGCTCCAGGACAGCCCGGATATTCTTGTTCTACCATAGCCAAATACTTCATTATCCACTTGATTTCTGAACAGCGTGTATTCTTCTTTGGCCCCATAGGAATGCCAAAAAAGACTTCTGTCGTTGTTTGTCAGTTGCCAAGCTATTGTCAACTATTTCACCCCTTGGGAATACAACATCCACCTACAATTTCTCAAGTTTGTATTAGTAAGCGCTGCCTAGCACTAGCTGTATTTCCAGGAAAATTGTAACATTTTTCAACTGTTATAGTCACCGATTTAAGCTTTAATAGTAGAAACAGATTCAGTTTAAGCATTATCAGTGACACGTGAATCGTGCAATGGCAAAGGGGAAAACCAAAATAGAGCAACACCCCGGTATATCTATGGAGAACATGGAGCTGGGAATATGAGATGAAAGAATGTTGATTTGTTTGGCTTGGAACTGAACCTATTTTATGGGTGAAAAAGGCAATGCCAGGTAATGCCTGTACCAGGTAGTACTCCCTCTTCCCTTACTGCTGGGTACGTGTAGACTTTTCTGCACAGTACTGACTGCAGAGAAAAAGATTGAAACATTCTCCGTAGCCCACTATGAGATTGACTTGGGTGATCCAGAGCCCCTGGTGACAGAGGGTCCAGCAGATGAGAGCATTCAAGCAGACTGGCCACTCTGTAGTGACTGTTACGCAGTTTATCACTGAACCTCTCCTAATTTCTCCAGGAGGATTTAATAGATTAATTAGAGACCATAGCAATGGGCTCCCATAACACACAGATATGCATTAAGGAGCAAGACATTCAGGTGCACCACAAGGAGTTGTTTGGAGGAATAGTTACTTTCCTTTGGGCTTGAAATCTTGGATTTTCTGGATGAAAAAAAGTACTTCTAAATGTAGGCCACTGATCCAATATTTCTTATTAGTCTGCAGGCTTTGCACCTTAGCAGTTTCATCTGTTGCCAGTGTTGCATGACACCCATCCATGGCAACAGAGTTCAAAATTCAATCATTAAGATGTCTCCCATTTAGCGAGAGCAAGAACTAGATGGAACATTGGGCTGATCTTTTTGTTGTCTTGGTTTTGTCATGATGATTACTGAGGTTAGTATGAACCAAACAAGAGCTAGGCAAGTGCAAAAGCTGTGTTATGGTTTTGTTAAGCTGCAATTTGGGAGTGCTTCTGGAATCCCAATAGCTGCCTAGGCAGCCCTGCTGTACAGAAGTGTGTTTCTACCTGCTACTTCATGAAGTTCCTCTTCACAAGCCGGTCATCTACACGTCATGACCCCTGACTATTCCCTCACAAACTGAGCAGGCTCTCGTTGTGGAAATAATGCTACTAATAGCTATCGCTGAATTTACAAGTCACCAGTTTTCCAGTGGCAACAACCCATGCCCCACATGCTACAGTTGCTCCCCACTGTTCCTCAAGCTGCCTCCTCAATTAATAAAGCTGTCTCTTTTGGGTCTTGGCTATCTTAAGCTATTGGATCAGGTTACAAAGACTTCAGTGACACTACCAGCTCCCTGACCTTCCTTCCAACATCAGGGAGTTGTTTGTGTCTCTCTAATACACATGCTACTCCAGCAGCGATTACACCACAAAACAAAAAAAGAGCGCGTGTGTGTGTGTCTTCCTTTGTTCTTTAAGAACAAATTGGCTCCTAATGAGGTTCACAGTCTGACCTCTCCACAGATACCAGCGAAAGATGGTGGCAGGCTGAGATTTTAAAATATTATAAGCCAATATGGCTGTGAAACACGTAAGACCTAGCTGAAGTAACAGCCTCTTTGTTCTCTGATACTCTTAATCAGTCTCATTTTACTAATTACAGGATATGTGAAGCCAAGTCATATACCTATATATAGATATATGTACCACACACACACAATTGATTCAGAGTCATACAGCAGTGGACTGAAAGTTTAAACTGATATATTAAGAGAGGGAGAGAATCCATTAGCACCACATTTGCAAATTCTACTCAACTGTAATTTCTAGTTGATGAGCAAGCAACTTACAAAGCAGTTCTGGACTGGATGGATAAACAGTGGTCTAATTAGACTGATGTGCTGGGAAACTCTTCCTTCTGTGAAGCAATAAAACAAGATGATCAGTATAAAACCTGGTGTTATCTGTTAGATCTCACCATTGACAAAAACACCCCTCCCATAGTCCACAAAAGTACAGTGTCAAGATGAACACTTCAGAACAGATTTGGTTACGTCACTGTTAAATCTTTCATGGGAAACGTTTTGCTATATAACCTTGCATAGAAAAAGATAAGTTGTAGCTGGTAGCGCTGGAAGCTCTGGATGAAGCACGCCATTCCCCACTGCACCACGCCAGGACAGCTTTTAACATTCATAAAGCATCCTGAGTGATTAATAATCATCACAAAGGAGCAGCTGAACAGTGCTGCCACATTTATATCTTCCCAGAATAAATGCTAGCTGATTTTAATTGTTTGTGTTTCATGTCTTCCTTAGATGAGCAACATAAAGTTGGGAAGATTTCACTTCAGAATGAATAACAGACAAGCTCCAGTAACACAGGACTAGTACACAGGAGTAGAGCATGAGCATTACAAAATATGAGGACAACGATCCTCCTGCACATCCCTTCCTAAGGTTTCTAAGCATCCTGCCTGCCACATGGCAGGGTTTCACCCACAAGTTATTGCAACTAAAACGTTCAGCAAGGGCATGTTAGTATCATCCCTATTTCCACACCACCTCAGAGCTGCAGTCATAGGCCACATGCTACTTTGTCTGGCATTGTACCAAAACAGAACCAAAGTTATTTTGTGTCCCAAACAGCTCATGGGAAAAGTTGCCAGAGATACACATAGCTAAACTGGAGGGGTGTGAGGGGCCTTGGAAATAACGAGATAATACTTTCTACAGAAGAGTCTCAAAACAGTGGTTTGTTTATAGAAAAGAGACTTTATATGAGGAACTGAAGAAGGATAACAAGGCAGCTTGTCAGATGTTATGATGGCATCTTTTGCTGCAAGAGGCTGCAAGAATTAGAGTATAAAGGTCTTGAGTTGAGAATGGGAAAAATGAACAACGAAGGCTTGGGTCCTGGACTGATCAGGGGTGAGAGTACATTTCTTATTACTGAGAGAAACAGAGCAGAGGTGACAGCCACTGGGAATCATGGTAAAGAGCCTTGAAAGTACAAAAGGGCGGTTAATGTTTGATGTACAAGAAGCCAGGAGAGGGAGAAGCAAACGGGGCAATGACACCATCAAAGGAGCAGGCTAAAAACTGTGGAATCATTTCAAATTGGTATGAGTGAAGTAAGACTGCATTTATCAAGGAAAGTTTGCTACAGTAACAGGAATGTGACATAGTAAGAATTTGGGGAAACAATTAGATGTGCGCACAGATAAGCAGCTTTTTCCAACAGATCACAGAATCACAGAATCATATAGGTTGGAAAAGACCTTTAAGATCATCGAGTCCAACCATAAACCTAACACTGCCAAAACCACCACTACACCATGTCTCTAAGCACCTCAAAGCACCAGATGTTAAGCATCTGACATGCAATCCCCTCACACAACAGTCTTCAGTCTGTGACCCAGAGAGATCTGAGTAACACCTAAAATTGTCAGTCAGAGAAGTGTCATGGTGGTGCTCACAGCGCTTAAAATAAATCAAGGGCAAGAGGGACGTAGCAGAGGAATTTGGGGGAGACCAAGGAGGACAAAGGAGGTACCGAACAGGAAGAGTACATGAAAGGTGAAAACAGCTTTTAGCTCTGTGTGTGAGTTTAAGAGAAAACTGAAGATGGAGACTGACTATAACCAAGTACACCAACAGTAGATGGAGCTGTAAGATAAGAGAAAAAACTAACCTTTAAGGGGACTAGTTAAAGTAGCAATTCTGAAAATGAAGGCATAAAACCCTACCTTCATGTTAAGTCATGAAACACAATCCACAAGAGCAGAGTTTGATATGAGTATGACAGCCATACCATGTTAGCAGAAGGAGCTGAAACAACCCATCACTTCTTTTTCCTGCCCTTAGATAAGCAAACATTGCCCATGCCTAATGCAGGTTAAATCCCAGCCAGCTTGCTGTCAACCAAGTGCCAAGATCAGCCAAGCACTAAGCAAACACAAACTCGACCTGATTTAACCACCATATTGAGGGGTTGTTCACCTTCTTCATGCTCTTCAGTCTACACTACATGCTAATACCATTTGAAATTTTTCACAGAAGCACAGATGAGAATTTTGTGCTATTTTCTGAGTTTACATAAACCCTGGTCCTGCATAAAATGGATTCCTGTATTAGGGAACATACAGTGGAGCCTGTCAAGTGTAAGAACAGCTTTATTTGTCAGAGATCTAACAACCATTCCTAGGACAGATTTTGACATCGGATTCTTCTCCGAACGTTCTCCAAAAGAAGCAAGTTCACGCTTATATGAAACTAAGGCATAGAAATAGAATTGCTTCTATCCTTGTTCACTGAAGAAAGATCCCAGTAACTTTCCTGTGAGAAGAAGCAACAAAAGGAAAATATTATATAATCTTTAATCTCTATTTCCATGAGGAAACCCCACCCCTCCTCCAACTTTACAAGTAATGTCCAGTCAGCTTTTTTCAAGTAAAGAAGAGCTGCAACCACCATTGCCACAAATCTTTTTGGAGGATAGAACACACAAATGATCAATCGGCATTATCACAGCTATTTTTCGGAGATCGGGAAAAGAGCCTGTGTGCAAAAGCTTGTTTGCTGGTCTCATCAGTTAGCCTAATAAAAGATATCATCTGCTCCTACAAATCTTGCTTCTCTCAAGGTAAAAAAGAAACAAATATTTTATATATAAGCACCTGATTGGCAATGTTTACTAACAATTCATAAGAGGTGGCACTGAGGCCTAAATATATCACTGAGGCCTAACTATATCACATGGTGCTAATTGCAGTCTGAGGCCTATTTAAACAAGCTATCAAATGGGCTGTCAAATGGGAATCATGTGCATAGCTACAGGATAATAAATTAAAGTATATGATTAATTTTATCAACAATAACAGCCTTGAAGTACAGGGTAAGTTTCAGTTTGTAATTACATAAATGGGTCCACAATCACACAGCTGGCCTGCTGTACATCAAGCGATCCATTTCTCTTATTTTTTGTGAAGCTGAGCTTTAAATCATGTTGTGTAATTTATAAATCACCATACTGAAACCTGCTGATTATACTATGCATGCCAGTACTCAACTAAGTAATTGCCAGACCCAGTGGAAACCACCGAACTGTTCTTGGGCCCTTCAGACTGCTGACATACATGCTAATTATCTGCTACTTAACAGTAATGTATAGCTAGAGTAAATTACAACATGGTAGGGCTGGTTAAGCCCTACCATTATTTAAAACACTTTTACATGTTATCTTTTTTCCAATCAGCATCACAGCAAAGGCACAAATGGCACTAACAATCTAGTTCAACACACGAAAGAAAACTGCCACTGCCAGACACCGTTCCTCGCTGCTACCAACACAGAGGCTGAATAACAGAAGGAATCAGACAGGACAGAATCCATCCTCACTTCAACCTGAGCACGGATTGCCGCCCCAGCTACCAACCACACTGACAAGCACTGACAATCCCTTTTCACCATTGCTGTAACAGTGACAACAGATAGACACAGACCCTTGCTTCACTTCTACCTGTGTACCTCTAACCTAAAGCTGAAGCCACGAAGAAAATCTATGGTGAGCAAATGCACAGCTGCTGCTGAGATGTCCTGCTTCCCACTGCAGAGCCTCTGCATCTCTCGCTATACTCAGTGAACCTTGCTCCTGAAGACTTGATCAATAAAGAGACAACAACAAAGGGGTTAGACACACAGCTAACAACCTATTCAAACATGAACGGCACTGCTAGTATATGACCAGGAAAAGTAACCCAGAAGGGAGGGAATAGCAAACACTTTCTATTTGTTTCTAAAAACTCAAACATTCAATTGCTATACAAGAACACAATAAACAATAATGGAGCAATGTTTAGATCTAACAACTGCCAAAGCCAACAATACAAAATCTTTCTGGTCCCCAGTGTAGCTAGTCAGCTGTACAGTATGCTAAAAGTTGAAATATTTTATTGTTGCTGAAGCAAAAAATTTGTGACTGGAAGCACTGCAGTAGAATTCCAGGCAGAGCAGTCACTTCTGCCATAATACAAGGACTGCTAGGCCATTTGGAAGATTAATAAGAAGGCCAGCATTCACAACAACAATGCTGGATGGGGATACAGGAAGGAGGGAGGGGGGAATGGCAGTGCCGTTTTCTTTTCTTGAAGAAAAGTGGTCTTGAGAGCTTTTATGACAGCAAAGTATTCCAGGCCAGATCAAGTTGATCAAATCTGCCTAATTTTGGCACCCTAGTAGAAGCCACGTTCTTAGAGAAATTCCTAAAAACCCCATAGCAAGCAAGTAGGGAAAGTGGGGGGTTTGTCCATCCAAGTTCAAACACCTGCATTAGGCAGCTGTGAGCTTCCTCTGAAGGCCCTCAAAAACATATACATGAATTATACAAGGAACACAGGAATTACACAAGGAACATTGGTACTTATTTTAGGGAGACTGCTTCACCAGGTGCAATCTAAGCTGACCACTACAATTTCCCAGTAGCAAAGAGATTTTACGAAGTTCCCACCACCTTTTGTGCATAACTAAGTAAACTGGCAGTTTGCTGCTATCCTACTCACGTGGTTGCGTCTGTGCAGCTGTCTGTGAGACTCTAAAATTATTTTAGGAGGGAAAAAACCCAACCAAATCCTACCTCTTTCCTTCTTTTTTTTTTTTTTCTTATTTTCTATACTTAGTTCACTGATGAGGGTTAAGGTTTGGATTGACAAACAGATGCATGAGCACAGCTGAGGGAATAGTAAATTACAGTTTAATAAGGAGAAAGAGCAAATTAAGTTGGGACAGGGAACTGCTAAAAAAGCTTTATACCCAGGGCAATACAACATGGACCTGCACCTTCACACTTCTGTTTCATGCAGGCCAGACACATTCATCTTTTTCTTTAGCACTGCCTTATGTGTACTTTAATTGCAGCATGCTAACAGCAGTTGGCATTTTACAAAATGCTGGAACTAGGGATTAATGTTTTAAAGGATTTAAAGGCTGTGATTTCAAGCTGCTTTACAATTGTAAGGAACATTGACTTCTACAGAGGGTCATAACAGGAGCAGTAAAAATCATGTCCAAATGGATGTGGGGAAGAAAGAGATTATTCAAAAATGATGAGATTTTAAGAATCAGCATACAGTAATGTGCCACATTTAGAGCAATACATGGAAAATGGAGAACTAAAAATTCTTAACTATTTGCTGGACTTTGCGCTTGCTGCTTCTCTTTTGACTCGGGCATCTTTCTATTAGTTCTGGTGTACATATGTATTGCAACCAATGACCTGTCCACCATTATATCCCTAGTGAGAAACCCTGGCTTCACATTTGTCAGTGGGGATACTTGCACTGATGCCAATAAACTATAGGAGAGGTTCTACAACTGGGGTAAAGGAAATTACTTTTGAAGGGTACAGAGAGATGCCTCTTCCTGAATAGAGGAAAAGCTCTGCTTTTAGCTTGGTCTCCTGTCACACTGATTTTAGCTGCAGCCTCAGGGTATCTGCCCATATGCAGCCTTCTCACCTGAACACGGTAAGCACCTGTATGTACACAGTTGTTACTGGGAGTTCCAGCAAAGTCATTTGCCCAACCATCTGCTACCAGTGTTATCTGAGCAAACCCGGTTTGAAGATCACTGCTTCACTGAAGGAATTTAAATTGCATAAGCCCACAGCAGATAGAGACGCTTACGTTTTTCTCCTACAGCTACTTGCTGCAGAGACTGGCACAACACTAACCCTGTGGGCCCAAGGCCGCATCCCTCTCTTCCACGGAAGATCCTTGGATTCTGGGGATGTTCTTGTGTATGTTTTTGGCACTAAAATCCCTCACATCCCTCTTCACAAAGACTCAAGTTTTAAATCTATATGCCTACTCAAAATATCCAGCAACAAGTTTGTTCTGTAGCCTTAAATCTTAGGAGCTCATGGGAACTCATTCTGTCTTGAAATGATAGTTACACATCACTCCTCTTTCCTGCAGCACTGTATGCAATCTTTTATATTATTTTCTCCGTTCACTTTAGAACATTTAAAATGTAAAATAAGGAAGATCTCCAAAACCACAAGGCCATTTTAAGAAAAATATCAACACATACCCACACCCCAATTACAAAGATTCGCAGAATGGTCAAACAGAAGCCCACAGTTACCACAGAGAGTAAACAAGAACCTTCTGTAAGACAGGCTGTGGCAGGAACAGAGAGAAAAAGCTAAGAAAATACTTTGATCACAGCAGCGACTGCTTCATTCAGCTTGATGAAACCCATTGTTTGTTACTAGAGGCATCACTGATTCCTTCACCACTGACTCAGGAGTGATACAAAACTGCCCCTGCATAGCAGCCACACTGAAATCATTGTGCCAAAACGGTCAGCCAACATTGGGGGATTAAAACTGGACTGTGCACTCCCTTCTCCACACTCAGAAGGTGCCAGTAGTGAGGTCCTCAGACCTTTTCCATGCTTCCCCAGTACAGCAGCATTCAAGGGACATCCCTCCCAGAGTGCCAGGCAAAGAGAAGTAGTGAAGTAGCAAAATAGGTGGGGATTTCTTGCAAATGGACCCAAATTTTGTGCTCAAAGGCAGAAAATACACACATGGAATAGAAATTAAGTGCTAAACCCTAGCCAGTCTGCAACCAGTGAAAATGAAGACTTGTAAAAATTTATTGTAAAAATTCATTGTAAAATTTATTGTAAAAACTTACTGATGATCTGGGTGCTCTGAGTAGCACAATTCTGTGAAGGACTGTAAAGAAAAAAATTAAGCAGAAATACCAAATTATGATCTCCAAAACTTTCACTTTGTATTCTTAAGGATTAAACCTGAAAATAGTAAAAGGTGGCCCCAGTGTGGCTGCAAAATGATTTATGAAGTTTTTTAGATGGTGGCAGTTTGACAGTATAAAAAGATTGTGACAACATAATAAAGTCACAGCAAAATAATATAATCTCAATAAAATAAGCAGCATATTTTACATTTATTATTTCTATTTTATTTCCTTTTTCTTCATAACTCAGAATAAAACAGATTTTCTCCTACATAGCCTTCTTTCACTGCTGATTTGAATGAAAAAAAGAATACAGTGACTCTCATTATAACTTGCTTGGAGCATAATAAAGTATTTTGGAGAGCTATAAGTGTCCATTCTCGGCTCATGCTGATGGAAATAGAGAATCTATCATGACTTCTATATATACACTACTTAGTGTTATTTCTTATTTTGCTAAGGAAATAAAGGAAGACTTTCTTATAGAAGAAACATTGAAAGAAATGCTATTCTTTCTTATGTGAAAAATAAAGAAGTGACAGAGTAACTATTTTTATTTTTCCAATGGAATACTATCTTCAATTTTTCTATTCACTCTTTGCTTGTGGTTTGTCTCCAAGTGATTAAATTAAATGACTATGTTAATTTCCCACATATCATTTACACAGGCCAGATTCGAGTTATTTTTGACCAGAAAATTTTCAACAATGGTGTGTCTTTAAACCTTCAGTTTTAGGTCCACTTTCATATTTACATAATGCTATTTATTCATTTCTAGACACTGGCTGTAGAGTGCAATGACAAAAGTTGTTTTTTTAAAAAAAGAACAGAACAAAAAAAAAAAAAAAAAAAAAAAAGCCAACAAAACCCACAAATTAGGTTAATATTTATAATGCCTGAACAGAAACTCTTACCAGAACACTGCCTTTGCTCTTGTTAGCATATGCATTTTACAAATTATGCCAATTCCTTCAGTACAGGACAGCAACTCTGCAACCACTTGTTCAACAGGGACTCCATTGTTCTGAAACATGAACTAATTGTCAAAGCCTCGCTTCAATGCAGTCATATCCTGATTTTTATTCCCCAGTAGCACCTAACTAATGTTTCACAGTAAGGCCATATGCTGACTTCCTTGTGGCTAGCGTATTGACAAGTGAACAAGGTACCTTCCGTAATTAGTAGTCCATGTAAGACCTAGTTTCCCAGGGCAAATGACATGTATGCCACAGCAATGCCATCTGTGATGAGCTATCTAGTATATCATGCTGTGGAGTTACCTGCAAGTAAGCTGTAATACAGAAAGTGTCAAGTAATTTAAGTTTATTCAATAATTGCTCACAAATGTACAGAAACATTCTCTAAACCAAGATTTTAGGTTTTCAACTGTCTGCTACATCCTTTAAGGCAATGATATTCTTCATTCAAATGAATCTCTTCATTCTTCTTCTATGAAGTTTTTATTTTACCATCGAATAATGAAGCCTATCACCACCTTATTTTTTCCTTTCTCTAATTCTTCTCTCTTAACCTGAACAAATTCAATTCGGCATGTCATGTGCACTATGGGTTAACCCAGTATAACACCTGGACATACACTTCGCTTACATACACAAGTAGGCCACTGATCTCAACTGTGTAATGTATACTCAGTCTTGAAATGGAATCTGTAGTAATTACATATTCATTACCGTTTCAACTAGAAATAACAGGGGAGATATTATTTTGATCAGGAGCAGCAAGATGAAGCATATGAGAATCATAGTTTGTTTACATGCAATCATTATTCCTTTTGAGACAAGGCTGGGGCACTGACACTGCCTGGACAGTTGGTCCATGGGGGTCACTTAAAAATGGACCTCAAATGTCATCCCCTGTGCTCCGCGGCAGGACCTCGCTCCCCCAGAAGACCATGCCATCTCTGTTAACAGTAGTTTTCACCACTGCCGTCCCCATGGATGAACAAACGTGTTACAGGTCACCCTGGCAAAACAGCACAAGGAATTATGTGAGGGCTCCTGGAAAAATCTCACACCAAATATGAACAACTGTGACAAAGTTTGTTTTCAATTCCTATGCCTTGGTTGGGGACAGGGAAAATCCCTCTGCAGGCCTGACAATGTTGCTAAGTCTCAATCAGCAGAGTTTTTGAAAAGAGCAATCCAACTGATAACCACCACTAGAAGAAGACAAGACCCACCCAATACAATAAAACATTGATTTCTTAAGGAAATTCCAGAAGATTCCAACAAAGTTGTCTATTCTGGACTCCTGGAGAGTCCGGGTATTTACATTTCTAGATGTATTCACGTGAAAGAGGCTCTGAGAGACTGGAAACCACTGTGGTGGTGATTTATTCACAACAGTATTTCTTCTCCTGAAGTCAACTCAAGTTTGCTGCTGGCCCAATTGCTGATGCGCCATCAGTCCCAGAAGTATTCACACTTGTGCACATATGAGCACATAACGCCATCCTATTTATATTTTCATTTAAAGCCAGCTAGTACAAGATGCATGTACTTGTACTCATGGATCTCACTAAACTTTCTGCTATGTTTCCCATTTTTAAAAGCATTCCTTTTGGAACTTACTAATGAGCTTTGAATATTTTCACGTCATTTGAATGGTAATGGTTTCAGCAGTGGAAGCTTCTTATTCAAGTAAGAGTTCATGAACATGCACAAATATACATGATCTCACTATGGTCAAATGATCCTGTTTAGAACTGAATAAAAACATATCAGACATTTAATATACGACTGGAGTAAAAAAGCTCCATTCTTAAGAACATTAAGTTAAACATTTCCAGTAACAACAATAAAAACTAAACTATGATGACATTTTCAGTTTGAAGTATTGAGAGATATGAATAGATTATAATACTAAAGAAACAAAGAAGTATAATTTATAAAGGAAATATGCAAACTTGCAGAGAGCCAAACATATACCTTCATCCAAGTGGCTGGACTATATGATGTAAAGACTTGAAATTTGCATTTCATTGAATAAGACAGTTTTGGCAAAGATTTTAATTTCACTATTAAAATGATGAATTGTCATTCATCACCTAAATGCTCTAATCAGTTTCAATGTATGAATTCAATCTTACTCAAACTTTACGCTAACCCTGTTTCATTTTGTAATGGTTACCAGTAAAATGCCACAAAAAACTTCATGGATCATTGCTGTTTACTGTTTTCCGTGAAGTTTTCTATAGAAGAAAACATCATGAAAACACTACTGCAGTTGGCATGTAAGATTATTAAATTATTATTTAAAAAAATTTAAAAAGACATTTAAAAAAGAGAGTAGACTGTCAAGTACTTCTAACTGTCACCTTATAAAAAAAAAAGATCAGTCCGAAGTATCCTGTATTGAAATTACAAGAACACACTGAACAGATAACTTAACAAAGCCTTATACAATAATTTCACTTAGGACTTCTAGAAAGACTACTTGGAAGTTGGATAAAATTGCACTCCGATACTGAAAGGCCTTGATCTTTTAATCTTGCATATATTTAAGCCTATGATTGTACTCACTTCAATGAGGCTTCCCATGGAAAAATAGTAGGGCTAAAAAATAATTATTTGCAAAAAGAAGAACAAAATCATCAGTCAATCCATTCTATGGGAAAACTTTATAAAAGCAAGATTTAGAAATGAAGGAGCATTCAGGGGAGCTCTTGCATGGAATACGATTCAAGACTTTTTGCAGAGCTCCAGAAAAGCAAACAATAAGCAAAACTAAGAGTGATAAAAGACAAAAAGTGCAAATGACCTAAAGGACAACTGCAAAACTTTATATTTTTCCCTTATATGATATTTTAATATTTCTATGTCTATGTACTTATATACTTTTCAAAGTAAATTTGCTATCATTTTGATGAGAGAAATTGTCCACTTGAACTTGAAATAGCTTGACAGTAACATTTTTGGTTTTTACTTTACTTATAAAAATACAGGCAGTAGTCTGCATAGTCAGTATATAATCTCCTTGCAACCTAAATCTCCTAAAGCTACAAATAGATTCTTTCCAAAAGAAAGATGCTTTTCTTTAGAATTCTTAGAATTCCCCATGATCATTACTGAATTTTCTTAGAATTTTCTTAGAATTCCCCATGATCATTACTGAACAGAGGAACCATTCATTGTGATCTTATCACTAACTCCCACATATTATATATAGTCCAAAGTCTGCTTCAGTGCAGGCAGGTGGAATGCAAGTGATTTCATCTGGACTGCATTTGGCCCTTACAGACCTAATTACAAAGCTGCATGGAACGAGCTTAGAGAAAATGCATGAAATAATTTACAATACACTTACTTCGTGGTTTAAGAGGATCAAAAATGAAACTGCATCAGATTTCTTTTTTAAAGTCAACCAAATATCTCTCTGACCTCTTATATTTGCCATACATTAAGAATACAGAAAGAAACCAATGAATTCATAGTTGTTACTGTTTAAAAATGTTGTATCACGAGAGCTGTAAAACCACAGCTGAGCTGTAGAACTACAACCAGCTTTTCAGAACTGTCTTGTGAACTTGTACTATCCATGCCAGAACTGCCCAGTATAAGATAGTTTACAACACTTGTTCACTCTCTGCTTTCCCCTAGACTTCACAAGACTCTAGAACAGTAACAAATTGCATTCCTGGCTTTTGCAGGCTACAATTTCTTCCAAGGATACCATTTTGGAAAGAATTTTCGTTATGAATCAGACAACGAGAATGATTTTGAAATCAATGTGAATTCTGTCACTGACTTAAGAAGAGCTAGGATTTCATCCAAAGAATGTTACCATACATATGTTACCATTTAACATTATCTGTAATGTAAACTGTGATGTGAAATATAGTCTGACTGTTAAAAGAACCAGAAAACTGTCTAGCAACTTCCTGGTTCATCATATTTCCAAAATTTCTCTATAAACTCAAGCTCCTTTTTTTCCAGTCTCTACAAAAGAACTTCTTTATGTAAAAAAAAAAAAAAAAAAAAAAAGAAATTAAAAGGCTTACAAGGCTAGCAAGTTGTTTCGCCATGCAGAAACAAGAACATTCCTAAGCATAAATTTTCACCAGTACTGTAGCTGAGCGGTTTCAAGTTATCAAAATGATTGACCTGATGAAGGCTGGAAATAGGAGTGACAGGAAATTATACAAAGAATGGCATTCTTGACACTTTAAAGACAAAACTTCTTGGCTCAAAGCATCTGATCATGAATAAATTGACCCACATGCAAAGAGGCAGTCAGCATGACTCTTCTAGCTACATGGGTGATGAGATGAAACATGCATTTAAAGTGTCTTAAAATAGAAGGAAAGGGAATTACCTGCAGAACTAGATTAGGGATTTTATCAATACAAGAAATTTGTTGTTGGAAGGAAACAGGGCATGACAAGCACTGTACATCAAAAAAAGGCGACTACACTTTTCAGCTGGCAGCATCCCTGATCAAATGCCATACTACAAAAATGCCAGAGTAATTGCAACTGGCCTGCAGAGACCCTACGCCCATGCTGTATGCAGAGCAAGGTGTGAACCTCAGCAATACCTGAGCATCCCCTACCAGACACCCAGGGTTTCCTTGCCTGGAAAGTCAGCTGGCTCACTGCAGGCTCCAAATACAGCACCAGACCTCACGTAGGTAGCTTAGATCACCAACGTGTTTAGGTTCAGCTGCAGATTTAAGCCTAGAGCTATTACCAGCTGCACAGATGTAGCCTATCTGAACTTTCAGATTACGTGGGGTAGTCTTCACTACAGCACAGTCAAAAATGGTGATTTACAATGGAAGTTGTTCACGTAGATAACTCCCTACTATGTATAATTAGGATATCTGTTCCCATTCACCCAAAATTCTCTCCGAATTTTGTGTCCAGCCAGATGAACAGTGAGTTTTGGAGGGGGGTTGCTTTACCGGACTCTGTTGCAAATACTGCTTCATATTTTACATGTAAAGTTTCTGTTCTTAACATTTATGTAAAGGTTCTTGCAATGTTTCATAACTTTTCCATAGGTATTTGAACCATTCTGCTTATTTTAAGAGAACTACATTACTCATGTAATTCTGTAGGTTAAGTTAAAATAGATGAATAATACATATTTTCAGGATTTCCAACAGTCTCTGCAAAGTTTTATCACTTTTTTTTTCAATAGGGAAGAATAAGAATTTACAGAAAAAAGCCTCTTAAATCCTTTGGTATTTCAAATTGTGAACTTTTCTGTACTGTAATAGGCACGTGACTGTGGTAAAGAAAGCCAACAATTCTTCTGCCAAAAGTCGGAATCAGTTATGTGCACAACCAATTAAAAAGAAAGTATGAGCTGTTATCTGACATGTAAGATATCTTCCAATTGCAAGTTAGAATTCAAGTGGTGCTTTACATGAATCACTGTGTATTAGGCTAGTTTTACCTTTATTTGTCTATGTGTACCCATCTTATTTGCAGTTCTATAAAACAAAACTGAATAAACAAATGGTTCACAACTGATTAATCCAACTCAACTGGTACATATTTCATTTATTTTTAAAAAGGAAAATGTCTTATGCGTGCCCCAACTACGCTCACCGTAATTTAACAGTAATGTATCCAGGCAGCCTCTAAGTCGATGAACCTTTGCTTTTCATCAATTTGCAATCTACGGTTGTTCCCTACCAGCAGCTCCGTGCCATCCATTCGTATTGCCCATTTCCCCATGCAATCAACAGTCTTCTACCCATCCATAAAAAGCTCTTTGACTTCATGACACTAGGCGATTACAATTCAACACTTCTCCCTTAATTAGAAGGGCTGTTAAGTTAGGAAGATATCATTGACTTAAAATCTGATGCATTTCAAATAAAACAATAACAGTCCCCTCATTACAGCTTTAATCTATCAGACTGCTGGCCCATTTTTATGATTTTATACTGGTATTTTTCAATGTCTTATGCTTTTCTTGCATGCTATTGTGTGAGTGAAAGATAATTCCACTCTCTACCACTCCCATAAATGTTCTCCAGTTAAAAATAAATCAGACAAATAAACAAAAAAATACAAGCAACAAGGAAAGTGACCAAGTGCACAACTTCACACAGTGGAACTGCTTACAAAGGATGCGCTTACAGGTCCTGATTGACTGAATGCATAAAGGAAACATTAAAAATAACATTAACCACTGTCAAGGTAAAAATCTCCTGTATTTTACTGGGCATTTTATTTTCTGCTATCTTTCAATTACAGCATACTAATACTAGTCCAGAAGTGCTTGAAACAGACTTGTAACCTTTAAGATATCTCAGATATTCTGAAGGATGCAAAAAGTGTCTGACAACAAGAAAAGTATTAGAAAAAAAGGCTTCATAAAAGTTAAAATATTTATTCGAAGAAGTTAAATATTCCTTTGCAGTTTCTATTTCTCAAACATTATAGTACTTACCACTGAGTGAGGCCTAACCTACACTGGAACATTGATTTATCTTAGCTCTATCAATTTTGCACCGTTAAAATACAAATACATATCCTCTTGTAGGGTAGATAAATCAATTTTTACTGAGATGACTGCTTTCACCCTTGGGCTTGTACTCGTTCAATTATGTTAGCCAGTAAAACAAATAAATAAATCTGTTACAAATAGCAGCTGGCAAAATCTTAATCAATACAATTTAAATTCAGGTGAGAGTTTAATTATATCAATCAAAACCTACCAGAAACTAAATAAAAAAACCCTTTTTCTTATCCAAACAAGTTGAATTGCACAAAGCAACTGTATAGAACCATTAATACACATTTATTCTTAAATAAGTAAAGGTTTGCTTGTTTGTGTACCCCAATGCTATTCTCAATCTAACCATCCCTTTATACATCAACTTCTCTGTGAAAAACAAATGGCACAAGAACAAGCCTGAAAACATGTTAGTGTTAAATCTGTCAACCTTTAACACTGAGTACAGCTAACACTGCTGCTGGAGGTGGGATTGCCGCATGCGCAGACACACTCAGCCTGCCAACATTAGTGAGACCCATCAGCGCGATGCTGGAGGGGGCTGCCTCTTGGTGTGGGCACCCAGACGTAGCCGCTTCTCCAGTGATGCTGACATCTCTCTTAGCCCTGCTGCATCGCTACTGGCACCCACCCAAGCAAGGCAGACGGGAGCCACTTCAAACGTAACTCCTGATGCTGCGCTCACACAGCTAGCTGCAGGACAGACATAGCATAACCACAGTAAGAACTTAACTCTGACAGTGCTAGTCTCTCAGTCTGTCTCCCTGTGAGAAACCAATTCCTTCTCCTAAGGACTGAACTGTCTCACGTTGTGCTGCAGGGCACAACAAAATCATTACGCCAGAATGACTTGTACAGAGCACAGAGGAAAGGAAAGAAGCAAAAGAGGGGAAATTAATTACTCTCTGCCTCCCCAAAGTCAGGTATTTCCACCCATGCGCACAACGGCATCCCAGATGCTGTAGTACCTTATCCTCTCTTACCAAAAAACTCTACCAGTTGATCCAGTGCCTGTCACTGCTTTGGCTGAGGCTGACCCTCAGAAACAGAGGGCATTCATTATCAGTCATATTTGCCATCCTGGCACGCAACTAGCCCTTACTGCAAACCTGTGAAATGATCTGCTAGCGCATGCCATTCTGTCACACTAGCCCTCTTTCTTCCACATCTCTCTACTGATTTTTAAGCAAGCCAATAGTGCTTTAACAAGGCACAGTTTCTGCATTAAAGAGAGGCTAAGGAGTGCCTGAAGTCTGCAAGCAAAGTGCTAAATTCAGGACAGAGATAACGGCTTTCAAGTGCTCCGCGATAAATACAGCGTAATACAATTAAATACCTGCGTCTGCATCATCACAACATCATCATCATAATCATCAGACGACACTAGATCATCACTGCCTGTTGCTTAATAACACCACCTAATCTAGAAACCAAATTATCTGATGCTGTCTCTGCAGTTATTTGCCATTTTGCTGATCCAAAAAAACCCCAAGCAAACAAAAAAAAAACCCAGCCAAAATATGGCAAAGATGAGTTACTTGCCTTCTAATTTTGCCAAAATCTTCTTCTAGGAAATTAAATAAGAATTCCCTTGTGCTCTATTGCAAACAGAAATAACACGCTATGAGAGAGCTAAATGAATGCTATACTGGAGCTGAACAAGACAATAAAAGCATTGTGACAAATGGTTTCAGTGCCCCATCATATATACTATTTTCCAGTTATGATTTAAAGCAGAGGCAAGTCAAAAGGAATGATAATATTGATTCTGCTTGACATACATTTCCTACCAGACAGCAAACTACTGTGAAAGAATGCCTGGTGACAGATTTTACAGTCAAATACAAAACAGCCCCACCCAGCAGACCACCCAGATCATTAAATACAATGCCATTATACATTCCCTGAATATACTTGCAGATCAGATCCATTTCATAAGCAATATTTTTATGGTTTAAATTCCAGAAAAGTAATAAATAATCTTAATCAGAGTCAAGTATTGGCCCCATCTGTAAAAGTCTATGCTTGTCTAGAGCAGGAGTGGGACCTTGTGCTGTTATTAAAGTAAGTGCATATATAACTAAGAGCTCACCGTCTCCTACACGAACATTCAGTACTCATTCGTGTGCACTATGGGGTAGTGGTACTGCACCCACTACTTGTGTTACTTGCCTTTTTTTTCTTTTTTCCTTTTGGTAACTGTAACTACCACATACTGGCAATAGCCTCTTGGTACAATGCAAGCCAGCCACAGCTTCCTTCCAATACAGGTCATGCAGCCCTCCTGACTCTAATTTAGGTCCAGTCACTCCTATGTTTGCCATATAAATGGAGTAAGCAAAATGGCCTCAAAAGTCACCAGCAATCCAATCTCTCCTTCCGGTAGTAGCAATACTTGAATATGCCAAATGTAGAGAAGGAAAATGCACAGGAAAAGGCAGTCAAGTCAATTAATTTTTAATTGCATTTTTTTGTCTTTGGAAAACAGAAAAGAATTTTAACACACTCATATGTTTATAGGAGAAATGGGAAAATATCTGGAGACATGGTCTAATCAATTTTTTCCCTTATGTGGATATAGCCTAGAGCAATGCACACACTCCCAAACCTCTAGATCCCTAACACAATAAGGCATGTGAGTTGATACACACACAGAAGAATATCCCAGTACAAGAAAATAAACATTTCTCTTTACTAACCTTAAAATATCATATCTACAAATGATGTTTTTTAGGGATGGGATGTAGTGAAAAGCTTCTAAAAAAGCATTCAGTTTTATAAGAATCTATTAATTCTGTAAAGCTCAGCTGATAAGCTCCTGTTAATTATAATGCTTTCTGTGCATGCCTTTCATCTGAGGTTCTGGAATTGCTTGGAAAATCTTAATTAGGTCTCAAAACACTACTGTGAAGAAGGCATATTCTCTTTGCACAGAAGACAATGTGCAGACAGCTTACATGATTTGCCAAAGGTCACCAAAAGGCTCCAGTCCTAAATGGCACTCGGCAGAGAGCAGCAGAGCTGTTCTCTCCCACACCCTCATCCCTAGTCGCATCTCATAACCACCATACCACACACTTCTGTTCCTCACATAAATATCTTATTCCTTCTTTGATTTTCAGTCAAAGATTGAGCTGGAGTCCATGGAGACTGAAGTGTTTTTTCCATTGAAGGTACACTTCCAGTTCGGGACAATTCTGTGAATTTCTCTTCTTTAAGCTGAACTGGTATACACAAACATGACTGTTCATTAAAGCTAAAGCAAAGTCTGGCTGGTATAAATAAATGTTGTGCCTGGAAGGCTGGAATATCTTACAGCATCAAAGGTTGAAAATCACATTTTCAACCCTGCCTGATTACTTAAACCACTACTATAAAACTACAATGCATAAAATCTCATCTGAGGCTGATTAAATCTTTACTGATGTAATGGAAGAGTAGCAAACAATCAATTTACATTTTTCTATGGATATTTACCTCTACTGCAGCTTTCGGTTCTGCAATGGAGCATATTGTCTGCCAACTTCCTCTAACTTAAGTCCAAAACTTCCATTTCTTGCTGCCAGTCATCTGCTTCAACAAATCATACTCATAAACACTAAAACATGCTTTCATTTGTTTAAAATCAAGACAGTAATTCAATTTGAAAGGATTTATGATAGCTGTAATACAAAAGTGAGGTGAGGCGATGAGGTGACAAAGTTCTAAAAGAAAAGCTCTATCCCAGAAAAAAACAGAAATGATAAGGCCAAAGATGTCTGATTCTTTTCATTGCTACCTGAAATATATTCAACTTCCTACACAGACTTGTATCAATGTGCCTAACAGGATATACACACTGTGTGCTCCTAACTAGAACCAGATCTACTCAGACACCTCAAAAATCCCCAGTTTTCAGGGGTGATCAGCACGCACAGCACGTAACCTTCATGCTCACCAACAGATTTTCAGAAGAGCAGGTTCTGGTGATAGCAAACCTGAGATGAAAGTGTACTGCTCTCCTGAAAAGTTGACATTACCACGCAACCTGACAGCTCTGCTTTGGGGGGGGTGAGGGTGGAGGTGAAAATCAATTTCACACTGTCAATATATATTCAACCAGCTTTAAACGTTACCTAAAACAAAGCAAATCATGAGTAATTCATGCTTATCAGTGAGGTAAAGCTAGTGAAGCTGGTGTATCCAAGATATTACTCATTCATTAGCCTGAGGTAAGTTTCATTTTTGAACAGGGAACAGACCACTAACAAATTATTCCCCTTCCTTTCACATCTGGTCACAGTTGAGGCTACTTATGTAATCACTCCCTGACAATACAAGATACACTTCCATTCATATTAGAAATCATTCTGCTGCTTCACACTATTCATTAATTTGAAACTCTTACACTTGGAAGCGTCATTTACCATTCAAATAGTACTTGGTGACATGCAGAGACTAAAGAGTTGTCAAACAGAATGACACGCAGTTTTTAAATGTGAACAAAGCAATAAAAGCTTCTAGAAAAAAACAGCCTTGCAAATAGTATTTGGAAGTTGCAACTGTGGGCATAGCCAGCACTACCAGAAAAAAAAAGAAAGAAAAAAACCCCTTGAATGCAGGCCTGCAAGAAGTGTGATGTGCAGTGCTTCTACTAATAAAAGGTTGGAAGTAGCCCCCTCAGTACACAGTAAAACTGAGATGAAAGCATTTCTCACACAGGTCGCATTGATGAAAACTCTGACAGGGAAAGTGAAGACCTGGTCCTAAACTAAAACAAATAAAAATGTGGTCACCCCAGTACTTTTACATACCAATAGCAAGAAAACTGGAGTTGTGACACCACCACCCCCCTGGTATTGAGGAGAAGGGCCACTGCCAGCCCCCCCAGATGACATGCATTCCAAGAGAATATACTTCCCTTGAAAATAGTTACAGATGTTTCAATTTACTGCTGTGCTTAGAGATAAGCCCAATTTGAAAGAAAATCTCAATGCTACTAATATGTGAGTGCATGTTTGCCCCCAAAAGGCACTGCAAGTTGGGAGGAAAAAAAAAAAAATCCAGTCTTAATAGCCCTCAGGCATGGGAACAGCTCTCGTGAGAGTAGATGGACACATAATCCAAAACAAATCAGTCGATACTTGGAAAATGCACAGAACACACTAATTCCCTGAATCCACTTGCACAAACAGCCAGAGCCCCTTGTTTCTAGCTATTCAGATTGCAAGGAAGCTGAAGATAGGCTGCGTTAATTTTATATCGTGTTTTTTAATTAAATCTTTCTGGCTACTCAGAACCCAATTTTCTCTTCATAATATGAATCTTTATTGGATGTCTGTAAATAGAACATGGATTCACTTCCATATAAAGAAATCTAAATATATTACCCTTCACTAATGGAAAAAAACAAAAAACCTCACGTTAACTAACAACCCATCTAATCTTTCACAAACTTTACACACACATCCATAGAAATCATTAATACAGCTCAAGCTGCTACGGATCAGTCCCTCTGAATAACGTACAAGCACTAGTAATGGATATCACTGACATTTCAGTCCAGCTCTCCATAGCTAAAGAAACACTTCATTAAACCAAATGAAAAGGAAGAGTATCAGGCTGTGAAACAATGGCTTTTGAATTCCTGGTTTTACTTGAACTAGATTGGCATTTTGCCACAGATTTTAGCAGCGGCTGAAATCACAAGTAATTCTGGAGAGTGCCAGGGAAAGCAGCAGAATTTCCCATGTGCCTGCATGAAGCACAAATGCATGTTTTTGCAGAACAGGGTGTCGGTAGCAGCTGTAGCAGCGTCACCTTGAGAGGAACCTCTCCTCCTGCTTCCTAACCATGGAAGAGTCCAGGGGAAAACCGAAAGAACTGACTGGTTAAACAGGACCCAAGATAAGCAAAGAGTTTTGGGGTTTGGGTTTTTTGTTGTTTTTACAGGGGATTTCAAGCTTCATGGAAGCTTCATGGTTTCTCTTCAGTCATAATTATTGCAATAACAGGGTTTTTCCTCAGGTCTTCATAACTAATTCAAGCTGTACATTGGGATTTGCAGATGTATCTCAACAAAGGGTTATGCCTACCCTGGTCATGTTCGGTAGACAATCCAGTGGATTGTCTGTACTCAGGTTACTCCTTCTGCCACATGCAAGTTATCACAGTTTCTAATACACTGATGACACTGCAAAAAAATCGTGCCTTTAAGCTGTAGTGTAATGATACTAAAAAAACCTGTGAAATTTTAGAAACTATGCATGTTTTGAACATAATAAAATAATGCATCGTTCATCCTGCATATTGTCTAATGCACACACATCTTCGTCAGGGAAAAATCATTTTTCTTCAGGTATATAAAAAATGTTTCTTACTCAATCTGCTCAACTCCTCATTTTGTTCAATAAAAAAATGTATTTTAGCAATAAAGTGCAAAAATATGAAGAAACCATTGGCTTCAGAAGGTAAAACAGCAACAGATAATTCTATTTACCTTTCATAACATATACAGTTAACGTTTAAGCTAAAAAGCAGAACGTTTTGCATATACTGTTTTCAAAAAGTATTCTACACAAAAGGGAAGGCTGGTTTCATTTCCAGGCATTGCCTGTTAATAGCTTGAGAACTAAATACCTGTTGTGGAATTCTAGCAACTACATGACTCAATTGTTAAAATGACTGCAACACCATTCAATAATTTCATTGTCTGTACCGAGAGCTGTTAGATACTGAATGGTTCTGAAAATACGGGACTTGTTTAACCAGGAACTGATACCTTCTCAAAATCTCATCAATTATTTATGAGGGAAGAGTAAAGTTTTAAGAGCTTTTGACAAATCTAATGTCTCGACTTCTAAAGCCCAAGTCATACAAGAATTAGTTTCTGATTCTGATGCTAAGTCATCTTAGCAGGAATGCAAGAAGGATAATGCTTGGTTTTAATTATTGTTTAGTACCACAAAAGAAAAAAAAAATTAATTTTAAAAAGTAACAAAGATGTTTAACAGGCAGTCAAGCAAAAGCCAGAGAGTCTCAGGTAAGTTCTTTTGTGTGGGGAATCACTGCAAGCAGTTAACTTTTACAGAGCATGAATTGCATGTGTAACTACATGGACTCCTAGTGTGTCTTTGAGTATTCATTAGCAGCTTTGGAGGGTGAAGTATTGCCTATCCCCTGTGTCAGGCCAATATGATAGTACTTGCATCAATGATTTGAAACACATTTCAATAATTTTCCACCTTCATGAAAACCAAACCTACCCACATTAAAAAAAAAAAAAAAAAGGAAAAGAGAAAGAGAATTAAAATCAGTTTGAAATCTGATAGTTCTGCTGCTCATTTTAAGACAGGTCTAGGAAAAATGTTATTTTTTAAGATTATCAAACTATGCTTTGGTAAAGTCTGGTAGCTAAACCACCCCAAAGTGATATGTTGATAACAAACAATGGAGGCTGTTCCTGACTCTTCCATATAAAATTTTTTTAGGGAATCACAGAAAAAGTACATCTTGCCTCCTGCTAGATCCTGCACATAAGCAAAAGTCTAGAGCTGCTACTGCTCTTGCTACACCCTCATGCAAAAATGGAAGTTGGCAGCTGCAACCCTGTGAAGCCAGTTGGTTTACCTTTGCTTCAGGCACTGTGCCAGCCGGAGGCAGGAACCATGCTCTCAGGTCAGGGCTGTGGGTATGTGCAACTGTGGAGTAGGAAAAATTGAGATTAAGGGTATAAACTCCTGGACTACATGTGGGAAGGTTTGTAGTATGAAGGTGAAGGAGGTAGAGAGCACAGAGAGAAGGGTATACCTCAAGTTGGAGCAGAAGGGTCTCATAGTAGAATGGGGAAGACAAAGAACATGAGGTTTTGGAAGCACGGTGGGAGAATTAAAGTTAGAGAAAGTAGGGGAGACATGACTAATTTCAGATGACTAAAGTCAGATGACGTACACGTAACCTGCAAAGTTGAAGCTGCTGCTGGCATGAACAATATTTCCTGAGCAAGTTACAGCAGGGAACTCCTAATGTAAGGCTACACATAAGCATCACAACAAATACAGCTTTTGCTAGCTTCTCCCTGAGCTCTACTGTTTCCAGCAGAGGTACTCACTCTGTGCAGCCAAGACTCTCTAAACATAAATCAGTTCACGGTACATAAAAGAGGGAGAACCCAGCTTTGAGACAGGGGGAAGGATACAATATCTAGCTTCTAAAATGAGCAAGGATAGGTGACAAGCAGTTAGGGCCATTAGGATCCCCCAGCAACCAGCAGTAGAAGTTCTCATTCCCCACCTCCATTAACTTCTGTTCTGTACTAGGAAATGCCTCCTTTTACCTCCTCTAGAAAGCAAGCTGTGACCTAAAAACAGAGGAAGATAATTCACCGGAGCATGAGAGTGTGCAATTGAGCAAACAGAGCAATTCCAGAGCAAGAAGTCCAGACGGAAAAACTATTCCCAGCTTTTCACCCTGTGTCAGCATAAGGAAAGATTTACCTGATGAGAGAAGTATTACAATAGGGAGAAAGGAGAGGGCAGGGACCAACACTACTAAAGAAACGGTCAACATAGGCCATTTACCTTACACTTCCAGCACCTGGGAAATGCCCTGCCAAACTCCCTCTGCCTTAATTTTGCCTGGGAGAGCAAGCAATCCAGGTTACATCCCTGTTCCTACCAGCAAGCTGACACACCTTTCAGAAAAGTCCTTGTTCTCTCGTTATTCGTCCATGTTGTCCCACTAGCATTTTACTGTCATACACTCTCTGATGCACTTTCTTTCTCTGCCGCTCACCTTTTCACTTCTTCACTCCTCAAAACAGCAATATTGACAATACTACCTTGAAATGGTAATAAATTGATGAAAGCCAGCAGCCAGCACTAAGTCTGAACTAAATCAACTTCCTCTTCAAAGAATTTCTTCCTCGCTTAATCTTGTCTGTCTTTGACCGAGATTATTAATAGGGCTAGTTTAAAGTTTTCCACTCAAAACTGAGATTTTATGGAAAACACGCATTTCATTACATCCAGTTTTGCCTGATCCTCATTCTCTTCAGTAATTCAGTTTTTGGGCTGTCATCATCGTACTGACACTATCACCAAATCTTTTTTTCTGAAGAGAAAACAAGTTGTGATCAGCTGTAGTTCCACACATTTCTGGGTGAGGACTCTGCATCTTGTGTTTGCGTGCTTGGCATCTCAAACACTGCATACAGCCATATGAAAGCTTTTGTCAAGTCTGTCACCACAGCTGTTTTCCAGTCCACCTCATTGAGACACTCTGCAAAAACTGACGTGCATAAAAGTAACATAAAATGTAATAAATTACACTAAACCAGAAAATACCAGCTTCACCAGTCCTCAGGTTATTTCCTAACAATCGAAGTCAAATGCTTAAGGAAACCTGTCAAATTCTTTTATTTCTTTTATTTCCAAATGAAATCAAAACACAGATGACCCTATTTGCTTATCACACCCAGTGGAATTCTCACGAGTGATATTATTTGGGTTTGGAAGATGCACTAAACTAAAAGCTGTCAGCAAACTCAGTTATGTTAGAAGAGTTTTACACTGGAAGTATACTTTAACCTATCACAGACTACTTCAGAGACAAGGTTTTTAGAAAGGCTCCTAAACCAAGGATTTTGTCAATGAGTTTACGACACAGTACTTTGTTACTCAAAAATCTTCTTCCTTCCCGTAAGATCCTTTGACAGAAAGCAGATGATTTCATTCACTGTGACTTGCAAAGAAACTCAGTGAGGGCAGCATTCCAGATTGCCTTCCGGACACAACATGACATCCCCATCACCCCCAGAGGAAACACACGCCAGTGTTGAAATTCCTACTGGAACATGTGCTCCCTCTTCACTTGGAAAAATCTCACAAGCCAAAGAGCCTCAGCTGCTGTGTGATACCACATGCCAAAACAGAGATAAAGTCTTTGACACCATTCAACCTCAAACAGGAGAAACTCTTTATATAACCATGAATAGTAGTTTTAAGTAGCAAAATTTCTTAAAATGACACTTACATGAACAGCTCTTGAACTGCCCCAAACTCCTTCTCTTCCCTTCTCCCCCCCCCCCATACTGGCTATGCTAAGAAAAAAACATGGCACTATAATCTTGTTCTTAGTATCTACAGGCAAAGTAATAACATAAAATATTGTGTTCTGAAAGAAAAGTATGTGCTTACATCCTAAGTTAGCCTGGACAGTACTAAAGGGACAGAATTTATTACCTACTCCCTTTTGGAGACTTACAATTCAAGAAGATTGGTGGAATGCCCTGTTTTTCCCAAGGATCATCTCATACAGCAAAGATCAAATGAGATGAAAAAGTTGCCTTACAGAATAAGTATCAGCAAATTTCAAAGCACTAGAAACACAAAGTCGATTAGAACATGACCCTATAAAAAGGAGGTCTGGGTTTTAATCTCCGATCTGACAATGCCTGGCTACCTATCCTTGAACAATACACTTAGCCTTTGTGTTCTACCGTCTGTAAAACAGGGGATAATGCCATCTCATGGGACTGTTTGGAGGTTTAATTAATTATTGCTCGCAAAGGACTTCAACTTCCTCAGCTGTAAGGCACTATTTTAAGTATTAGTATCATCCATAATGTAGATACTTGTAACTTGTGGCCCTTAGACAGTCAATCCTAGCAAGTACAGCCGGACTATTTTATGTATGTAAAACCTCTGGTGCCATTGCATGCAAACATACAAAAGACTGTGTGAATTATTTAAACTAAACCTCAGGCTCTGTGACAAAGGAACCTATTTGACTTTCCCACACAGGTAAAGTTTCCTTATCTAAATGCTGCAATAAATCTAACAGGAATATTCTTGTATTAAGCACTGGACAAAATTTTAAGAGCTTTCAATATTCCTGACAAAGCCCTTGCCTAAAAAATAGAGTTAGTAAAGATCTGTAAACACAAGTAGAGGACTCAGAATGTTTTAGCCTCTAGGAGAAAGGGGCTAACAGCTCTAACATAACAGGAAAGTCAGTTCTGTGCAGAAGGCACAGGTGGTTGTATAACAAGCTCTTTTCTTTTGTGGCCACCATCTTTCCCCTCCAAAAAAAGGCTTCTAGTAATACATAGGAAAGAGGTGGGGCTGCTCCCACAGTACTTCTAATCAACCTTTGGGACTGTATTTCCACATGAAAATGATACAGCCCTTACTTACTCTGACTTCACAAAACAATGGCTTTATTCTGAGCTACTGTAATTATGTCATCTGACAACCTCATCTAGATATTCCCTTCTAGATTATGCCAGTATGGATGTTCACGGCAATCCCTACCAGAAGAGATCTTGCTCCCCTTTGAGGTAGGACTGCAGCAGAACATGGTCTTCATTCAACCCAGGCAGCCAGGGCTCCACTACACCTCTGCAGTGCACACTGTTTCACTTCCTCATTCAACTCTTTATGCAACTTGAACATCTGAAGTATTGTTTCTCCACAGCTCAAAATGTGCAGCCAGCAGAAGGAATCCTGCCCAAAGCCAATACAGAGTGGATCCCTCACATGATTCAGGTACTGCTCTGCTCATTTACATGGATGAGCATGATATGGCATGGATTAGAAAATTAATATTCACTCCAAATGCACTGTAGCTATAAACCTCAGTACAGAATGCTCTATTTAATAAATACTCCCAGTTCTGACAGTGCCTCTCAAGTTTCAGAAAACCAAATGAGAATGTTAGACTAAAAAAAAAAAAGAGCTGATCTTATTCAGTATTGTATTTCAGGAGAAAGTGAACTACTTTCAGTTCAGCTTTTTTGTTACGAGCATAGTCTGCCTTCAACACAAAAATACAACTAAAAATGCTATCTGTGATCATCAGCAATTCATTCCTTTCCATGTGCATTTATAGCTAAATGCCACACCCTTTCAATAGGCAAACTGCTTTTCCACTTCAAATCTCAGATACAAAAGAATGAAAGACTAGTTCAATTTTAAAATTGCTTTTAAGAAACCAAGGAGAATCATCAAAATTGGTAAGGATTCTTATTGATTTGGCTCTGCTCTTGCACAGGAATACAATGATCAGAATACATTGAGACTAAGCTCCTTGCTGAAACGCAAGGCTGCTGAACTGTTTTTGGCAGAGGAGCAAGAGACGATCTGCAGCAGGCTGTGGGATATAGGCATGGAAAGGACATACACGCATGTACCATATTCTCATAGTAATCAGGAGGCTGTATGAATATCAGCAAATCACCTGTAACTTGGCTTTACTTCAGTCATTTATAATTTAGTGATGAATAACCAAGAATGAGGTTGCACTATTAGACAAGAAGTCTTGCACAAATTTAATGCTAGTATGAGAAAATAAAGGAAAATTTATTAGCCAATGAACAGGTTGGCCTACTGCTTGCATCCCAGTTGGGATGTTATGGGCTGGAGAGGTGGACAACTAGGTGCGTAAACAACTAGATGGTTGGGCTCAGCAACTCCGCAGAAAAGATCTGGGCTCCTGGCAGCAAAGAGCAAGCAGAGCACGAGCCAGCAACATGCCCTGGCAGGAGAGAGCATCAACAGCATTGTGGGCACAGCTAAGAGGTTAAGGGAAGTGATTATCCCGTTCTACTCAGCACTTGTGAGACCACATCTGGAATAGCATCCAGTTTTGGGATCCCTAATACAAGAAAGACTTTGACAAACTGCAGCACGTCCAGCAGAGGCCACGAGACCATCAGGGCCTAGAGCACTTGCCCTGTGGGGCGAGACTGCAGGACCAGGGCTTGTTTGCCCTGAAGAAAGGATGGCTTTAGGGGACACCCAACAGCTGTACCTAGTCCACTAGTACCTATGATGGTGTTATCAAGGAGATGGACCAGGCTCTTCACAGTGGTGCAAAGTGGGAGGAGGAGAGACAGTAAGCATGAATTGAAAGAAGACGGCCTTCCCTTTTCTGTTGCCAGTTCTACTGTGGCACCCTAAATAGGAGAGATAAGGCAGGGCACGCCACAGGAGGGTGAAGAAGATGGGATGGAAATGATGGGGCTGTGTAGTCTCAACACAGTCTAGCACTCAGAGAGTGGAGCAGAACTGAGGCCGGCCCCAGTTCCTGCAGCTACCTGAGGCTGAGAGAAAGGCTTCAGCAGACCCACCACAATAAACTGACAGCTGACTGGCAGGATGCAGTGAAAAGAAAGCTTCCTTCAGTGGCAGAGAACTGTGTGAGAGACATAACATTTGTGCTGTCTTCCATTTATGAAAGTTTTATATAATAAAAAGAAGGTATTAATTTTTGAGGCTTAAAAAAAATTTAATCTGCAAAGGTCAATAAGCAATGCACGATTACAAACTCTATAAAGGCCAAAGAGACTATTGTGTCACTGGTGAAAGTTGATTGTTGTTCTGTAACCTTTAGAATGACTTTCTGTTCAACAGTGAGTAATCACGACCTTTCTCATCAAAAAGGTGAGATCAAATTCTTAATCCATTATGAAGAACATGACTGAGAGATCTCTCCCCCCTCTGTTGTTACAATATTGATGCAGGCCATAGGCAAGTGAATAGTTTCAGATTATATTTTGATGTGTGAGGATAAAGACCAAGTGGACTTTTTTGCAGATGCTGTCATTAGGGAACAAAGCTGTGTTATGTACCTTCAGTTTAGTTTTCAGTTAAGGTTTTATGTGCTTGTTTGGAGAAAAACAAATACAGCCTTTTCCAGCTATTCTAAAATTAAAACAAATGCCTACTATTTCCCTTTGTTAATTATACAAACCACAAAGTGTTAATTCATGTGATAATACAATGTTGAACAAAATTCAGTGACGGATTATACACCGCGTCACTTCAAAATGAGTAATTTTTTTAGCACACTTGACAATTGCAAAAGGAACTACTTGAACTAAAACAATAACACAAGAAAAAAAATGATTCTGTGTAAACCTTGGACAACAGTACATGTGGTAACTGTAAAAATGAAGGACTACAAATCACCTTAACTGCAGAGTTAGGTTTACAGAGACAATGAGAGGCTAGAACATGACTTTAACACAGCTGAGATCTCTCTCCCCTGCCTCAGGAGCCTAAGAGCTATGTGCCCAAGCTAAGTTATCTGTCTAGCTTGCTCTAATCAACACAAAACGTTAGACACCTCCAGAGGACAAGTCATACCATCCTAGGATATTTGTCTAAAACAAGACAGATGAATCATTCCCCCAAAGGTGCCTTATTTCCTTCTGCGACTTTAGAAGGAGCCAAAACAATAGCTTAAATAGATGCCTAGCTTTAGGCAGCCAAAGCTAGGCAAGATAAATCCTACCTGTAGAGCCAGACAACGTATCTCCTAATACTATATCTACACTTCTCTGTGCATGTATAAATTGTCATTTATGTGCCCTGTCTTCTGTATGGCAACTTAATACTTTCTTTCTGCTTAACTCATCCCCCATCTAACCTCTAATTTTATACCTTCTCCTGCAAACATTTTCTCTCCCATTTCTCTCTCATGGCTCCTGTTGCTTTAGGGTTGCTTTGGGTTTTAAAATTGTGGAAATCTCAGTTTAGACTACACTAACCAAAAGGAATTTTTAAAACATCTGGAAACATCCACTGCCTTGTAAGTTTACTTTATGCAATGAAATAACTTCTGAACTTCCTCTGCATCAAAAAAAAGTGAAGTTTCTCTTTATGCATGTTAATTAACTTATTCTATCAAAAATTCACCTAATTCCCCCAGTGTAATAAATTATGAAATCATTAGAAATACTGCATTTTACCGGAAGGCCAATACACTACAAAATGTAATCAGTGTAGCAATGAGTACTTGAGAATGTTACTCATTACAAAAAGTTTAGTATCAGTCACAGCTCTCTTCTAAATACTCAGTATGAAAATGTGGGCAGAGAAATGCAGAAGGCTCAGGAGAGTGCAGGAACAAGACTTTTTTAAGCATTTATGACTCTGTTGACCACTGGCTTGGTGTGCTATTCTTCAATTCAACCAAAAGTACTAGAGATGAAAAGACAATTTCTGATGTCAAATGAAAACAAAACCAGCAAACAATGTAAGGCCTTACAACTACTTCAAAATCGTGTAAGTTAACTACAGAAATTAACTCATGTGGAACATTTTGTAAGTGATCAGAACATTGGCAGCTGTTGTTATCCAGTGAATACCAGGAAAAAGTAATTATATGAGAGCACAGTTAGAATAAATATCTTCCCTGATAAGTATGAAAAAGGTAAGGAACAGATGCATGTCTAACGAAAACTAGAAATTTTATTGAAGTTACTGGCATCTGAAGATGTGGGCTAACATTTTTGGTTTTGAGGGGGGGGAAAAAAAAGTACAGATACTAAAGAACATATTCCTTATTATGCAAATACTTTTTTTTTTTTTTTAATTATTCTAAACCAAGAAGGCTGTAATTTTGCGTTACATCAAGCTATGTGATTTGACCCTAAAAGTGCTGTTAAGCAGTTTAGGTGTAAGAAGTGACCTACTTTAGTATGACAGCAGCCTGGTGTGAGCTCCCGTGGACTTGCAACTATATTAGGAATAAATAAGAGAACAGTACAGTGTTCTCATGCTACTACCTGGCTGGTCACACAGTATTTCCTCAAGTATTCCTGCCATAAAACATGCACAAAACAGCTGAAGTAACCTTCCTTTCCACAGTACTGAGATTCTCAAGGAAAGTATTTAAAAAATGCCTTCTGCTGGTCCTGTTGCACAGCTGCTGTCCTGACAGCAAGGACAGTTTGATTAACCAAAAGCAAATTTGCCCTGTACCTTCTTCCTCCTCATAGGCAGACACATAAATACATCCCATATATAAAAGTGCATAAGCAGAACCTGGGAAAGGCTGACCTTCGTAAGTGTGTTAGTAGTCAGCTACGCAAAAAGAGCACCTTTTCTTTTAAAAAAACCCAAAGCCTAGGTTCAGAATAGAATGAGAAATAACAATATCTGGTTTTATCTCTCTACTTTGGGGAAGGTAGCTGAAAGTACTGATTGAAGCAGATCCTCTGAATTTGCAGCAGAGATTCTAGTCTATGCTTTAGATTTAGCTGATTTCACTGAAAAAAAGGTACTATTTTAAGTGAAAGAACAGAATAAGATCGCTTTGTTTACTATGTTCTCCAAAATTTCAGATGTGTCGCAGTCTCTCCTAATACCTCACTTTTGTACATAGAAACACAAAGGCGAAACAAGATACTTTTTTCAGCGCTCAGTCAACTTCCTCAACAGTGACCAAACTGAGCTAATCGCTGAAGTGGAATAGCTGAATGACCCGAACCACAGAAAACACACTCTCTGCCTCTGGAAAAGCCTATCGTCAGAAGCTACAGGAGCTTCTCACCAAAGATTGTGCCAGTTCTTCAGTGGTTATTGACATTATGGAGAAAGCTGACTGCATTTACAACTTCAGCAACAAACATACATTTCTTTTATATTTCTTACTGATATAAACTATGTTATTAGATTATCATTAAATTTCCATCTTAAACTAGGCTTATTTTTAAAATGTAACATGGAATTTAAATTGTAAAAATCACCTACTTTAAAAAAAAAAAAAAAAAACACCAAAAAACAAAAACATCCCTTCTCTTCAGGAAGTAAAGAGGGAGAGGTAAAACACACAACCCACCACATACCGCATTTTACATTAAAAAACAAAAGCAAAACACATGCACCAAGTGGAGTAAAGGCAGGGGAAGATGGACAGACTTCAGATGCTCATGTTACAGGGAGCTCAGATGAACAAGCCATATCCCTGAGGTATGTTCTTATCACCAGGGGTGTTCCAAAGACGACAAATGAATAGCCTGTCCTATGGAAAAGGGCAGGGAAGCCAAGCCTACAATAAAGGACAAAGTGGGATAGGAACTGAATCACACCTGCAAGAGAAAACAAAAGGAATCTACAAAACATACTCTGCAGCAGTCCTTTGATAAAGCTCTTAACGTGTACCTTTTAAAAGCTATTCTATTTCTTTTAGCTCACAGTTAAAAGAACAGACGAGAATTGCTACATATTCCTCCTTCTCCCAAATGCTCTTCATTGACTAACAGAAGACTTATCTCTATTTTCATAAGCACAGGCTCCTTCACAAAGCCCGTGGAAGCCACAAAAATGAGACTTACGACAGTTTTCCACACATTGAGCTTATTAAGATTCTGATTCAGCAAAAGCAAACACACAGAAATAAATTCAGGAAAGCAGTTATTCACACTGCCATTAATGAAAATAGTCCCACAAATAATATTGCATGGCATTCAACAAATCAAATTCTCTCCCTGTAAAATCATCAATTGAATAAAACACATTTAAAGGCCTATTCTAAAACCTCTGAGTAGAATAAAATACTTTAGGTTTTGCTGTTAGTGAGATTAATTCATATTTTCTTTTTTATTTATTTATTCCATTTTAAAAAAAGAATAAACTACTGCAAACCCTTACCTAGGAAGAACAACCCTGCTCTCAGAAGAGCTGCAAACTAAATGTTCATCAACTTAAGTTAAAGTAACTCCACTAATAACACAGAGATGGACTGAGAAAGATCTTTTTGTACTCTTTTCCTATAGCCTACAAATAAACAAAGTGTGGGAATATGGCTGGGCAAGCTTGAACAATGCCCTAATAAATATTCATAAAACATTTGTGCTGCAAAACAATCAGAGTTTAGAAGAAGTGAAACTATACAGCAGCATATACCTGTCATAAACCTTGAAATCTGCTCTGTTTTACACCTTAAATTGACAGCAGAGGTGTTTAATGTGTACATTACTACATTTAACGAATCAAAACATAATCAATTATCAGCATGCTATCAGAAAGGTAATTTTTTTTACTCAAGAAGGGTGAAAAGAGCTGACACATCTAAGAGAAACAACTTAGTACAGAGAAATCTTACACAAATCTCAAATTATAATTAAAGCAAACAAATAAACATGTTAAACTTGATCTGGTCGTCCAATACATATTAAGCATGTCTCAGAGACTTGTATTTTCATTTTCCATACAACTTTATATGTTTACAAGTAGCATTTTTCCTCCATAAATCTATTGATATTTCTATTATTTGAGCACTTACTTGAGCTGCACAGTATGAAACAGTATCTAAATAATGCCGAACAGCCACTAGTCATACTTATAAAACACAATTTTTCCATGAATTGCCTTTGCTAAGTTCCCAAGCTAAAATAGAAAACAGTACCTCATTAGCACTGGCAAACTTCCATGCCCTCCCACTTTCCAAAACTTAAACTACTAATATGGAAAGAAAAAACATAATAAAATAAGATTAATCTTTAGTTTTATAGCAAAAAATGTTGCAGGTCACCAAAAAAAAAAATATCCTGTAAAGCCTGAACCATATTTCACTGTTCAAGTGAAAAATCACAACAAGCTATTTCTTACAGATAGCTGGATGGTAGCACCAGGAGTACGCTGTTTCGTAGCTTCTAACACCTCAAAACATCTTCCTGTGCTGGAATATGCCCCTCCCTTCCATACCTACTTTCTCTTCTTTACATAGCTTTAAACTATGCTTACAAAACAGAAAAAAGTGCTTAGGGCATACAAGCATATCTGACTCTGTCTTAATCTAAGACAGATCCTATCACCTAACAGCAGCGCAGGTACAAGTTTGAAACTTCAGGTTGTGACCAAGAGGTGTGACATGTTTGAGCCATGCAGAATACGCAGCATTACTGGCTCCTTGCACTGGGCCATTTCAGACATCTGCCCAAGCAATCTTCTGGCATCTAGGGAAACCCACCTTCATAAATAAAATTTCTTGCTTTTCCCCCTGGCAACACGCTTCCGTCCTGGCCTTTTGCTTTCAACTTGCTACCAAAAAGGTATCCACAGACAAACTTGGTTCAGTTCAATTGCTTTCCTGTTTTCATACCCTAATAGAATAGGAAGGGAAAGAACAGCTAGAAATAAAAGCAGCAAGCTCTTAAAATAGGACACAAAAAATGCACCACACTAAGACAGCAGGACATCATGTTTCTAAAGCCAATTTAATTAACTTCACCCCCCCAATAACTGAAGTCTTCCACTTCCAACCAAACTGCTATTTCAGTAAGTAAAGGAGTAATTTTCTTACATTTAGACACAGCATAAAATAAATGTTGTTTTCATTACTACTTTTTAATGACGCTGTGAGTGACATGAGCAAAACCTAAGAAACAAGAATATTACCAATCTGAAAACAAGTACGTTAACAAAACAAAGCCAAGAAACTTCATTTTACTGTGCTCTCCCTAGTTCCCCTCAACAATTTCTTTCATTTTACTATTTCATTTTCCTATTTTTTTAAGACACACTACGCTCTCCTGGGACTGAGTAACCTTTAAATGGATCTCCAGCACAAGTGAATCGGGAACACGCTTGACTGACTATTCAAGAGAAAAAGTGGAACTGTAATTTACAGAGCACTGTCTAATGCACAAAGTAAACTGGGGAAAGAATGAAAAAACTCCACTACTTATTTTGTGGTCACCTTCTGATAAACATAAAGGCGAAAGCTGAAATCTACCAGTTGGAAGGTGACTTACAACTGGACAAATATTACTGAGGAGAAATCAAAATGTTTCAACAGTTTGGTCTGAAACATTATTGGCTTTCTAGGTTTTGCAGTTTTCCAGAAGCTGAGGAAAACCCTCACCAGGTCACACCTCACTTAGCCAAACCAGCCAGCGAGACTACAAATGGAAACCACGCAGAACGTTCTGACCAGGCCACTTTTCCAATAGCATGTGACAATTCCTGAAAAATCAGAGTTTTATGGAAAAAAAAAAAAATCAATGTCAGTAAGTTCTCCACAAGCACAGTTTTCATGTGCCTAACAACTTTCCACAGAAGCAAACGTGCTGAGTGTCCTCCAGCACCCACAAAGTGCTTCCACCAGCCCCATTCAGGCTAGGACAGGTAGATCTTCCAGCTCCCAGGGGGGCTGAATTCAGAAGCAGCCACAGCTGAGAGCTCACTTCAGCCCCTGAGCATCCATGGAGAACTTGATCTTCAAACTACCAAAAATAAACATTGGAATTATTTTCCTGACATTCTCCTCAGACTATTTTTGTTCTAAAACTGAACAACTACTTATTTTCTGTTTTGTTGTGGTGGTTTTCTTTTTGTTTTTTTGGTTTTGGGGGTTTTTTGTTCCCCTCGCCCTGAAGATTGGGTTTTCATGTATTCTAGAAGGGTACCTCTACATAAGCATGCCTATAACTATATATAACCCCCCCCCATCTATTATATATACAGAGAGTATATCTCTTTACATGTAGTATAGAGGTTTTTTATATTTATTTTATAAACAATTTGGATATAAGTGTTATGTATAGTTATACATATTGTATACATTCATATGGATAGACACATATTTACAGGTAAGATATAGACAGATAGATAGAGACAGATAGAAAATTAGCTCTATTTTTTCTTCTCATGCCTGGAATTAAGCATTTGTAGTCCATCAGGACGACATACTACTTGTCTAGCTGGGGGGGGGGGGGGGGGGGGAGGTGTCAAATCAAGATGATTTTTTTTTTTTTTTAATGTATTTTTTAGACCCTTTTTTTCCTATGGCTGTGCTTCATTGTTAAAGAATGTTTTTGAAATAGAGTGACATTAAGGATAAAAAAAAAAATGCATCAGCGTATACTCTGGAGTCGTCTTTTTTTTTTAAAGTATTATGGACACTTGTGTCATGGAAGAGTTGGCATTTTTGGTTGTATACACACAGCACAGAGGTGAATGTCAGTCCAATAGATGCATTTACTTAAAAATAAGTAAATATCAAGTATGTAAGACTTCTATCTCACTGACTAGCCTTTACTATGCACACAGTATTAATCTGAAGCACATTTGTATGGTTAGAGATTTTACTTTCCTTAAGCCATAAGCAAAGAAATAACGTAAGAAAGGATTTTTAGACAAAGCCTTAGTGCCTGCAGAACACTCTAGTCATGTAGGAAGCAGCAAGGAGGAAAGCTGAACTGTGGTCCAAAGTTTTACCAGATCTCCACCCATCTGCCCTTGTACAGGCAACTACACAGAGCTGTGTGATGATACATGTTGTAAGACGAGTTAGCAATTAACTGAAAAAATATTTGGATTTATCTCCTGAAATTTTAAAAAAGAAAAAAAGGGAAAAAAGAGAGAAAAAAAGATTGAGAGTCCTAAAAAGGTTCACCTTTATTTTCACAGGCAGTATTATGTTCTTTTTCACTACTACCTGATTGTCTTTTTAGCCCTCCACAAAATAAAACCAGGTCTACATGGGAGCTATTAAGGCACAGCCATAGAAAATATTCCACTGTCACTGAGCTAAACAGTCTCCCTGGCTTCATTCCGCAAGTTTGCCTCTGGGTACATTGCATGGTTGGACATCTGTCCGCCTGTGAGTTCTCTGTTAGAGGCGCACTCCCTCGTTAGAGAGAATACTTTACTCTCTTTAGAGACAATAATCTACCATTTCACTGTACTTTGACTCCCTCTGAACCTAAGATAGGGTATTTGTGCATATCTGTCTTTGAAAATAAAGCCTACATAATAAATTCCTGAAAATTATGTTTGAATTAGCGGCCTATCTGCAGTCCTAAGCACACAGCTCCTTCTTGCTATTTTGGGGTAAATGATCCCCAGTCTTCTTGCTACCCAAATATACAGCTTGCATTTTGCTTCTATCAATTAATTAGTTCATGTGCTATCACTCTCAACCGACCATCTGAAGTTCCAAAAGATAATTGTATTTTTCTACTTACGCATCACAAGTTGTACTATATATACAACATGCAAACTACTATAGACAAACTAAGCAGAGACAAACAGCCTACTGAATTTTTAAATGGTCAATGCAAGATTTGTTTAGCACCTGCCGAAGTGCTTTTAGAATAGCCAGTTCCAGTTTTTGTTTTGTTTTCTTACTGGAACGATAAAATCTTGCCCTTGCACTTACGAGCTTTTTAAAACTTTCGTCCCTCACTAATCCAGGTATTTGACATAGCTGCCATCCTCCCTTGCCTCTACACTACAGCTCTGCCAAACTCTTTCATCTCCTCCCTGCCTTCCCTAACAAGCACCTTCTCTTTGCCCTTGTTGCTGCTCCTGACTCCCAGGTTGCCATTTCCAAGTGACCCTTCAGCACTAACTTGCCTTTTCTTCAAAAGGGAGCCTGGCAGAGTTAGATGCCTGCAGGCTAACGGGAAAGGGACAGAGATGTACTGATTTTTGGTATTCAATTTATCCATGTCTCAGTTCCTCTGTCACAGAAGTGCAAGGGAGGCTCCCTTTTGCTTTAAAAGAAACTATCAGTTATGTCACAGCCTATGGAAATCCATATCACTTCATCTTTGCTGGCAGGAATACAACTGTAGGGGCATGAAAGAGAAGGAAAAATCTCTTTTCCAAAGGAAAATTACTTTTCTGGATCATGATACTAATGCTGTTTACCTCTAGGATAAAGAATGAAGCACAAACTATGCATTATATTGTAAAACTAAATATTGCTCTTTCCAACTGTAGAAAGCTGTTTCTTGCCCCCAGTGAGTGCAGCCTCTGGCCTGTAAGCTGACTGCTGGCCCAACTGTGACTATTGCCCTTCCTGTAGTTGAGACAGTGTAAGCACAGCAGCATCACACAGGAGTCTCACTCTGCATCATGTCACTAATAACAGTGATATACAACAGCAAAATCTAGGGATTTAACAGTCTCAAATACAATCTAACTCCCATCATTTTATTTATGTAATTCTTTAATAAAACTAATGTAAAAATGCTTTCAAGGGGAAGACAATACCTTGGGTGGCAATGCAAATATTCACAAATTCAGACAAGAACAGTTTCACTCTCTCCTACATTGTACTAAAATATCTACGGATGATGGAACACGACCAAGACAAAAAAAAGTCCCCCTGCTATCTGGTATCTAGACTAAAACTGACCTAAAATGTCTTGTATTAATACAATTATTATAAGTCATTCAACAGCCCCACTCAATGTTAGGTTTTGACATATCACAGCTCTCATTCTACAGCAAATCAAATGCAAACTACTTCTTTTCCCTGCAGATGCCTTGCTCAAGAGGGGATTTTATTCTGTAGTCTGTAGGTGCCCTAGAATTGATATGTATATGTTAATGGAACAGTATATAAAGTCACCTCAAAGGCAATTCGTTTAAAATTGTAAACCCCTACAGATGGGATGTAGGGTGACAAGTTAATTTAAAATTAGATTCCTAGATATAGTGCACACCTGATAATTGAGAGTAGTGGGAGGAGGGAGAAGAAGGTTACTGCTCTATATTTGAAAAGGTGAATCCCTCCTTCATTAGAGGAGGAGAGGAAGGAAATCCAGAACCATACCGCAGTGGAGATTGAGCTGCGGATTGCAAGGATTTCCAAACAGCTACAGGGGTTGGGGGTGGATGTATTGGTGCTTATGCCTTTTCACTATGGGTGAAATCCATCCAAATTTAGGAAAGCTGTCAGGCAGTTGTTGGGGAAGTAGAGAATGATCAAGGATCAAGTCTCAAACAGCCCGGCTCATGCTCTTCCACTGTCTTCTCCCTCTCCCATGCAGGGACAGCAGCAGAAATCCCCAGAGGCAATATTGCCTTAATCCTTGTCACTGCTCAGAACTGCTCAAAAACCACCCTGTGAGAATGGTCCCTCCATGCCTTCCCACAGTACAGAGGCACTGCACCAAACCTGGTGCCCAGTTCGTTGCCAGTCTTGGCTCTGAGACTGAATTTCCCACCCAGAGCCTGTGCAGAAACCTCAGCCCATTCCCAATGTTGCACACCAGCAGCACCTACTACAAAAGCTGAGAGTGAAAAGACAGGGTGTGTGTGCTGGGGAAGAGCGGTCACCCTGTGGAGCATTTCCCCACTGCACTCAAGGTATACAAATGTTTTGCCATTCCCACTTCTGCAAGGCCAGAGGGTTTGGTGGCGAGAGCAACACAGCCTCTCTGCAGACTGTATTTCTACCTATGGCAATCATCATCTGTGGAATGCCACTACTGTGCGAGACAAAATATAACACCAAAGGGAAGCAAGAAATATTTAGCTTTAAGTTGTCAGCAAAGCATACCGCTTATAGGAGGAACAGATAGAACACAGACAATGAGCAGAAAATACAGACATGGTAGCTTCCTATTTTAATAACGGTTCTAATTGCTGACATTCAATTATTCATACACGGCTACATGTTCCTTTTGTGCCAGAAGCACTGTAGGGCTTTGAAGATACCATCCTGCACTTAGCAGTACTGTCTTAAAAATTACTTAGGCAAATACTCTTTTATGAAATATCTAGAAACATACACGGCAATGTAAGCATTATGCATGCTATGAAATCAGCCAAACTCTGTAGGTTTAAGTAACATGCACTAGTGTGCCCCTTTCCTAGCTCCTGAAGCTCCAGCATTTTGCCTTGTGATTTACAGGAACCCCAAGTCCATTTTCACAACTGACATTAGAACTGCAATTGCAGGTAAGCACATACACGCGTTCACGCAGAACCACCAAGAAAGTAAACATGCAAGCTGGACAGAACATCTCTAGAGATGTTTCATGACTAAAAGAAAGCGGAAGCAGCAGTTTACTTCAATTCTAAAAAAGATAAATACAAAAGTAGAATAAAAACTATACATGGAGCTCACAGAAAACAACAAGCAGCTCTGAATCAACACAGCTGAAATAAAATCTAAATCAAATCTTTGTATCTCCCTTTTGCCACTTTTACAAAAGAGTCAACCTAAAAGCACACGGATGTAAAAATGCTCTAGTTTGGCAAAATTAAAAAAAAAGTCGCATTCCATAAAAGACCTATTATTAGCTTTGTCACTGTTCCATTTGTCTTCAATGTCTTTTCTAATAAAACCCAGAAGAATGAAGGGCAATACAATTATTTCTAAATCTCTATGTAAACAAAAAAGGACTGTCCCTGTTTATTGTTTAGTACAGAATTAAACACCATATCAATGTTAAATTATTTAGGGAGTGGGCTGTGTTTACGTTGACCTTACCTTCCACTGATCGAGAATTTTCCATACACACCAAATAGGAAATAGCTTACAGGACACAAAGTTGATTTTTATAATGTCAGGCAAATTCACTTTTCTTTCTAAACTAAATTTGTACAACAAACCTTATGGCCAGCCTCCAAGAGGCTTTTGTCTTCTCCTGCATTATGAGGTGGTACTTTAAGTGATGCCAAATTAAGCTTTTTAGAATACATACCTTGAAACTACTGAAACACTACGGAAACAATCAGTCACTTATTCAAACTCCCTTTATGCTAACAATTGACTGACTATGGTTTCTTCTGTTAGCTAAGCTCACAGTATGTTTTTCTTGCATATTAGCCAAAGATTATTTGGAATAGCTTTTCAGCTTTTTCTCTTTGATTACTACACACCCTTCAGCCCACCAGTATCTGAGGAGCCTCTGTGAAAAGAGCCCATCCTATTCTTTGCTGCTGCTATAGAAGAAAGAGAGGAAACTGAGGAAAGAAGAAACAGCTGACGCATTCTCCCCCTGGTGTTAGCATCTGTCAGTAAAGAGAAAGGAAGGGCAAAGGAGATGGCAAGAGCATCACAATAATCCCCAGGGCCCTTATCCACACACAAAAGCACACGTGCACATCTGTGATGCTGTGGACTTGAGAAAAAGAGATCATCGGTCACAAGCACAGAGTTTTATCACAGGGCACACCTGGGGACCAAAGAACAGACACTCACATTTTAAAGACAATTCCTGCCCCCTGCTAAATCACCTGGTCTTCACTTCCAGTGAAGTGGAAGATTCAAGTGTCACACACTGCCCTCTACCCTCAGCACCTCTGTCTCAGACTCACCCTGACCTTTTCACTCAGCCAGTTACCCATGCCACTGGTCTTACTTTTCCCCATATAATACTCTTGAACACTACCTCTCTAAAAAAGGTCCTCTTATCCAACAGGGCATCACTGTTATTCTTCCCAAATATCTGTATTTACAATTTCCAGATATTTTTGCTTTCAAGTATTCAGTACTATGCCTTCTGGTTCCCCAAATTCTCCTTAATTACTGCCTCCAAAAGCCTGCACAAGTTGTGCACAGACAAAAGAGAACTAATATATACTGTATATATATAGTGTTTTCCTCATATAACAGCTTTCTTCATATGATATACATAAAGAGTGTCTTTTCAGACCAGGATTTACTCTTCCTATCAATGAGGATGCTTGAGTTTCATTTTCAGCCCTTACCTGTCATAATCAAATATATACGGTTTTACCTGTGAGAGAGAAACTGGACTTGAGACTACTCACTCGGAGATTAAAAAGCTCTCAATTTTAGGTTTGATGTGTTCTGAGTTCTTTTTAAGAGAGATTAATCATTAGCAGAAAAAAAAATTAAAACAGTGATATTTCCCTCCAATGTTTGTACAAAATGGTACATGCCACTGTTTAGACTGGACATTAAAACCATTTGTATGTTTAATATCAGCACAAAAATAAAAATCAAGACTTGTAAGAAACATGGATTTCCCTTTTGCACCATTTAGCTGGCACTGGCAAACAAACCCTGTGTCATTGCTACTTTTCTGGGTGTGGTACATATTTTTTTATGTCTTCACAAACAAAACCAGAATCAAACACATGTGATGCTTTGGACTTTTGAAGGAATTCTGTGTTTTGCTGTCATTTAATTTAGCTCTGAACAGTGACTACTGTGGTCCAACATATCTACCCCATCAACTCCAAAAAAATTTTACCTACACGCTGCTCTACCCTGTTATTCAGCACTTCTGCAACAATGGTTTAATTCACCAAACCCCTGGGAGCTGTTTTTAACATTTCCCATAATTCTGCAGACAGAATGCAAATTCATACACTTGAAATACACTATGGGAAAGCACTATACTGAGAAAGGGCAGAACAACCGTTTATGTAGCAGCAGTGGATTGCATGTGGTCAGTAAAAACAAGAGAGAATAATCCATTTGTGATGAAAAGCGCATTATCCATTACAAGGCCAGTATCCAGTATCACTAGCCTAATGGGAACCTAGAATTAGCTTTTCATTACTTTTAATTTCTGCAGCCAGTATGCCTAAGATAGGCACAGCTGGTGAAATCCTGGCATCCCAAACTAGAAGAGTAATGTTCCCATTCATTTTAAGATTATCAGGATTTTCATCTGTTGCCACAGTAGCAAATAAATAGTGTATTTGCTTCTTCACTCTGAATATGGCCTCAGTAACAGCAGAATACAGAAAAAAGAAGTGGCCATATTGTTTGCTTAGTTCAACAGTGTGTAGAAACTTCTAGCTTGCTTAGCTTTTTTATTAGGACTCATTAGAGAAGCCACAGGGAAGGAATTTCTCTTTGTCCTTCTGCACATGCATGGAAAGCAACAAAATCTCATTCTCCACAAGCCTCCACCTAACAAAAGGGCCTGATACAGCTTCCTCAAATTTCAGTGCTTTCTGTTACAGGGCAGATCCAGGGTTCTGTTGAACAAAAGCTGACTATAAATATTCCTTATCATACAAACCACACGGAGAAAATAACAGCAAGACTAGCTGCAACCATACTAAATTCAGAATAAGATCCTGAGATAGATCTCATCATATCTTCTAAGAAATGGAAATATTAATTTGGCATGTTAAAATTCACACAAGCCCTTGACCCGTTACTCTTCTGCCAATGACTGTGTTCTACCATATTTTTTCTTTTCATATTAGCTTGCTGATTGATAAATAAAACTTTTTTAAATCGTTCAGTAGAACAATTACAGTGAGAACACCAGCTCTTGCCTGCCTAAAAAATTAATTACTTGTTCAGCCAATAAGAATCATCACTGTGGTTGACACATCATTGCACCAGAATACTCTTACGATGCTCTGTTTTCTTAGCTTTCTTTTCATCTTAATGCAACTGGGATGCAAACAGGAAAGCTGAGAGCAAGAATACTTCAAACCAGATGGTTCCTGCAACAAGAAATACCAGGAATGCAGAAGTACATCATGGTACCAGCAGAGATCCTAACTTCGCTGTGCTAACTGCTCTGCTGACAGGTAGAGGGGCACATTTCTTTGAAGGGTTTTTAAGCAGTGGAAAAATGGCGTAAGAAAGTGATATGAGCAATCCAAAATCAGCCACTGAACAAGACTGACCTATTCCTGCATCGCAGATCAATGCTGTCTCCACTGGGCCTGTCAGTTGATAGATTTACAGGGGACTACAACAGGAGAGAAAAAGCACATCGGTACAAGAGACAAACATGCTTATAGGGACACGTATATATGAGATACTTAAGCATCAAAATAAAGTATTACTTGTAAAACAACAACCAAAACACTGATGCTATCAAAAGCTGTGCAGGCTACACAATCTGCCAAAGGAGCTGCAAGACTTTGTGAAAAGACCCCATCATATCAACAGTTTTGCCAAGCGAATTAAATAAATTGAAGTGAAACATGAGAGAGAAGGGTCAAACAAAAACAAAAACAAAACCCACAAAACCAACAACAAAACCACCACAACAAAGATCTATATGGTTTCTCTCTTAAAGCATTAATGCAACTAGAAAAACTGATCCCACTGATTATAGCAGGCTATATAACAAACTCACAAATAACAAATCTTCTTTATATTTCACATCAGGGGAGATTCAAGCAATACAAAACGCTAGTTATAGTGCCTGTGAAGCATCCTGGCTGGAAAGCTGTCCAGGGATTAGAACAATTAAAGACTGTTCAGGCTCTGCCCCTTAAATCTGATTCTACTCCAATAAAACCACTAGATTTTTTTCTTTCAACTGTGAGAAGGATTTGGCCTTAAATTACAATAGTCTGATAGCTAAATTTACAGAACTAGCAATACCCTCAAAATACAGAACCTCAGAGAGAAAAGAGAGCTCATGAAAAAATAAACCCTATGGGATTATCAATTAAGATACTTTAGCTTCCAAACTTAAAATAAATGGAAAATATGCCATATGAACCTCTACAGATATTAAATCATTTTATTTTTATTATATTGAGACCCATAATTGCACCTGGAAGGAAGGAAAAACTGGATCACTTTGTCCCCATTGGTCTAAAAGCACAAGTACCATCAAGAGACATACCTGATTCACTGGCAGAGTGAGCAGCAATGAGACCTGCATTAGCAAGCTTCACATGAAAAAAAATAATTAGGACAGTCAGAAAAATTTCAGAGGATTTAATTGTTCACATAGCTATGAAATAAAATCCACACCATTTGGAAAGTTCAGTGAAATGATACTCAAAATAAGGAGTGCCGCATCTAGCCAATTGTAAATACTGCCATGTATTTCACTACATATGCAAAATAAACCTACTTTTGACCCTAACTTTATCTTCCGTTGTGTGCCTGATATTTAAAACTTAGGATTTGTTTTGGAAAATTTGTTTTGGACTGTACAACACAGTTTGTAGGTAGGCTACAGAAAACAGAATCCTTTATTGAATCACGTGTGTATGCATTTTACCAGATAAGTTTGATAAATTTGCCTTTATCCCTTCTGCACAGGATTATGTGTATTTGCATAGAAATAATCTTCTAGGTAAAAACAGGACTGGCTTGACTGGAGCTAATAATGTTCCCTCAGAGAACTGAGGTGTTTATACTGAAGAAGAGTAATTTGCCTATGGAGAGAACTTAAGTATAAACAGCAAGCAGAGACTAAGGGTCTCTGCACTTAGTATTAAGCATGTATCACAACTGACAATGAAAAAATAAAGAAACACCAAACCAGAAAAATATTTACAGGAGGACATAATCAAGATTCAAGTTTAAGCCTATCAACAGCTTGCTCCCATCCTGCTCTTTATTTACACTGTGGTCAATTGCACCAGAATGCAGCTAGTACAGAAATGTTTGCATGAGAAAGGCCTTGCTAGTACTGCTTTTTGAAAACGCGTTAGAAAGGAATGTTCTTATAACAGACGTGTTATGAAGGTAGTCTTGCTATAACCCTAATGACTGCATGAAGCAAAACAATACCTTCAGTAAAGCAGAAGCCAGCAGCTTTCCTAATACAGCTCATAAAATCAGTGTATGTGAATTTCTAACAACCCTCTATTTCAATTTCCATCCATGTCAATATTCCTCATTTACAGCTCATCTAAAAAGACTAATAACCCATCTGCATCTCTGTTGAAGTAAAGCTTACAGAAAGCACTTCACTGAAAAAAAGAATATTTTAAACTAAAACGTGTAATTAAAAATGTTTCTACACTCAAAAAAAAAAAGAGATGAGTAAATCTAAGCTGTTTATTTCATTGCCTTTTCTATCTTTTCAAAGTATGTTACAAAACACGCTTACCTGATACAGCCGGACCTTTAAGTGGAACCGGCACGGTGCAGTAAACATTTTGTTTACCAGAGACATTTATAATTCAATTTGGAGACATTTGCAAATATTACCTTTCAGACTGCCCTCTTAATGGGTTCTTTAACAACTCAGTAGATACGCAGTAACTGTGGGTATACTAGGATAATCAGTCTCAGGAGTAAATTATACCATCTAGCCTTTTACTAATGTTTTAAACTCAAAATTACAAAAAGAAAGAGCCATTTCAAGCAACACAGACCTTCTAGTCCAAAGGAAATCTGTCTGGTGGACACGTTACATAAGTGAGAAAAATCCAGTATCAAATAATCTAAGTAATTATACCCTGAAGATTTGTTCTGATGTTTGGAAAACTTCTGGATAGTTTAGTTACTTGAAACTTTGGAGTGCAGTGCAGATGTGCAATATCCCTCAAAGAAAACAAGGGAAATTTTATTTGATAGGTAAAAAGCAAAATTAAAATTTAGTTTGCTTTAAAGTTCTAGTTTGGGGTTTTTTTAATAACTTTTAATATCTTTTGAACAGGTTATTATTTTAAATTACTTTGGCACATTCCATTTAGCAAAAGGATCAAAGTCTATTAGACTGTACTGTCAAATTCCAAATAAAACTTATAGACATTTCCAAATGTCAAAACATGGTGTCTTTTGCAACCCTGGGCTCCTTAAAAAAAAGTAACTGACTTCACAGTGAAGTAAGTAGAACAAAACACTTTTAAAAAGAATTAAAAAAAAAAAACCAACCACCACCAACCCACCAAAACAAACAAACAAAAAAACCAACCTACCAAAACAAAACAAAAAAACCCACCAAACATTTCAAGATCCTCAAGTCACTAAAAGAATTCAGGTACAACTTCAAAAGCTGAAGAGAAGGAAGATTTCTTTTTTCACCTTTCTGTAAAGTGTCAAAATGTAATATTAATTCTTCCTGTTCTAAGAAAATCTAAAGAGGACTACCAAGCTATTAAACCTTCCAGTGGATCATTTGTGGTATGAGTTATTAGCATAATTGGGGGCACACTTTATTCTGACCTTTGCAAAACTTTCATTTCCCAAATGTGATAGATACAAAGTGCTTTTATAATACCAATAATGATTATTTCCTATGGGAAACTGCCAATTATAAGTTGGTGAAAAACGCTATACCGGATGTACATTGAGAAAATGAACACACCTACCAACAGACTAATTAAAGCCATTCTTCAAATATTAATAAAGCTTTTCACTTCCATGAAATATAACCTGTATGTTTTAGTTCAACTGCATCCTTGTCAGGTCATTCTTTCAACAATAATAAATGTTTGATTAGTGTTTAAATACAGCATTTATGCTGAACATTCACCTTTCCCTGGCAGTAAACCAACACATGGGAAGCTGTTTTGACATTTAACCACTTGACTCAAGTTCACATTGTTTATATCAAGTCACATCAAGTGCCAGCAAAAATACTCAGATACAGAAACAAACCCCTTGTGTTCTGGACACAAGTCTTTAAAAAAAAAAAAAAAAAAGGGCACAGCAAAGACCACATATAAGGATAAGCAATAAACTGTCAAAAAAGAGTGTGTTTTGGTTTTATAATAGTGACTCCAGTACATTCTGCGGAGGTCACAAGTACAACAGGTAGCAGCTTCAATAGCATCATTTCCTGCTCTTCTGTCACCTGCTGTCTTGTATAACCTGCTGCCAAGGTTCAGTAGCTAATGTGCACCAGCAAGAAAAGAAAGGACAGAGAGTGCACAGCCAGACAAAATTCCTGAAGACGCTAACTTGACAGAGGACAAGACAACCACCTTCCCACCAACACACCCTCAACAACCCAGTGTGCCCAGCTCTACACGTGTGCATTTGACATGACAGAGTAGGAGTGCGTTTTAGCAACACCAGCCTCAGGCATCTAGTTTGCAAAGCATCTTTTACAGCAGTGAAATCATACCACACAGAAACAGGGAAGCCTTCCAGAAAATGCAGTCTTAGGAGAGATGGTGAATTCAATCTCTTCACAGGTAGCCCTGGCTTTTTAAAGCTCTCCCTGGATCTCATTGGATGAACAGACAGAGTTGGTAGGCTGCAGAATCATACTACAGAGTAGAAGAGTAAAGTAAACTCCATTAAGGAATACTCAGGACACAACCATGTGCTCCCACATCACAGAACAGGCTCCAGCTCTTACTGATTAGCCATTCTGTACAGTGTCGCTTTAGCTATATTACCTCATATTTAAAAGACATTTGCTATAATGTCTTTGCTTTGGTCATAATAATTTTTGAAATAAGTTCTTAGGGTCTGATTCCCATTTATGCTCTTGCCAATTTGCAAACCTTCACAAGATGAAACAGACATTAAAGCGAATGTAAAAATATTTTACTACACTTTTACAGCATTCGTAGATTAACACAGAAAATTCCAAATTTTGTGTGACAATAGAAAACACTACAGAAAATAGCAAAAATAGAAAAAAGCCAACTAGTTTTCAGGCAGATAGACCCAAGTGACTTATAGACAGGCTTGTATGCCTAAAAGTTTTTCTGTTCCCCACCTCCCCCCCCCCCCCCCAAGATACAGCTATGTTATCCGGTCTGATAAAAGATACCATGTCTAATTAAAGATTTCACCTTGCTGAGTTCCAATGCAGCCACAGCCAAATACCATGCCAATGTTTTATATGAATCCTTCAGAGTTAATGCAGGCAGAGCTGCTTTTTAAAATGAAAGATGGGCACCAGCTTCCAATTCGGCAAACTCAAGTTCCGATTCATCTGAAGCAAAAACTTTCCTTATTATAACTCTGGTATTAAAGCATATTTGATCTGCCTTTCAGAGAGGGAATGAAATGGCTTAGTGAGCTACATGTAAGGTTCAACATGTGCAAAGACACATCTTACTAGGCAAAATTTAAAAACTCATTTACTTAGTTTTCAAAGAAAAAGTTTCAGAAATAACTTGAACAGAGTAACCAAATATTAATGCGAGGCAAACATGCTTGACCATCTTACTGGAGAGGACCTACTGAGTTCATAAATCCAGCTGCTCAGCCTAGGTGAATTCAAACCAAATACAAGCCACAAATATTTCAATAGCTAGGTTAATTTGCTTTTCTCCTCCCATAAGGTCTCTAAAGAAGGGAAGACAGGGTTGCTTTCTCAAGGCTAAAATATAGCTCAGCAGGAAGAAAATGACTGAATGAATTTTTGTCAGGCTGAGCAACCTGCTTGCTCACAAACAGAAGCAGGACATACACATCTGACCATCTAGACCTGATTTAATGAGGTAAGTGAAGCACTGCTTCCTTTGTATGAGAAGACTCTGATCATCAGGCAATTTATTAAAACACTCACTGCAAAACAAGTATAACTGGCCAAAGTCTTTCAAACGTACAAATGCCTGAGAAAAGGACTCTGCAGATCTTGAAAAAGCCGTCTATGTATCAGCACAAGAATTATTTGTAACATCTACAGCAGCTCCAAAGATGTGCTCCCAACCTAGACTGCAAAAGATCTCATAATGATCTTGTTTACAATCCAGATATTCAGTCTGGTACAGATCAAACAGCAAAAAGTGCAGTTATGAAATCTAAGTAGATTTACTCACTACTTTTCACTGTAATGTTTAACAAGTCTTATTAATTTTGAAAAGAAGAAACAACAGTTAAAAATATAAACAATTGAAAAGTGGAATGTGTGTCGTTAAGCAATATACAACATTCCATATTTCTCTGTCTTTTCCCTTTGGTTTACAGAAAATAACTAGACAGCAGTCTCGTCACTCCACATACTGTAACTTTCAAAACTTGGCAAAGCAACTCTTACACATTGTGTTTCAGATCCAATAACTCAATACGTGCTTCAAAGATCTGGCAGCAGTTCTTTTGGGAGTTATTTCCTACTTTTCTGGCTTATGCAACCTGTCGAGTTTGGAAAATTTACACTTAGTAGATTAAGAGGATGTACACAGAGAAAGAGGAAATCATAATAACCACAATAATTATAAATGAAGTTTCGAATGCAAATTTGATTTGCCGCAGATAATTTCCATTGCCTGCAAGAAATCATTCTGATGCGGAACAGCACATGCCATCTTCTCAGATTCCAGTTTTCACAGGTACTGTGATCAAAAAGGATTTGTTTAGGTAAACAGTTGCCAATAGGGCAGACTCCATAACTAGCTCACACACGCACGCTCCCTGTTCTCTAATGCAATACTCATTTTAAGAGCACAAAAATTACAACAGATAAGATATGAACACTAGAACAAAAGCAAGTTGTGGGAAAGCCACAGGATGATGCGGAGTTTTGCCTTTGATTAGAATCTATTTACTTAAACACTCAACCAAGCATTGCTCCTCTAAACCAGACCACAAATGTAATTAGAGAAAACATCCCTCTGAAATTTTCCATAGTTTGGGGGTTTAGAGAAGTTGTAAATACTGGAAGAAAAGAAAAAAAAAATCCTTTCCAAATACAATGCATTTTCTGGCAGTAATTTAGTAATTTTCTTTTTGGCTTCACCAGAAAACAATAAACACTAAAGATGAATGCACTATTCATGTGGCGTAAGAAGATGCATCAGTTTAAAAGAAAATATCTACTGGGCAAATAATCTTGGTGTATCAATAGTAGGGCTTGGCAGATAGTTTCAACAGGAGAAGAGAGTCAGAAATGAATAAAACATTTTGTCCAAACTCAGCGTGCACACGACCTCTTCTTGCTTTCTTCCCCACCACATATGTATTTCCTGTATCTGACAGTTTTATTATTACATTTCCCGCTTTTTCTATCTTGCTTCATTTATTTTGCAGCTCTCCCCATAGCTTCCAGATTGTTCTGCTTACTCTTTCACTCTCCATTTCTCTCTTTTTCATACGCTTGGTGTCAGTTAAGTCAGTGGCAAAAATGCCACTGACCTGTCCACAAAGGAATCCCTTAAGAACGTCACTCGCCATCTCTGCCTCTGCCACCGCTGCCCTTCAGCTTTCGCACTGAGTCATGCCATCTGAGTTTCGGTTGAGAAACTCAGAATAGTTTCCTCCACTCCTTTCTACTCTACCCTCTCGATTTCCAGACACATCCTCCTGCTGGTTAGTTACAGCAGACTCTTGTGCTCTAGTTTCCTCCTGGAGCCAATATATTTTACTACAAAGGAAGAAAGCGACCCAGAAAAAAAAAAAAGAAGGGGTGTGTGTGCTGGTTTTGGCTGGGATAGAGTTAATTTTCTTCACAGTAGCTAGTGTGGGGCTGTGTTTTGGATTTGTGCTGGACACAGTGTTGATAACACAAGGATGTTTTAGCTACTGCTGAGCAGTGCTGACACAGAGTCAAGGCCTTTTCTGCCTCTCACCCCATCCCACCCGTGAGGAGGCTGGGGGGGGCACAAGAAGCTGGGAGGGGACACAGCCAGGACAGCTGACCCCAACTGACCAAAGGGCTATTCCACACCATAGGGCGTCATGCTCAGCATATAGAGCTGGGGAAGAAGAAGGAAGGGGGGGATGTTCAGAGCGATGGCATTTGTCTTCCCAAGTAACCGTTACGCGTGATGGAGCCCTGCTTTCCTGGGGATGGCTGAACACCTGCCTGCCCCTGGGAAGCAGTGAATGAATTCCTTGTTTTGCTTTGCTTGCATGTGTGGCTTTTGCTTTCCCCTATTAAACTGTCTTTATCTCAACCCACGAGTCTTCTCACTTTTACTCTTCCAGTTCTCTCCCCCATCCCACCAGGGAGGGAGTGACCGAGCTGCTGGGTGGGGCTTAGTTGCCAGCTGGGGTTAAACCACAACAGTCCTTTTTGTCACCCAGTGTGGGGCTCAAAGGGTTCGAGATAACGGCAGACTTAATTGGAGTGAATTAAGATCGAATTTATAGCTGTTACTGCTGTTTAGCTTTTAATTGGCAGGCTTCTGTGCTTGCCATGGGGCTTGCTTGCCTTAATGTATATTAGAGTCTAGTGCTCATTAGTGGCTGCTTTTTGCTTTCGCTGCTTGCTGTCCTGCTGATCATCTTACTCTGCTGTGCCTGGGAACATTGTGATAACAGCGATGGCCATGCGCCTGGGCTGGCAGATGGCCAGGGCATCACTGCTGTTTCTGTGCTGCTGTAATGGACAGGCTGGAACTCCAGTGTGAACTAGTCAAAGGGACTGTGACCTGTGGATAAGTCCACATGGGAGCAGCACACTCCGAAGCATCTCTGGCCGTGGATAAGCCCATGCTAGAGCAGGTACATCTCGAAGTGTCTGTGGCCGTCGTTATGTCTGTGCCACAGCAGGTATACCTCTGAAGGGATTGTGGCCCAAGGATAAGTCCACACTGGAGAAGGTACACCTTGAAGCATCTGTGGCTGTGGATAAGTCCATGCTGGAGCACCTCAAAGCATGTGGCCATGGATAAGTCCACAACAGAACAGGTACTCCCCTGGAGGGACTGCAGCCACAAGTAAGGCCATGTTGGAGCAGGTCTGTCTCTGAAGGCATTGTGGTCTATGGAGAAAGCCATGCTGGAACAGGCGCACCTCAAAGCAACTGTGGCAGTGGATAAGTCTATGCCACAGCAGGTATACCCCTGAAGAGACTGTGGCTCATGGATAAGGCTCCACTTGGAGCAGGTACACCCCTAAGGGACTACATTCTGTAGATAAATCCAAGCTGGAGCAGGGACAAGGGGAGGAGTTCATTGCAATGTTAAACCTGATGGTCTGGTCCAAAGGGACTGGGGTGGAGATTGTAGCAGATATGCCTTTAAATTGTAACCCATGATTTGAATTGCATGTTATAGGAATTACTATAGCAGGAACCACTTGAACCACTGGAGGAGCAGCCTTACAAGAAGCAGTGCAAGTGCAGCAGTGACCTGAGCTCACCTTGGAGCCCAGTAACTCCACACAACACACCACCTCTCCTGTCCTGAGTGACCACCATAACAGATGGAGCCCAAAGTCATGGACTAAATTAACTCAGTGGACATTTTACAGACATTTCATAGGGATGGTCCGTAGACTCAGGGAATGATATCGGTATATTATATCAAAGGATGGGAAGGGTGGTGGTGGGTAATGAGAACTTATAGGATAGTGCAAGACCTGAGCATGACTTAAATGGTATGGAATAAAGGGTGGGGAATGTGCTGGTTTTGTCTGGGATAGAGTTAATTTTCTTCATAGTAGCTAGCATAGGGCTGTGTTTTGGATTTGTGCTGGACACAGTGTTGATAACACAGGGATGTTTTAGCTACTGCTGAGCAGTGCTGACACAGAGTCAAGGCCTTTTCTGCTTCTCACCCCACCCCACCAGTGAGGAGGCTGGGGAGGCACAAGAAGCTGGGAGGGGACACAGCCGGGACAGCTGACCCCAACTGACCAAAGGGCTATTCCACACCATATGGCGTCATGCTCAGCATATAAAGCTGGGGAAGAAGGAGGAAGGGGGGGACGTTCAGAGTGATGGCATTTGTCTTCCCAAGTAACCGTTACACATGATGGAGCCCTGCTTTCCTGGAGATGGCTGAACACCTGCCTGCCCCTGGGAAGGAGTGAATGAATTCCTTGTTTCGCTTTGCTTGCGTGCACAGCTTTTCCTTTACCTATTAAACTGTCTTTATCTCAACCCACGAGTTTTCTCACTTTTACTCTTCCAATTCTCTCCCCCTTCCCACCGTGGGGGAGTAAGCAGGCAGCTGGGTGGGGCTTAGTTGCCGGCTGGGGTTAAACCACAACAGGGGTAGAGGGGAAACCACAAAACCCAGTATGTCTTAGTGAGGTGAGCCTGCATGGAACAAAATGGTTTTTGCAAAAACTCCACTTTCTTCAGGTTTTATTGAAGCCTAACAATATGAGCTGTCATTTTGTGCCTCCCATTTTCTGACCAGTTCTTCCCACATTGTCCACCTTTACATACAAGACCAGGTCTGTGCACATTTTAAAAGAATAAGGTTCTAACTTTGGGCACTAATGAGATATAAATTTTGAATAAAACACCACCATAGCTTAGTTGCTTATGTAACATTCCCACACCTTTTCAAAAAACAACAAATAGTCTTTCCTTCCTAGGGAATGGCAGATAAATCTTAAGGGGCAAGTTTTACAAGGCAGTCACTTAAAGAAATACCCGGACAAAAGAGAACAACTTTGCTCAGCCCAAGACAACTCGTATTATAAATGACCAAAATGCACAGGAGCCAAGACTTGTTTCCTCCCTTTTTCTGCATTAGAATGTCTAAAGATTCAGACATGGTTTAAGACAGACCTACCATGGAAACAATGGAGTATATTCAGCTCTCATCACAGAGAGGCATGAACAATTTGAGACAGTAGTCTGTTAAACTTCAGGAGTCCTCTCCAGAAGTCCACCAGTCACTCATTCTTTCCCCACTAACTGGTCTGCCAGCACAAATGAAAACAGATTCAGCTGAAAAAGAACCTTTTAGAATTTTATTTAGCAGGTCTACTTTTCAGCCAGATCAGTTACCTGATTCACTAGTTACTTACACAGGCTTTTGGTGTAAACAAGCATCCAGGGACAAGAAATTAGAGGCTAGGAGTGAGACTGGGGACTACTTTCTTTATCAGAAGTGTCACTTTAAATGTATGTGAAACTACAGGGAACCTGACAACTGAGACAATGACTATTGCCATAAATTCTCTGTATGCTTTTGTTATCACTCGCTTTTTAGCTCCCAGAGCTCTGCATCCTCTCTGAACCACCAGCCTTTCTCAGCCCGAGAGCTTTGCCAGTATATACTTTCTGCTCCTTCTGTGCTCACCTTTCTCACCAAAAAGGTCTACCCATCACTGGATTTTGCTGTAATTAAACAGAACAGTCTTTCAAAGGAAAGTACGAAGACTACATGATCACAAACAGCAGGGAATGTTTGGAAAACAATGCTTCATCTGGATGCGGTAAGCTTCATTTATTTTTCTTTTGCCTCTCTGTTTTTGTTTTATACTGTTGACTCCAAATTTTAATGACAGAAGATATTTTAAGCATTCCTGACCTAGAAATGTGCTAAGAATAAGAGAACTTTTATAAAGAAAATATTGTCCCTCTGAAGGGAAACTCAGTATATGCTCCACCTAAGTAAGCTATGCATGTTGCTTACAAACAGCAGATAACTTTTCAGACCTAAAAGAACTCAATTTCCAGGAGCCAGTGATAACATGTATAAAGAATCAGATAGGCTGTAGGATTCAACAGACCTGATTAAGAGAACAGTAGTAGGATTCATGGCCAAAATAGATGCTACAGAGCAAAATTCAGCTCAGGCAGAAAATACCCACACAAAATATCTTAATTGCTGTCCTTATGAGGGACAGTAAGAAGATATCCATTGGAGAGACAGTCTAAAGCTAGGATTAAAAAGCTCTTTCTTTTGAGAATAGCAATCTGAGCAAATTGTACTCGTCTCTAACAAGAAGGCAACTTCTCTTTATTCTCCTCTATAAAGCATCACTTCTATTTTGGGAGCAGCTACCATGCCTCATATAATGACCAGGAAGCAAATACTTTAGGACTGAAACCCATCCTCAATTATGTCAGTGCTTACATGAATATGCTTAGCAGGTGTGACAATGGAGTTAGTGCAAATCCACACTGGCATAAGGAAAACAAGCACAAAATATTTCTGTGATTGTAGCAGATAGATTACACAGAGACACGTTTGTCAAGGTTTGGTCTTTTCAAGTAAAGCAAGTAAGCAGCGTAACATTAGAAATTACAGTAGATAATTCTTACAAGTATATTAGTGTGAGCCGCACCACATTAACAGTGTTTGTGTTTGCACCTGCAGTACTTTGACAGCTACAAGATGTCACCTGTGGCTATATGGCCCTCTTTTGGAGGCCCTGGAAATGTGAACAAGTTAGTCATGCAAATCTACTAAGTACTCCCTCAACTGTTAAAGCAAAAACAGTAGTTGCTTCAGCTACAAAGATCACAGCAGACACATTACGTTAAGCTTCAATACTCTTAAGAACCTAGGTTTTAGAAGAAGCCAGTAGCCAGTCTCCTATTTTGTAATCACAAAGGGAGGGGAAAAATTCAGCAATGGTATGATTAAGTGATCTGTTAATGATTTTGAATACAAGACAAAGTTGCATCATGTCACCCCCATCCTCTATCAACCTTGAGGTTCAGCTGCTCTGCCCTTTGCCTCCACCCTGCCAGGATCCATCAGAGCACACAGACCCTGTGATTAACAGGTTTCAATCTGGAATATACAGCAGGGTGGACAAACACTATTTACATGCCCTGGAAGGACAATGCAGTTTAGAGTCTCTCTCTTCAAGTCTGTTTCATTACCTATGCCATAAGAACTGCTACGCTGAAGGAATCTGCTAGTACCTCCGATATTATCCTTAATATAAGAGTAAGATAAGTTTGTTTTGTTTTTTTTTTTTATGAAGACTACAGACTGCACAGCTGCAGAACATATAGAAACAGGTAAAGATAAACAAAATAAAGTCATACACACAGATAAACATACCTAACATTAGCTCCCAATATTCCTGCCCTCCTTTTATGATTCTAGACAGTAGTCCATTAGGTGTTCATAAACTCCAGGCTGAGGATCCAGTTATTGAATAAAACCTTTAAACCACATCAACGGACAGCATTTTAGTAGTGGGAATCCTTACTTTCTTTTACAGTTCAACTTATCTTTGGTGATGGCTCTAATTTGTATCTCTCCCTTCCTTCACCTTCATTCAGTCAGAGAGGTATTTCAACTTTTTCAAAGCAGGGAGGAGTCAGACAGCAGTTCGAGAAAAATATTCATGTTCCTTCACCACAGTCAGATTTAACTATTGCCTGCCTACAGGATAAACAGAGTCAACCAATGACTGCTCCAGTGTGCTGCTAAATCCTAAACAGAATTATTAGCAGACTCTCTTTTCCACAAGGCTGGGCTATACCCAAATCAGAGACTGAGGCCTTTCCTCATATTTCCCATGTAAATGCACTTTTTTTTTTAATGAAAAAGTACACAATCACATAAATAGGATTAGCACAGGCAGCACATAATTGGCTCTTATTGAGCACAAGATACAGTGATAACTAAGAATCCCTTTGGGGTTGATAATGAGGCTGGGGTGAATGCTGCTCTTAGCTCCCCATCTGAGAGATACAGTGGCACACAAGTACCCACACAAGAGCACAGGTAATTTCATCAAAAATACACAGGCCAAATGATCTGACTCCATCCTTTCACCTACAAACAATTCTGCAATTCTAACCTGTAAAAAAAAAAAAACCACAAGGATCTTATTTCACCTCCATAAAAATCACCTAAAAAGTGGTTGACAAACTAAAATCAGTGAGGTAACTGTGATGATCAGTACATTGTTTTAATTATTATTCCAGTCAGGAATGCCCAGTGAACATTATGCCCAACTTCACATTATAAACTCTGACAGGGATTCAGCACTCCTTCCTTCCAACAGTGTTGGAAACTATATTTTAATAATTTTCTTTGGCTAGTTCTCTCTTCAGCTCAATCTCTTTCAGCGTAGGAAAGGGGTCAAAGTTCCTGTAGCTCCTGATGACATTAAAGGGAGCGTGATTATCGGTAATGATGCATTACAATGAAGGCAACATCTCCCATTTGCACACCCCTGTCCTCCCGCCACTATGTAAACAGAATAAACCTGTAAGGACACACTGGCTAACCTCATCTCCTAGAGAAATACTGTCTAGAATCACGCTGTAATGAAACAGACAATAATGCATGATGGTCTCACTTAACCTTTAATAATATGACGTTTTAGCATGCTTGCTACCCAAAAAACTCTCCCAGGCATCCTCAGTTTAACTAGTATTAACTACAGTACACTGCCCACAGACCTAAAACTGACTGTACAAATTGTGACTGCCTGGGGCTATTTTTGTTTTGGTTTTGTTTTGTTATTGAGCCAAATTCTCTTCATATTTTCTTGATGTAAATTCAGAAATTCTGGAATTTGCTTTTCCTTTGTTCCAAAAGTTTTTGAAGTCTTTGACTTTCAAGATGTCGTGTAAAGCCTACGGCATATCCTTATGCATGCTATGTTTAAATGGTTAAAAATGGGTCCAAGCAGAAAATGAAAAGCAACATCCCTAACTTCCTTCACCTAACTCCATACATAGTGGCTTCTCCCTTTTCCCTCTATTACGTAGAGTTTTATTTTGAAAGCATGCAGGATGCTCAAATGCAATAGCTACTCAAGGTAAACTGATTCATCCCCTACTTTTTTATCCATTTTAACAAATGAGCCAATTACCCCAGCAGTTCTGTCACAGGTGTGATTTCACTCTAAATCTCTAGTAAGAGTTCTACTGCTTACACCTGGATAAGAAGTTAGCGCTATCTGTATTTTCAGACTTTTGCTCTAAGAAAATATTTTCAGTAGTTTCTACTTTCCAATAAAGCTATTTCTGGCCAATGTAGGTTTAATTTTTTCTTTTTAAAATATTTTAGCAAACTGTACTTGTGCCCACAGAAGAATTATTTTTATCAGTTACAAATAAACAAACCAATTGCAATAGCACACCAGGTCACAGTGCAACAAATTCCCAAATCCTTGTGGTGTACAGCATAGGGATAAACCGACGATCAAGAAGTGAAAAACAAGGAAAACAGAAATGCATTTTAATGACTAATACCAAGGTTATATGTATGTAAAGCACTGCCTACAACCATTGTACCATTACTTCTAATTCTAAAATTCTAGAAGACCAAAGCAACCATACCCTTTGGTGTTGATGGCTTTTTCTGCACTGAAATTTTCCTGTGAAAGATCCCTCTACAGCACATCTCTCCGCAATTGGAATCGTCATCTGAGAAAAGATCTCCGATAATACCAGAGAATCCTGATGTGAATTTAGATACATTTTTATATGAACAACAACAAAAAGTAAATACACCATCTTGTCATGGTCATTTACAAAAATTTCAGTAGAAAGAACAGTGAATGAACTTCGCTCTACGTGCATGTGCAGTGCTCTGCTCCTGTGCAGCAAGGAGAGGCATCAAAGAACTCATTTAAGCTAAACTGAATGCCTTGCCCAACAGGGCAAGGTTGAGGTCTCACTCAGGATTACTGAGAAACTCGCATTTGCCTCAACAACCCTTTTGGGCCTGCTTAAGGCCTGAATACTGAAGCAAGTGGAATTTTGTGCCAATCTGGTGCTCCTGAAGGAAAAGTAGCTTTCAGACAGCAGAAGCCAACAGTGTAAGAATCCTTGATGCCAGTGCGATATATAAAACTACACTCAGACTAGGAGTATGTATGAAGTGAACGTAGGTTGGTGTGCAAGTGACTGAACCCTGAGTATTAAAAAAAAAATGAAATAAAAATTGTTTTCCACAACTTTGAGGTGAGAAGAATCTGCTGGAATCACACAGAGACTAGAACACTTAAATTGCCTTTGCAGCTGTTTTAAGAACAGCTCCACGTTATCGCTGTAGTTTAGTCAGGCCTGAGAGGGGGGGAAACAAAAGATCAGTTTACTACTCACCCGTACTTCCCAGAATGTTAGGCTACTACAAAAAGAAGAGGCCACTGAGGACCTAGAATATCCCCATCTGTCTGTGTCACTGATCATCCTCACACACACACACTTCTTTCTTAGTGTCAGGTATCTGGTTTTCAGGAGAGCCCAGCATACTCTGAATTTGCAGAGTTATGACCTAAATTTCTAATAACTTCTCTCCTCTCATGAACCCCAACCATTATCTTTTCAGAAAACATTTCTCATTCTACTAATATGGACAGCGCAGCATTGAAACATTAAACCATATGTTAAACCTGAAGTAAATAATCTAGTAAAAACCACAAATTAAAATGTTAACAGAAAAACCACATACCTTTTGAAAATCAGAAATTACTCTGTAGAGATTTCCATTGTAGAGAATGTCTTCCTTTCCCTAAAAAAAAAAAAAAAAAAAAAGCCTTAACTGTGCATACTAATATTTAATTACCTAATAAAAACCACAGTGAACTACTTCAAGACCTTCTTTTTCACCCAGAAATAATTTCTCCTTATGGATCAGAATATGTACACTACAGCGAGCATAAATATTGCACACTCAGTGAGTTTTTGTTTGAAGTTCATTTTATTTTGAAATTCCCTCCTGTCTTTGTTATCTAAGCAAAAGCATCATAGCTGCAGGTGAAACTAACACATGGTATCCATTCTTCCAAGCATTTAAAACTAGAAAATAACCCTACACAATGGAGACCAATAATGGAGCAGTGTGTCAGGAACAGAGAAAAAAAAAAAATGTACTTTGTTCTGAGGTATATAATCAGGTCTCTTTCTCATCCCAGCTTTGGGTAAAGAGTAAATTATGCCATTGTTACTACTGCTAAAGCATATTTCCCCCATTGCTTTTGCCAACACTTTAGAAGCATGAAAGCATCGACTAATTCACTGATGTCCAGTTCTTCTGTCTTTCCACCTTCTATTTGTGTGGGGAGGGGGCTGGCAGCTCAGGGGCATTTGACACTTCATGCTTCTGGGCAGCACAAGTGGGTAAAGGGATTCACACCGTTCCTTCAGCACCAGACACCACGGCAGCGATAGGGTCACAGCAGAGTCCTAGTGACATTCTAGTATTTTTAGCTTCTGCAATATACTCTGTGCATCATAAAGTGGAGTGCTTCAAGGAAAATCTAACCTATTCCCAAGCCTCCTCTGAGGAAGCACTTGTACATACAGATCCTGTGGCTGTCACGCCTGTATCAGTAATATCAACTGCTTTGCTGTTGTTACTTTTTTCCCCCCCTCTTTTTTAAAAAGCACAAACCCAATTGATTTCTATATCTAAGTCACTTGTATGAGAGCTTAAAATGGACATGAGCACAACAGCCACTCAATGAGCAAAGCAGCAGATTTACAGAAACCGGAATGAAAAGGACAAAAGAGTGTTCAAAAATGAAGTCAACTCCAAATTTAGATTAGAAATTGATGTATTATAAGAGAAGATGTTTTAAAAGAAAAAAAGTAACAACTGTGTTCAGCATTGAAAATAATATGAAATTAACTGTAGCTCTTTCAAATGAATCTCTGCAAGAGCTCCCGCACGTTAGGACAGAAGCTGTATTTTTCTCTCTTTCATTAAGCTTCATCTTTTTTCCTTTAAACTAAAATAAATTGAAGCCTAAAATTGAGAGCATCCACTAGGCACATACTCAGGATTAAATCTGACCTGATACCTTTTAAGTTTTATGGAGGTACAGAAGCAGAGGGGAAAAAAAAAAAAAAGCCTCAGCAAGATTAGTAACAGAGAGGTTCTAGAAAACAAGTGTCTCAGCCAAGAGAGGCCAGAGCATGTTGTAGGTCTAGCATTTGCCTTGAAAACTCGCGGTGCATAAAATGCCCCAGGCTGTATACTAGAGGGACTAAGAACCATGGCAATCACAGTTACAGCAATGAGAACAGTTAAAGAAAATAGTTTCCTGTTCTGTTGAATTCTCCCGAAGTCGCCAAAAACTTCCATTAAGAAAGAAGTTTTTCCAAAACATAAATAGCAACTCTAAGAGGATGATAGCTAGGTACTTTGTTCTCATTTAATATTGACAGCACGCTCTTCTAGTAAAAGACTACACACTGCCTTTGATTTTTTTTTTCCCCCCTTTAATACCTCAAACTCTCATTTTGCTAGTGCACTTTCAGGCTGACCTCAGTAGCTCATAGTTAAATGACAAGATATCACTTGGTCTCCACCACCTCACAGTTGGACACAAAAGTGTCATTACACTTACTTCTGCAGTCAACTAAAGCCAACTTAATGCTAAAATAAACTCACTATTCAAAACATGTTTCTGTTGGAAAAACAAAGACATTACAAAAATATTTTCAAGCATACAAGCTACTCTATTAGTCCGCAATGAGAGATACACCTCAGATATTTTTGTTCTCTTGCAGATTGTGGTCAAATTTCAACACGGTTACATCAGCGTAAAATCCAGCACAGCTCCACTGAAATCAGTAGCATCGTACCATACTTAATGCACATAACAGAAGCAGAATCTGTTTCTCAACTGGTTTTAATCACTTACAGCTTTCTGGGTAAAATTGCCGTTGGGCTCTGAAATGTCTCATGTTCCGTGTAAACAGATGAGTACAATCTCATAAATTTAATGAAAAAAATCAGTTTCTTTTTAGTTATGCAAATACCAAAAATCTTTTTCTTTTCAGCAGTTAAGTATTTCTTCAGAAGCTTGTTTGTGTTCAAAATCTCCAACGGCCCTTTTAGTAAGACTGTAAATTCTTTGAGGGAAACACTTAGAGCCAGAGTCAAGTCTCAGTTACAGCGGCAGAAACACTGAGCAATCCATAATTCACAGTAACCTAACTACTGACGGGGAAGCGGACAGCAGCTGCAGCCTCAGGTTTATCTTTTGTTCCACAGCTAGTTGTAAAGGCTAAAATAGAAAAACCCTACCATTTGCATTTCTCTCCTGTTCCAAATAAATAAACAAACAAATAAATAATTTTTAAAAAGAGGTAAATAAGATGGTCTTAAGTACCTTTATACCTACTTTTTGCAGAGGATCATTAATTTTATGTTCCTCACTTCCTGAACACCTGACCAGATAGACACCACAGGATCTCAATTGCAACTGAACACCTCACCAGGTGTTGAGGCATCAAATTCAGGAGTGTCTAATGTTCATCACTGGCCACAAGACAGATTTCTTAACTACTGTTCAGTAAGGCAAGACTGGTTTCTTGACTAGTCACCTGAACTTTCCCATCACCTTAAATATACCATATGGGTTGCCTCCCTCCCTCCCTCTCTTCATGTGACTTAACCGCCTAGTAACCTACTAGGAAAGGACGTACATTTTCAAACCCCCCCAGCTATATCATGATGATCCTTCAAAAGGATGGACAGCCTTCATCGAGACTCTGGGCTTGTCAACAGACTTTTTTTTTTTAAAGCAGAAAACGAGTTTTCATCAACAGGGATCTAATGTACAAGGTTTTTTCACCTGTCATTCTCTGAAATGATCAGGGACAATGACCTGACAGGAATGCATTTCTAGAAGTCTGTAACTGTTTCCCAACTACGGACACTTGGCTAGGGACAAAGAGCACTTCCTTGAGTTACCCACTAGGAGACTGAACCTTTCGAATTCCAATAAGGAGCTTTTGCCTGATTCTAATTAAAAGTGAAGTACAAGTACCCAAATTTAGAAAATACCATTAGAATCTTAATTTAAATATGACAATTTTAGTCCATCAATGCATCCTATTCTGAAACAGTCGTTACCTACCAAACTTTCACTCATTTTGTGCTAAAAAGGAACATCAACCACAGTTTATCTGCTTATTATTTTTAGACACACAATTTTTAACATTTTGCAGACCTAAATTCCCTATACAGCAATCTGGACATTTAGTTTCTAAAAAGGTCCTTTTTAAATTGTAAATTTTTATCAATTTTTTTTCAGGATCTGCGGAAAGAAAAAAAAACAAACATAAAAAAACCCACCAACACACAAAACCAAGAAACCGGGGGGGGGGGGGGGGGGGGGGGGGAATCACTCTTACTCTAACACTAGGTCTTTGATAAGATGATGCCAGCTGGTACACACTTGTGGGCAGGAAACCACACTTACCAAAATAATGTTATGTCAGTCCCCTGCCTCCTAACAGCAGGCAGCAGGGCTGTGCGCTGCCAGGTCTTGCCTTCAATGGGGCAAGCTGTTCTAGCAAGGGCCACGCTCTCAAATTGTTCATTCTCATGTGAACCCTTTGAGAAACCTCAGCTCCTTCCTGGAGTGGAGCCTTGCCAGGGACATCAGTCTGTTGCTGGTGACACACTCTACACACAATTCAGTGGCTTCCTGCTCAAAGCATTACATAATTTGAGCCTCTGGCATATCTTTCTGGAACATTTCACACACTAATCCACAAGATCAGCAGCCTCTCCAGTTACCAGATAACTGCACCTTTTCTTCACTGATACTGACCTGGATGGCACTGACTACGGGGCATATGGCTGTCTGTTGCCAAGTAAATAAAAACTGGACAGTATGATTCACAGACACAGACAAAAGAAGCAGCTAAATACGCAGTTAAACACAATTATTGGTCAATAGTTTCAGAAACAGTAAAAAAAACCCCAAACAACATTTCATCCATTTCTGCCAAAGCAATACTGTGATGGAAATCACATTAATAAACCAAGTGGTTTTATTAAGGACTGTTGCATTTAGCTTCACTGAATGAAGTCAGAAACTTACTAAACAAAGGAAGTATACAACCTGGTGCTAGCGCCACATACAACACACACTAAGTACTAGTCCTACATCTAACTGCAGCCATACAGTCATGAGTCCTGCAGTCACGAGTCAAGAGAGTTCTCAACTCAGGATCAGGGTGCATATAACTAAATTGAAAAGTAAAAGTACTTCCTGGTGTTTGCTGAGCAAGATTCAGCACACTGAATTCCTGAAACAGGCAGACTACTTCCACAGAGACTCCAAATAATTTGGAGCCCAGAAATGATACTTTATGAAAAGCATATAAATCAATAATAAAGTCTACTCTCCAAAATTATTCGTAAATAATAAAATCTTTCAGACTTCTTCCTACAGTGAATTATATTTGTATGATAAAACCACATAATTTAAGCCAAGCCATAAACAGCAGCATTTGTGTGATATAGAACAGTACCACAAACTCTCATCAGCATGCAAATGTGATAGGCTTAAGAAACACAATCTGCAATTGGAGTCACAAAGTTTCAGGGTATCTTGGATGTAACAACTATATACTATCCTAAAGTTCCTACAGGTAGTTTTACCTCTGTTTTAGGACAGTCATATGTTGTGGGTTGTGGGGTTTTTTGGGTTTGGTTGGTTTTGGGTTTTTTTTTGGGGGGGGGGGGGTGCAGGGAGTACTCTATTTTTAGTCACCTATAGTAATTCTCTGGAACCAAAATTATTGTGCTGCAGTTCAATCTACAAAATTACTCTCTGCTGCTGAAAGCAGTAACAATCCAAGACTTCACTTATGGCATTACAAAGAATCCAGCTCAATTACAGGTAAATGCTTTTACTCTGCTTGGGCCAATGAAATTAATTATTTTCAGAAAAAACTGCACTCCAACTAAGAGTGAAGTTTAGGGGTGTCTCACCATATCCAAAGAAAACAGAAATGAAGGGGCAATCGCAGACTCCAATGTGCAGCCTGGGCAGCCAGTGCAGGCACTGGGGAACATGCAGCAGGTGAGAAGATGGGAAGAGGATGGAAACCCCTTTCAGGCCAGCAAGCCACCAGCTGCCAGCACTTTAAATCACTAAGATAAAATGCAATCATCTAAGGTCTCCAGGGGAAGCTCAGCATCATCACAGAAATCCTACTGCAGTTCAGTCATTCTTTTTGGGATGTGTCCCGTGTTCCAGAAATGGGGGCTTGTTTCTTGTCATTCATATTTTGAAATGTAGGCCATCAATTCCAACACAGCACGTGCTGATGTACGCTTTTATTATCCCGATCCTTCATAACAGCAAGAGAAAAGGATTAAGCAGCATTATTTTTCCCTTGAATATTTATTGAGATAATTACATATTGGTTATAATACAAGATACGCTGCACAGTGCAAAATGACACAGAATGGGCATGCCATTTTATCCAAACCTCTTTGTCCCATAACACATGGGAAAGTACATAGCTGATTGTATTAGGTATGTGTGGCAGGTGCACCCACCCTGATAAAAGACTGGGGGCATTAGAACCACTGTGTCCTTACTTTTCCCTCCCTTTCGGGACGCATGCTGACATGCACACCTTGGGAGAGGAGTAGAAGTTGAGGGCCTCAGCCATCAGAATTGAACACAGGTCACATTCGACCAGGGTATAAACAGAGCCCTGCCGGAGGGCAAGTTGGGTCGGTCCTCCTCGGAGCAGCAGGTCTGCAGTCAGGGACTCTCCCCTTGGGTTGGGACACCACACAAGGAGACACCTCAAGGCCGAGAGCCTTCGTCTCATAGGTGAGTGATTGCACCCATTTTGTATCCTCATTTCTAAGGCCGGCTGTGCAGTATTAATTCCTCGTACACCAGCCTAAACCTGTGGTTTACTGATGTTGTCAGAGTGTTGAATAATTTTGATAAGCGTCGTTTCTAATTAGTTTTCTGCTAAACAATTTTGGTTCAAATAAAGTTTATTTTTGAATTTATCACCTGCCTAATTTGACTTTGTGCACACTCCTCTGCAACGGTATGTTCCTCCAGGAAAGTTTAATGGTACATTTGGAAGAGTTTGATAGCAAACAGATGCACTCAGCTTTTTCATACAGTCCCTTTTTTGGCAGTCGTGTTAAGTTATACTTTTTTTTTTAATACTATTTTACAAAACATTATTAATTACTAAAGCCATCTGTGCTTCTAGAGAACACTCCCTTCCATCCCTTCTTTCCTTCCTACTGGGCTGCACAGTGAAGATGCAGCAGTATATTTACAACCATTTTTATGCTAGCAGGTGTTACACCACAAAAAACTGCTTTGCTGCAAGTTCAAGAAGAAAGCAGTGGGAAGAAGTTTACATAACCAGACATTATCAACAAAAGCAACAGAGGATGGCAAGCCACAGGCCATAGACATTTACTTGATAAAATACCTTTTCCTCTTCCTCACTCTGCTTTCCAATTTGTTTTAATTCCATGGGAGAATCTGGTAGTCCCTTCATAAAGCATTGCAAGGCCAAAATGCTAGCAGCTTTTCTTGTCTCAACAAAATGTACAGAGCTGAAATTAATTTACAACTGCCTTAAACACTTTTATTTTGCTTTTACCCACCTAGATCACATACCCCACTCAAAGTAAACTTGTTTAGTCACTGAATAATATGACGTGTAAAAGAAAAATTTACACTGTAATAAACAGAGATACATTTCAAAACAATTTTAATTACTACCTCTGAATGTGGCTGCAACCAGCGAGCTAAAAGTTGCATTACTTTGGTGGAAATAGCATGGTATTTCAATGCAAGAAAGTAAATATATTCTACCAGATACTAGCGCAGGAGTTGAAATCCACCCAAGAAAACCATTTGCATTATCAGTTTGCATTATTCTGCCATAACGTTTTGACACTGAGTTTGAACATTAAACTGCAAGTACAATGCCTCTTTTTTAAAACTGATGCAATTTCTTGGGGCAAAATCTGATATGGCTAGCCAGATTTCCTGTCCACTGGTTTCTCCCAAAGAAAAAAAAATGGGAGACATCGGTTTAATTTTTTATTTGTCCAGTAAACAGATCAAAGCATTACACATCCGCAACAGAGGTTTACAGAGCCTTGTTGTGCAAACATCCTGGGCCCAATGCTACAGGCTTTATTGAAACAAATCTCTTAAAATGGTAGCGAGTACTAGTCTGTGCTAGGTTGCCCAATGTAAAAACTTACACTTAAAAGGGAAGTCAATAACTCCAAAGTCCCACTTGACTGAAAACTATTAAAACATGTAGCTTGAATTTTTAGGCTGATCTTTACCAAATGCAATTAGAGTTGTTTCACACTTACATTCTGTTGCCTATATACTAAAAACTGTGTTCAGCTCTAGGCTCCTCCTATGCTGGTGTTACAAATTCTTTGAAGGATGGAGCATTTTTAACAAGTATGTACAACGCCTAAAAAAAGATTCCAGAACCACTATTAGATCACTGAGTGTTGCAAGGCTGCAAAGTGTCAATTTTTAGCATAGCTGAAACATCTTTCTAGATTTATGCTCTGTATATTAGATTGCAGTTTCTGCCCAGTCTCTTCGATTTCTTTTCACATCCAACTATGCAGTCGTGTTTGTTCAGGGTTTATTCTTTGTTGCCTTTCACAGAACTAAATGAAGGAGGGAGGAAACAAACAACACAACCCATACAAATTAGTTTTAAAACTGACAGGGATGTTCAGTGGTAGGCCTGATGTCTGCAGCTACTTCAGTTCATTGAAAAAAAGTATATTTTTTTTAATACGTATATATGGTTTTGACTTGAGAGTGTCCCTTTAAGCAACCTTTGCTGATGCAGACTATCTCCACACAGCTGTCAAAAAAAAAAAAAAGCACTCCTGAGTTATGCTCTGACTTAAAGGTTTACACAGGGAATCTTTATACCTCAAAATAACACTAAGCAGCACATTTACATTTTTGCTGGGAGACTGGTGTCAAAGATTATATGAAAAAAAGACTTCATAAATATGCTCTATCAGACTATACTTCTAAAACTTAAAAGAATGGAACTTTGCTACTGCTGGGCTATAAATCAAAAACTGGATCTGTTCCTTAACAAAGCTATTAAAAACAATGGCCTCTAATACTGCATGACATGTCAATCTAAGCAGCATGAGCAATGCCTTGCTCCATACATTAAGCTGCACTCCTGGGAGTTTGTCCTGGTATAGTATGTCCATGCCCCTGATTTGCTACATTTTGATTTGCACATCAAGGTCAAGAAGTAATTTACCAGAATCCCTGTTGCTAACACATACGCTGCAGGCTTCTGTAAAGCCCTCTTACCACGCTAAAAAAAGTCTCAACAATTGGAATATAAAAAGATATAAAATTGTCATAATCATTCTGAAAGCTGCTTTATACCTTTAGACACTTCAGCATGTTGAACTAAACAACATGGATGCCATTTCTTTTTAGTTTGCATAAAATAGTGTATATATATTCCAATTAAAAACACTGTATTGCAGTATATTATCTCATCTGAAGTATCAGCGAATGGGCACCAACCAGGTTAAAAAAAAAAAAACCCCACTGCATTGTAATAAATGCCATACAATAAATAATGCAAGGATAGTTCCTGCCCCAGAAACCTTGCAATTTAGGACATGAAGAAAGAATCCTTAAGGGATCATACCAAACCTACCTAAGATTCCTGAATTTACATTTACATTGTGCTGTACTTCAGTTCATACTAAGCTGGAAGTATGCACATTGTTCCGATGTGCACTGCTGAAGGCTGTTGTGTATCTCATTGTTCACAAGACAATGAGCTTTCATGCCAGGCATTATCATGACATTTAAGGTAAGTATTGAAAAAATACCATAATCAGAACACTGGGGGTGGTGGGGGGTGTGTGTCTTACTGTATGTAACCCACATCCTGGTTTAGAACAAAGAAATCTAATTTTAAAAGTCCACTACAACCAGATATGCCTATGCCAAAAAATACAGGGAGGGAGGGCGCGGGCTAGATGGTGGAATTACCAAACCAATATCAAACAGAAAAGAAAGAGCTTCAGGCTGAGCCCCTATCCCTCCTGTGTCACAAAAGGTTACGTATTCTAACCCGGTAACACTACCACACTTCCTACAGGATCAAATGTGCCCTAACAGCCACTCCTTGCTCTGCTGAAACGGAGCTAAAAATTAACTTTGAAGAAATTATATCAGCCTCAATACAGTCACCTACAATTCCAGCAATTTCTCTCCATCCTGAAAAAGTGCAGTCTTTGACAGCTGAGCTCACAACCTAGGGGGATTTTTTTTCTGAAAAAGAGCATTTTTAGCAAGCACATGTCAGCCTAGTGCTACAGTCAGAAACATGTGCATCTTGAAACAACTTTGTGGATATACACTTCACTTTGGAAGGAATAACTGGAGCCACCTTGGATGTATAGCCAATAGGATACTGTCAAACACTGTTCTGAAGCCAAATGAAGTATTTCACCTGCAAAACCTACCTATGATTTAATCATATCTCAAGCTCTGACAGGCTGGGTTTCTGCAGTTGCAGCATGCTGTACTCAGGTCAGTTTTATGTCTCATAGATGGGGTACCTCCTGCCAAGTAACTCCTGACACTATTTAGATTCTCATTACCTTTCTTTTGTCAGGTCAAATTTCAAGATTAAGAAAGAAACCAACAAAATAGAAGCTATTCAATTATCTATCAGATAGAATAGCCTTTTTCTTCCCCCCCTTCCCCCCTCATCTGCTTTGCTTCTGAGTGTTTTTAAGCAACTGCCCACTCTTTAGAGGCAGCAAGTAGACTGGTACAAAATAATAGTAAGAATCAACAACAACCATAGCACCACTCAGAAAGGATGTCAAAACACACTGCACACAAGCATCACCCAGGCTTTACTAATACCTTGGAAGGTGACGATAAAATCTCTTTCTAAAGATAGGAAGCCACAAGGAAGGGAAAAATTAAGTGACTTGCTCTAACTTTTGCAAGGCCAAAACATGGCCCAAATGTGAAAGCAATACTAGCAGCACAGAGTTAGACATGATCTACAGAGCTACTTACCATATCAAGCCCAAACAAGAAAGATATAAGACTGAAATAAACAGTAAAGTTTATATACCCTGCTTCTCATCAGTTCCTCAAAGAACACTGTCTCACCAACCCTTACCTCATGGGCTTTGCTCAGGATGAGCTGTCCTGAAAGCAGATCAAACCACATCTCCAGTGATGTACTCCTCACACAGTCATTTTTTCTATTATTATTTTCCCTTTTAACAGCGAGAGGAATAGACCAGTAAGTGGACACACACAATTTTGGCCTATGAATCTTGCTCGATAAAGCTGCAGATGCATAAACCCAGTCACAACAGTATCACACTAAGAGAGAAAGAGAGAGAGAGAACAGAAATCGCAACAACCTTCCAAAAGGTGCCTTAGATGAGGTGTAAAGTGATTTTGACTTGAATACAAGGCTCAGATTGACTTAGGTGACATCCTTGTAACACCCACACTTTGTCAATAGACATTGCTGAACATGAAGAGCCAACTTTTGTTAAAATTATGTTTCAGTCATTAAGAGATGTGCTAATTACCAGCTGACCTGAAGACTACTCAGCTAAGCAAAATATGCCCTGCCAAAACCTTTAAGACAATATTCTTTTTGTTTCTAAAGCCCGAGACGTGATGATAGCATGAAGAGGTGGAAGGAAGAGAGATTCATCCACTTTCAGTCATCTTTAAATAAGAATTCCTTCACATGATTTAAAATTAACTGAGAAGTATTATCTTCTCTTCAACTTCTGCAAAAAGATGTATACAGAAGCACCTACTTTTTAACCGAAATGATGAGTTGGCTTGTTAGTAACTGAGGGATTCATGTAATGGTTTATGAAATTAAGCAATATTACCTGAAAAGCAATTATCATTTAGATTACCAATTACTTTTTAAGGAAGAGATATACCTCACCTAATACCACAGGTCTACAAGTTTACAACTTTTAGGTATATAGTTTTGTAGCTCTTAACAAAACTGACACCTTACTCTGATAATTACTACCTCTAACACTTTGAAGAAATACTTCCGCAGATCTTTCAGATAAACCAGCCGAAGCACCACCTTCGCAATCCAAGATTTGGTTAAAATTTCAAATTACTCATAAAGGTTTTCACCAGTATTTAAATGCTGCTAAAGGCAGGGGTTATCCTTTAAGATATCATCAGCCTTTATTAAGGGAATAGAAAAAATTAAATAATTCAAAAACTAAGCCCACAAAAAGGCTAATGTAGTTTTACACAACTAGAAAAATCTCTCATATTTTGTTGTACTAAGTGGTGTTCTGTAAAGAAAACAATTCCATTAAAAAAAAGGAGAGAATGAAAATGACATGAAAATGCAGAGAACGTTCTGACACTAAATTACAGTCGGATGGAGCCAACTTCTTAAAACCGTATAATGTAAAGGTTAACACAGCAATGTAATTCCCTCTGCCATTCCTACCTGTGAATTTCAAAATCTGTTTTCCAGTTTTCAAAAGCCTTAAAGTAATCGCCACATTGCTCAGCACCTGAATCATGGAAAACTTCTCACTGTATCAATCATCCGGTGATTCAAAATTACCTGAAGAACTACCTGTATATCTTTCCACGTAATTTCAGATCAATTCAATAGATGTTTTTAACATACCAAACATCTGATTATATCTGCGATTATATCTTTGTTTTCACAATATTCATCTTCAGTTGTTCTGCTGTGGGGAGGGGAGGGAGTTATACTAAATTAAAGCAAGCAGTGTCTTTTCAAGGATAAATTAGAAATGAAAGCAGGATGAGATCAGTGAAGATTACAGGGCACTGTTTATTTAACTGAGCATAACTAAATCAAAGATACATAAATCAGAGCGTGTATTTCATGACAAATTGAGTCAGTTGATTTAGTTTTGAAAACTGAAGTGTCACAAAGATCATTATAAAAAAAATCCCCAGCAATAAAGCTCACTTTTTTTTAGAAGTAGTCTACTTCATGCCAATTCACAGCTATTCATGTAAGTATTGCTTTCACTTCATGCGTTTTAAAATACAAGAAGCATTTACAAAATAAATATATGTTTGTATAGCAAAGAATCACTGCAAACATATACTTTTGATTTCCCCACATCTGGAAATGCATTTACATTACACAAGGCTTTAGTTCACCACAGGAAAGCTGTTAGAAACTAACACACAGGGATCTACACAAAACTTGGAGAGCACCATTTATCTACCTTTAGAAACAAACAAACAAACTAAACAAAAAACCAAAACAAACCCCTGAATAAATCAACTGGTAGACTGTCACCATAGCCAAAGACCAACACAGTTTCTTTTTTCTGAGGCTGCAATTCAGTGAAAGGATCAGCACTGAAAATGAAGATGCAGCAGAGAAATGGTGATTAAGTTTTTATACGCGATCTGGACTACCAGATAAAGGTCTAAGTGAGCTGTGATTCCCCTATCCACACAGGGACCACAGTTTTGCAGTACAGACTTCATTAATAAGAATCCTTCTAAATTAACTCAACCAGAGTAGCAGAAATGAAGATTTATACTTTCCACACCAACCGAACAAAAACATGCAATAGGAACAACAGCACTCAACACTTTAGAGAGCTGTGTGATCATCACTACGGAGAAGAGATAAAAGCAAAATGCAGAAGACTGATACTGCTGCTTCTTTTTCCTACCCATCTAAGCACCCATACATATTTACTACCAGCTCAATCCAGAAAACTAGGTGATCATCAGCTCTTTCTTTTTCAATGGAAAGGTAATTAACATTTAAGTTCAAAAAAGAGACATTTGGGGTACTCACAATCCATACACCCATTCACAAAAGTACCAACACAGGTTACCAACTTCACCAGCACTACACCAACTTTTTAACTCTCTCTGGGGCAAGTCCAGTTAAATACCATATGCTTCTTCCAAGGTGTCAGTCTTCATTAATTCAACACGGGAAGAGATGGCAATCACTCCCATAAAAGCAGTGCAAATACTTCCATTACCTGATGCAAAGACTAATTTAACTGTAAGACATTTTCTTGTCTATAAGACACACACAAAATGGCACACAGTTACAAACTATTTTTGTATGACTTTTCAAAGTTAACCTTATGCTCTCATTAGGATATCTCAAAGGAGACCATTTAGCAGCACCTGTTGGCCAGGCTAGGCATTGTGCAGATTCCAGTACCTTCTCAGTGGGGAGAGAAAAAAAAAACCACCCAACAACAAACCAACAAAAAAACCAAAAGCACACACGGCCAAACATACATAATGCTTTAGGATGCATCTGAGCAGACAAGGATCTGCTTGAGGTTAGCAAAATCATACCAATGATATCTGAATGCAGGGAAGCAGCAACCTGTGCAACTAAAAAAAAAAAAAAGTATGTCCATTTTGTTCTGACCTGGGCCAAGGTCTTCTCAGAAGTTATTTCTCTTCCCTGCCACCTGCTATAGTCATGGGTCAGTGAAAAGCCACTACGTATTTCATAGCTGAAAACCAGAGCATCAGCAAAAAGAACAGCCAGACTCTGCTACATATCGCCACATTTGAAGGATTTGGGGGGAAAAAAAAAAAAAAATCACTGTATCAGTTCAGTTGCAGCAGAGAGATTACAGGACCAACAGTCCTTCCCCAGGGTAAATGTAGATGTACAGTAGGGGCTACTTCTCCCAGCTTAGAGCAAGCAGAAGAGCCTGCCAGGGTCTCACAGCCCCAGCTGTTGTGCCTGGGAGAATATGGTACCACCACCCCCCAGGACAATGAGCAGCAGCTGAATCTCCTCCCCACTCAGACTGCCCTATTTGAGCCCTCAATTATTCTCCCAGGTCACATCTCTCCCCTCCTCCCCACCCCCAGAAACCCCCACCTTCTGCTTCAGCATGGGAATTCACCAATCAAAGCAGATAAACACATCATGTGAGGGATGGCAGACACGCTGAGGGGAATTTCCAAGAGCTCCCCTGCACCTGCAGCATACATAGATACAGGAGATTTCCAGTGTGAAAATTACAAGCTGAGCAGTGATGCCAAAGTATTCGCATTACCCGCAACTAACAGCTCTTATGCCAGACTGCAGCACCTAATTTGCAAGCTGCTCTGATATACCTGCAATCACATTCCATCTTCCCTTGTCATTTAATGTATGACAATTATTCCTAAGCATATTTTGCTAGGGAAGCAGTACACAAATAACACAGACTGAAAGACCAGAAAGCAATAATTACTCAGTCTATTCTTTGCTGATGTCAGACATGCGGTACAGCTCTCCGAATCCAGCAGAGCTCCCAATTAATCTGCACCAATCCTCAAGAACTGTATCTGAAGAAAAAAAAAAAAAAGTCATCCAACAGCCCCTGTCTGCCTTACAGTCAAGGTTTAGGAGCAATACACAGTCCATTTCATCATCACACCATGCCACCCAACCTCTCCTTTAACAGAGTTATGCTTCAGTGTCATCTCTGCAAACAAACCTACTGCAAATTTATCACCCTCTCCCTACATCTCTCCCCCTCCTTCTTCAAAAGTGCTTTTCCTTCCCTCATCAGGGTCCTTTGTAGAAAAGATTATACCAATTCTGTTTGGTTCAATAGATCATGTTAGCCCAGCCAGAGTAACCACTCCATGGCTCTATTTCCTACTTCCCAATAAGGCATTCATCCTCCATTCCCACTCACAGAATTCCCCTCAGAAAAGAGTAAGAATTACAGTAACATGTCCTTATGTCTATGTAAGAAAAAAAGCAACTTGCATAAAGGTATCAATACTCAAAATTGTTTTGTTTTTTTTTTAAAAAAAAAAAAACACTTTTATCCTAATTTGTGTATTTCAAAACAAATAGGCTCTTACTACAGCTATCGACTCCCTTCCTCCCCGTGTTTCCTTTTAGCAGCTGCAGCAGCAGTACAGATGTCTAAAGGTAGAGACAGGGGCAAGCATCCTGAATCCAGAACACCGCCTCAGCTCAGAGGAGAGCAGAGAAGATCTGTACATGCAACAAGTATAGCACATACAGCAACATCAATAATGAACATCTCCACAAGCTTAGGAAGGAAAACCAAAAAGCAAATGGGAGAGACATGACAATTTCAGGCATGGGAAATAAATATATTCAAGAAGGAGAAAAACGGGAACAGAAAAACTTAGACAGTTTTGGAATGGCCTAAAAAAAAAAAAATAAAGGAGGAGAAATTACCACTTTGTTATGAGAAGCTCTTTCATCCAACCTATCTTGTTCAAAACCACAGCTTGCATCTCACAAGACCTTCCTTATTACTTGTTATTTTCCACAACATCACACTGTTCACAGGATCACGGAAACTCTAGATCCCCGCAATCCAAGAGATGCTTCTTATTAACCTTTCAAGTCCTTACTCTTTTTGCCCCCTTTATTAGTCACTAACCTCCTGACTGATTGCTTCCAGTCTGCAGGAGCGTGTGTGCTCAAGTTCAATATAGAAGTTGTTAGAAAAGGAAATCTATCTGTAACTTCAAGAACAAATAGCCTGCTCTTTAATACCTTTTTCATACCCATTTCCTCCTTACCAAAGTGCGCAAACGTTTCTGAAGTTGACTATATATTCTCTCTCAAATGGCATATTGCTAGAGCAACTGCAGATATAAAATGCTTTTATATAACTATTTGATAGGTAGATATCTGTAAATTTTTTATCTCTTCATATTTTCAGATGATATTACACATAAAAACAACAGGATACAAACACCAAGCCTAGATTAGAACTTTTCAAGTCAATGATCTATCAGTACAATATCTGAAAAGGAGCAACACAGTGTATTCAACCTGAACAGCCACTCTTGAAGCTAGCACCTGTAACGTTACACATCTCCTCATGGTCTTCTAAAATTGCCAATTGCAAGGTTAGCTCAAAAGTTACAATTTGAGAGCCCCAAAGTCAACTGAACAGAGCCAGCTTCTTCAGAAAACAGAGGGCAGAGGTGCGTGGTTACTTCAGCGATACGAATTTCAAGAACTCCACAAACAGACCTTACAGTAGACCACATTCCAAACAGACTGTCTCACCTCATTTGCCTAAAGCTCCCAGTTATTTTTTCTGGTTAAAGACATAAGCTCTTATTTTGAGAAAAGACCAAGCAAGTGACCCTTAACTGTCCAAGTGTAGGGCCTCATGGTGGTACAATAACATCTTCCACATAAAATGGAAAGCAAGGACCTAACTTTAGATGTATGACAGCTGCCAATCACCTACTTAACTGAAGTTTTGATCACTTGCTATTATAAAAAGAAAGATGAGACACAGAACATCAGGAACTAGGAGCACTTACTGGTTACGGAACAGATTTTCTATCAGACAGCATGCAGCAATTGCAGAAAGTCAGATTATGGATTCACCTACTCATTATAAACGAGTGGATCATTAAACAGGGGAGGACAAGTGAGACTGCTCCATGCCATATCTATGGTCTTTGTGATCTATGCTGCTTGTCCCACAACCAGCTACTAGGCATTGGTGGTACAGGATCAAGACTCAGCTCAACACCAGTAACTGGCAATGGAAAAGAATGGGAAGCCACAGAGCAATCAAAGTAATAGCCCCATCTGCCACAGAAACCTAAACTATGAAAAAGGCAAGCGGCCTTAAAAGCTGGAGAACTTGTATTTCTCCCTTTTCATGAGCAGCTACACTACATTCAGGCAATCCAGCCTTTCAGTGACACCTGCACTGCTCCCCAGGAACAGGTTCCCTCTCACAGAAAGACTGACTGTTGCTTCTTAGAACTCCAAAGGTGAAACACAACATCACAACCATTCACAAATACCATTCATTCAAGCCTAGTAACAAGGCAAACAGAACAGTATGACTTCGTAACAGTCTGCTTAAGGGCTGGGCTCTTCAGCAGAAAGAAAGAGAAAGTTTTGGTTCATTCGTCGCCAGGAATTGAGATTCTTTTGCTGTTGCACAGGTACAGCTTTAATGAGTTCTTCATTCAGTGGATGATACCTAGAAGGACTTGTATAGCCAAACTGACAAAAGAAACCACAGCACTTCACCACCTTACATAAGCTGATGTAGGTCTTCAAAAGGAGGGGATGTAAGTATTGATTCTCCTCCAACATCCCAGCAGTGACAACCTTGCAGGGTAAAGATCAACAACTCATCATCCAGAAGTCTGCTGGAGAGGAAACTCAAAAGCCACAATTGTGCTGCACCATCTATTTCTGTGCCTCACATAAGCCGCTCAGGAGCATCTTGCCCTGAAAACTACAGAGTCCTGGCACTAGCGCCGTGAGGACAGCTGCGAAAAGGCTGTTCTGATACTCTTCCCCAAGTTGTGGCCCTATTCCAGATACATCAGCATATCTTCCTGGAATATGGAAGTTACTACTAGGCATAATTAATTAATTCCAGAATGGCTGGGAACCTGTTGTCTTCTGCAGTTTCACAAGCCTCTTCATCCATATTTACAAAACTTCCAGAAAACACTACCGTAACAAGATGGGTGAGGACCAAAAAGAGATTTTCGCCGCTTAGTGCTCACAGGGTAAGAACAAAAGCAAAGCAGGCTGGTTAATGTCAAAGCACAGTATTTTTGGTATTTATACCATTGCCACCCCATGTACTCAAACCCTCTACAGGTCAGATCTTTGGGAATACAAACTCCAAAAATCACACGACAAAGTCAAGTCAACACACACTTTTCCTGCAGCAGCAAGAGGACCACAAAGCCTGCTCTCAGAAAGTCCCACTGAATAAAATTTATCTGAGCCTTTGATGCATGTACTTAGGTCATTTTGATGTGGTAAGTGTTACGCATGCATCTTTCATAAGAATAAGATGTCCTACACAGTTTAATCAAAAAACTTTTGAAGAGTTAACAGTCTGGCTCATAAACATGTCCTCTATGTGCAACTTCTGCAGACATCAAAGAGTCTTCCCAAAACTGGATATATTACATAGCTTGCAAAATTAGTAAATGAACTCAAGCCATCAATTTTGCAATTTTTGAAGTAGCACAATGTATCCATTTATTAGAGAATGGAACTAAGCCCAGGCTACTCATTAGCTATCCTGCAAATAATGCTTATGCAACCTTTAATAATGATTTCCACTAACAACCAACCAGAGATTTTATGATTTGGAAAATTTCACTTCAAAAATAATTTACAACAATTCCCCATATCTAATGGGACACATGATTGAAACTACAGAGGAAACCAGCCTTCTCTGAAATCGATGAGGTACCAATTTTTATAACTAGCCACTCTTAGGTAAGATGCTTGCATTAAGTTTTTGTTCTCTTCTTTAAAATTCTGATAAGTATTCCTCTCTGACTTTCTCCCTTTCCCCTGGAAAAGGGATTAATTTAATTTTAAGGAAAATATTAGAACAGCAATTTCAGACTTCAGTCTTCAGCAAATTACAAACAGGAAGGAATAGCAATTAAGCTGTTAAAACCACCAAGGAGAGTAAACCACTAAACAATGCAAGCAGACCACAAAAAATGACAAGTTAAAAAATGGACAAGAAATACAAAATAACCAATCTTAATAACCATGTAAGTTATACCCCTACAAGTTTTCAACACAGTATATGTAAACCTGGTGAAAATAAAGCCATCAGTTCCTACAAAGCTGTAACAAACACTTGACAGACTCACAGCATAGCCCCAAGTTCATCATCACAGCCAGATATTACTGCAACAAATGGCCAAAGCCTGCAACAGAAGTCAGCAGCGTCTATCAAGCCAAAACAACTTGCCGCTATTTTAGAAAAGGTGAAAGCAGAATACAACCAATGATTTTGGGTGATATATAACAAAGAGGTATTTCCTCTGTCAGTAAGGGAAATTCATATGAATTCTCTCTCCTCCCCCTTTTGGTCTTTCTTGCTTCCCCCTCAAGGTTCTTTCTTCCCTGAATGCTAAGAAAAAGCGGAGAGTGTAGGTTATGCATAAATTCATGACAGAAAATACTGTTTTAGAACAAAGCTCCTGTGTGTGGGCGCATGTCTATAAAATAAAAGGCATTGTTACTCTACCAAGTACGTATCCACATCCAGCAATCAAATCAGATCTTAAAATTTTATTTTGACAGCTACATGCAGTTGTATTTTCACCAGAGGTTTGACTTTCATATTAATACCTGGTTTCTAGTGATATCATCAAGAGATGAATCAAAGCTAATATTTGAAGGCAGAGTGGTATTAACAGTTGTGAAAGAGAATTCTCATCCCTGTAATGTGTAATTTATTTTTAATTACTTTACAAAGTTAGCAGTTGCAGAGAGGAATAAATCTGTTCCCAACTCGTATTTAGAAACTATCTCTGTATAACACAAAATTGCTCAGCTCTATATAACAGTAATTATTTTGTGGTACATAGCAATATTAGGTACCCTTGATCTGGAGAAAGCCTGCAAATCCTGTCAACATTACAATTCCAGAAGTTAGAGAAAATAACCTTAAGCAAGTAACATCATCAGCTTGCTAAAACTGCTCAAATAAACTACAGAATACAACCATCAACACAAATGTGTTATGAAAGAATCTGCTCCATGCTCTTGCGGAATCAGAAATGCGACATTTTCTCTAGGATCCTCATTAACTCCAATTATTAAACTGAAAATTCCATGATGCAACATCAAGTGAAGTTCGGAAAACACGAACATTATTTACATGTTAAGAGAACATGATGCACGCTTTACTGAAGATTTATGCTGTGCAAGACTTTCATTTTCTGTAGCCCCTACTGCCTGCCTTTCCTACAGATGCATCCCCATGGACACTTCAACATTATATAAACTCCCCCAAAGATAAAGATTATTCTATAACTTTCCAAAATCATCTCCCTTTAAGAAAGTATTACCTAACAAACACACATCATATACCTCACAAACACAAGAGATTCCTAGGTTCCTACTGGAAGCCACCATAAAAAAAATACTTGTAATTTATTTTCAGATATTAAAAAAAGAAGACTGAGGCTGGATAACTGTAACTGGAAAGGATAAACAGGATTAAGTAACAGGTGTCTGACTGCACATAATTCAAAGTCATGCCTCAAATACGGTGCATAGCCTTGCTGGCAAAATGGAAACATTGTTTTTGCACCTTGCTTTGAAATTTAAGTGATTTAAAAGCATCTGTGTAAATTACACACACAGAGACGCAACACAAGCACTTGTATCCCGAGAGACCTTTCAATACATCTGAAAGAACACAAACAAAAAGATCTTCAAAGGTGAGCCTTCCTTTCGCCAAGGAAAAAAAAAAAAAAAAACCACACCACCACAAGAAAGTTATACTTAACTACACAGAAACATTTGTCACACCGCCCAGCACTGACAAAATCCGGATACACTCAGAAACTACAGCAAGCTGCACAGCTGGCAGTGAGGATGAGAAGAATAATTCAATCACCAGTCACACACACACATATAGAGATATATATAAAAATCTCACACACGTACACACAGACGTACGGGTGTGTGTACGTCCACCTCCTCTGAGGCAGCGGGCCGGTGCGACGAGGCCGGGGGCCGGAGCCGGCAGAGCCGCCGGGCGGCTGCCCCGGGCGGAGCGGGGAGCCCAAGGTTACGGCCCGGAGCGGAGGGACGGGCAGAGCCGCTACCCGTGAAGGACGCGATGCCGCCGCCAGAGCCGGCGGCCCCCAACGGTCGCCCCCAACGGTCGCCCCCAACGGTCGCCGCCCCGCGCGCGCAGCCCCTCACTGCCGCCTTACCTCAGCCGCCGCCGAGGCGGGAGTCAGGGCGCGCGCCGCCGCCGGCCCCGCCGCGCTGCGCAGGGTGCCGGGGCTGCGCTGAGGCGACGACCTCCTCCTTCCTCCTCCTCCTCCTCCTCCTCCTCCGCACACTGCCTCTGTGTGTGTGTGTGTCTGTGTGTGTGCAACCCGCCCGCCTCACAGCAGCGGCAGCTCCTCCTTCCTTCCCCCCCTCCCTTCCCTTCCCTCCTCCTCCCCCCGCCCCGGCGGCCCCGCCGCCGCGCCCGCCTCAACCCCCGCAGCGCAGAGAAACGCGGCAGGGAAGGGGGAAACCCCACCGCCACAGCCGCCGCCTCGGCTGGGCGGGCGGCGCCGCGCTCCCCCCCCCCTCCACCGCCGCCTCCTCCTCCTCCTCCTCCTCCGGACGCGGGCACCCGCCTCCCCCCACCGCGCAGGGCCGCGGGCAGCGCATGGCAAGTGGGCGGCGGGGCCGCGGGCGCGGAGCTCCGCCTGCGCGGCCCCGGGCGCGGCCGGGTGCGCGGCCCCCGCACACAGCTATACCTTACTGCCCTACAGCACGCGGCTGTACCTTACTCCTCTGCAGCGCACAGCACGTATACGCACACGTACCACACAGGGGGCTGCGCGGGCGGTGTTTCCGTGAGGATGCCCGCGCCGGCGTGCCTGTGTTTACTACATGCATTTAAAGGGCGGCTGAATGGGCAAGAAGGAAATCCCCCGTGTGCTGCCGGCTCCGGCTCCCGCCAGGCCTGCTGTCTTCAACGCAGAAACACACAGCCGAGGAGAAAAAGGGTTGTTTCAGAGGCTGCTGGAGGGTTCCCAAACTCTCACAGTTTTTTTGTCTCAAAATTACAGTTGGACTCCTTGAGGTTTATTTGAAGTGAGCGGTAGAGGAGGCTCAACACGGGGCAAGCAAGCTGTGCTAAGCACACGGGCGGTCAGGAGTGGAGGCTTCCCTCTCCGAATATCCCCCGGCCAGCCCTGTCACAGCTCGTGCCTGGCTGCAAACCACTGCCGTGGATTGCCCACGTAGCACCCTGTGCCTTTCCCCGTGCTCCTCTGTTTGCTGTCATCGTGTGCCTGGTCTCAATTTTCCCTCTCTTCTCATGATTTATAAGAGAAGTGTTTTCCTCCGTGTCAAGAAAAAACCATAAAACACCCACAAAAACAAAGCAGTGAGTTTTACAGCTGAAGCAGGTTCTCCATCCCTTTTCTCCTACGGCCCACCCTCTTGGACTTCATTAGGGAACTATGGAGTTTGGCCGCCTGGGGCCTGCAGCCCGACCACCCCGAAGGGACGCCTGCACCAAGAGCTGGTGGCAGCACCCGGAAGTAAGGAGAGGTGCCAAGCTACAGCTGAAAAAGTTATCTAGGGTGAGCTGAGGAAGCATGTAGGAAAATCTAAAATAGTTTTGCTAGCCAGTCATAATAAGGGTGTTGCATTGCCACGAACTACTCGATCTGGTAATGCGGTGGCCAGAGCTTATGGTTTATTATCCTATACCATCAACTGTAAAAATCTAGCTTGGAACTAGACCCCCCGCTGGCACCAGGTGCCGTACCAGGATGTGATAAAAATCATTCTGCCTTCAAGAGCTGACACCGTGCTCCTGGAGCTGCCATGGAGAAATAAGCAAAGGGGTGACCGAGAACAACAGCAACGATGACGCATGATTTCAGGGACAGCCTGTCAGCACAGCAGACCTACAGTCTGAGGGGTTTCTGTAATTGAGGCAAGTGTTATTTTAAGCAGATGTTCGTATTTGCTTATGTCTACTCAATTAGAAATTCCTCATGGGCATGGTGGTAGAGGTAGGTCTTTAGAAATACATGAAGGGGAGCAAGGCTGCAGCTAAGGCTCTGGGTGGGCGTATTGTGCAAAGGGAGGTGCGGGAAGGAAATAACAAAGGAACCTGCATGAGAAGCACATGAGCTGGATGAAGGCCAGTATCACTGGCAGGGCTAAAGGGATCGAGTTAACACACAGGATATGGGAGCCGCAATTATAGCCACTAAAGATGGAGGGCATCGGCTTGAATGTCAGATGGACACAGGGCTAGTGAAGAGGGTTTTGTTTGTGGTTCCAGAAGTGTTTGTTTCTAAATGAATGAAATGGATACATTTGTGGGTATACAAAGGAAGTGTTCCATGCTTTTTAAAATTTTTTTTTCTTTTTGCCATTGGGCTGCATGTAAATTAAGTAAATTATTATAAAAGTAGTAATAAAAAATATTTTAATTTCAGTGAGGCATAGTGGCTTACTCACTAGCAAACAGTATTGGACTCTCCCTAGGAATCCCTGCGTGGTTTGTGTTCAGACCTCTAGAGCTTGCACTGGCTGTAAGCACAGACACTGTTATTCTGGTCCATAACGCTGTCTGGCTTTTCCCATGATTTCTTATCTCCTTCCCCGCCAAAATGGCTTCTACATGACAATAGGCCATGGCTGCCTGCCTGTGCGAGGGGGTTTTATTCCAGCGTCAAATTCAAGCCTATATTAGCTTCATTATTGTGGTTCTTAAAACAGTTTTAGCAAAATGTAGGGACTTGAAATGTTTGGGTAACTGCATGAAATGCAGACAAGTAGTGGCCTCTCAGAATTAGTGGAAGTATAGTTTCTTTAGAAAAAGCTGTTCTTTGTTCTTTCACAGTCTTTCCCTTTCCAATGTCAGCACTCTGACCTGACTTGTTCATTGAAAGAAGGGCAGTCATCAAAGGAACAGTTGTCAGGACCATGGCTCTGCAAGAAAACTAGAGGTACTAACAATGTCAATTTTAACAGCAAGTGGACTTCACATTAAAAGATGTTTAAAGTCATGGAAAGTAAGGCCATACAGAGGGTTTGAAACTCCCCACGCAGCCGTGAGTGGTGGGGTCAGGCCCACATATCGAGATTAATTCCTGCGTTGCGAGTTTCATTGTGGTACAACTCTGTTTACACACTTGGACTTCTAAACACAGCACAACCGATGGCAATGCTTTCATCTTTGCTTCTCCACTGATTTCCTCCTGACTTCAGCAGTCAGTGTGACTTTGCCGGTTAGGGATGAGTTAGGAGTGCATCTGAGAACCTCTGATTTTACAGCTAGTTGTTAGGTTGACTTGCTGCCTTGCTGTGGACAAGATAAAGCTGTACTGTTTCATTTTCTTCCGTGCAAAATATTAGTATTTCCCTCATGTCAATAAAGGACAACATTTGCTAGTTATAGCTTTATAAATAGTACATATAAACATATGCAAATGCTAAAGATTTCAGCCTTGTGACTTAGAAAGAAGATTTAGGAAAAGATGAACAATGCCAACAATTCATGTCAGTTGAAAACAAAATGCCCCAGGAAACACAGCAGAAAAATCCTAACCTCTGAAATGGTCAGCTGAAACCTGGCGCATTTAAAATGGTTGCCTCTGTTAGAGGTAGAGCGCCACATCACCTGATCATGTCAGCAAAAAACTGCAGCTGTCTTCAGAGGAACCTACTCAATCTGCAACATATTCACATTAAAAATTATTTTTCCAAAGACATTGAAACTTTGGTAAAGTAACGTGATCTTTTGCTTTTATTTCTTATCCAATACAAGGGTGCGGGACATTTTACGATCACAACCCACTACGTCTCAGAATATCCACACAAAGGTGTTTATTCTCAGTGTTTTATTTCCAGGTTGTCTAAGGGAAAATTGTCCTTGGAAATCAGCATGCTCAGTGATTGAAAGCATGCAATAGGTGTAGAAACACAGTAGCTATTTCAAGTTTGAATATGCAAAATTCAGTGAGAATGTTGAAGCTGTGAGTCTACACCATTAGCTCACAGTCAGACAATCTCTGATACAGTCCATGTTCATCTAGCATGTGTAGTGCTTCTTACCTCTTGGTCAGACCATTAATTTCTTTATTTCTAAGCCTGGATGTTTCTAGTAAAAATATGTTGATGTGGAATACTAAGGAAACCTTCATATGCATAATTAAGCACCGTTATAAAATACTTGAATGAACACACCCTTCGCAGCTTTTATTTTGATCTTCTTGTACATAGATACTATAGTGCTGTTACACAAGTCAGTTCAGAGCTAGCAATGCAAGATATTTTTCCTCGGTCACAGTCCTTAGCATGTGCAAGCTTAAGAGGACACTTTTCATCTTTTTCAATCCTTATCTGCTGTTGACCTGCACATTGCACAAGAACGGTTTCCTATGCCACAGGTAGTATATCTGCATAGGCTTTTGGGGCAGACCGCTCTGCCTGTGCTCAGAGCTTACTGGAAACTGCATTCGGATGATGCTAATATTCCTCATGATATAGCTTATTAACCTGTGCTCGGTGCTGTAGGCAGTAGCTACAGTGCATGTAGCTACATGGCTTTTGATCTGCACGCTCCCCAGGGAGGACTTCGCTGCTTCTTCTGCCAAAAGGCTCTACTCGATGTGCTATCATCTGCCACTAATGGTACTGCGGTTGATATTGATGGGTAAAATACTGGTCTTGGTAAAGTCAATAGCAAAGCGTCCGCTTATATCAGTGATTTTCCAAGTCTTACATTGCAGCCAAATCTGCGCGTCCTTAATGCGAAAGGCAATCCAATGGTCACTCAAGAGGCAAATTGCAGGCTGAAGCAGACATACACTGATTTCTTGTCTGCTTCCAAAAAATGGCTGGGGCGAATAATTTTGATTAAAAATACTTTTTTTTTTCATAACCATTTTTGTGAACAATCCTGGACCATTTTGTTACAGCTTTAGGCAGACAGCAAGCTTGGAATATTTTAGTCTGGTAGTTAAAATTTTGGCAAAATACTGAAAGTCTTGGCAGTTTTAACTGTAGATGTCTCTACCAGCTCTCCCTTGCAAAATGCTCAGCTACACAAATATTTTGGTAGACAGGACACAGCAAAATGAAAGAGATTTACTTCTTGAAGCTTTCCTTTTTTGCAGGGTTTTTTTCACAAGATTGTTCATTTTCCACACCTGTAAATACCATCCTGTTTGACTGTTCATGGTCCCAATCATTTGCATCAGCTGTGATATCTTTGAGTTGTGTACCCATATCCCATCAAATACTTTGATTTTAAAAAGCTGAGGTTACCTTGTTAAATGCTAGCTCTCTTGACAAGCAAAATTTCTTCCAGTATCAGATCCTTGATTCATTATAAAATAAAGTTATCTCTGATAATTTTTCAGAAAGACTGTTAGCTTCTTCCTAGGCTTTTCAGGAAGCTACACACACACAAAGGTGCACGTAATAGGAATGCGTGGGAACAAAGGGAATGTTTTTCCTCTGCCTACAATATGGTATTAATGGCAGACATTGCAATTATTATTTTTGAGGTCTTTCTTATTAAAAGGAGTGAATATTACTACTCAAAAGTGCAATAGTAGATCTATTCAGGATACTAAATAGTCTCCTCATTGTACTGGGATATGGTTATCTTCAGGCTTGTGCTCCAGGTCTTCTGAATGCAGCAGGACAGAAGCATGGGGCTGGAGAAGAGTTCCTCCAGAAGCTGGATAATGCAGCAGGGAGGAAAACAGAGCTTTGAGGATAATGCTGCTAATAAGATTGTGTTTTTCCGTTTGGACGTTAGAAGAAAGGGGTTGAGTTTCTTTGCCCGGTTTAATGACAAGAAATTAAATTTAGCATTGAACAATACTTTTTGAATCTTTTAAGGTACTGGTATCTCCACCTTCCAAAAAAATGTCATCGGTATCAAAAATATCACAGTACGGTTAAGCCTTTCAGACAAGGAGCCAGTCAGTTTTTATGCATGTGAGACAATGATCTCTGTCCGTCATCAGCATCCCCGTCCCCATCTCCTGTGACCTGAAGGGGGGCAGGATTTGTTGCTGCTGGACTTTACTATGTGCTAGAGGCAGCAGCCCAAGGTAGCCATGGGGCTCCTTTCTCACTTTTGAGAGATCGTTTCTCATTACTGTCTTAAGAAGAGCAAAGACTGACCCCAAACATGTACGAGAGAGTACATTTCACCTCCAATTTCTCCCTCCATGTATTTATGCATCGCTAATGAGACTAAGATTGCCTGCTGAGCTCTTGAACCTGCTTGTATTCCCCCCCTCTCAGCTTACTGAGTATGTCTCTGCGGTGGTGCAAATCAAGTTGACTTTTGTCTAATGTTCAGGTGAGCTGAAGGGGTTTGGCATTGCCTGCAAGTAAATCGTAAGAGTATCAACACAACCACAGCTGAAACAACAATATTCAGTATTGTAAATGATATGTAGAAAGACAAGCAGATTACATAAAAACTGCTCATTGGAATTCGTAAAGGAAAACTTATTAATCAACTGTAACAAATCTGTGCTCACTCGGAAGTACTCTGCTTTAATTATTAATGCAAAATGCAAGGATTTTTCAGTTTGGGATTTTTCAGTCTAAAGAAAGACTTCAACCCTAAAAGAAGACAAAGCGGTCCAACCCATGCATCTTCCTGTGTGATCTTTAGTTTAGCAGTTGACTGTCCTTTGTTTTCAGTCCCGTCAGATGTTATTCACCACCCATTTTCCTAGAATCTCAATACCTGTGATTGGTTTATAACAATGGAGGTAAATTCACCATCAATAAATTGAAGTGGAAAATCTGAAGGTGCTCTCTAACATTAGTGGCAAGTTTTTGCAGTAGCCCTTCAATGTAAACAGTGAATTCGAGAGACTCTTCAGTTTGTGGTTTTTATGTTTTATCATGGATTGTATGACACAGCGCTTGCAGTGGAAGGTCCCTTCCAGTCCTATGTAAACATTTCCTGAACCTGCTTCTCTATATTTTCCTTCAGATCTTCTAGGGAAAGTAACTTAGCTAATAACACAACCCTGTATACCCCTCCTACAGACATACCTTCCTGTTCTTCCTTTGCCAGGGCTCAGATTGTTTTTTCTTTCTTGAAACTTCCCTGAGAAATTGTTGCATGATGTCATTGATCTTACTAAAGTGCAGTAAGCATTTAGATGTCATCTGAGTCTGTATATGCATTTGTACAATGCAAGTCCTAATGCATGCCTGGAGTACCCGGAGGCTTTCCATACTGCCTCAACATCAGAGACGTCCCTTGAAAGTGGTGGTGTGTGCAAATCAGACCGTGATTCTGGATAGAATAGTGAATAAACAAAAAAATCACATCAGCAAACTGTCTGAATATCCCTGATATTTCAATTCTGCTGCTGCTTGTCACATTTCCCCTCTGGTACCACTGCAAAAAGTCAGTGACATCAGGCGGACTCGCCTGTCTTTCCTCCCCACCCGGGGAAGGCGTACAAGCCCACTGGGAGCCGGCCAAATGTGTTTTGTGTGACAGCGAGTGCATGTTGCTCACTTCACCTGACAGTCAGCAACAAGGCGCAAGGCTGTCTGCTGGTGAAAAGGGAGGGTGGAAAGGACAGTGCAGGGCACCTGGATGCCAGAGGGGCCCGAGTATATTGATGCCACCCACTGCTGAGCCATCTGCACGTTATTACACATGATAGTGTCTTGACGGACAGTGAGTTATTAGAAAGGAATCACACCATGTCCACTGCGTGGGCTTAAGTGCATCTTCTCCTGCTATGCTGTTATTTATCTCTTCACCTTACTTTCAGCATTTGTTTTTAATTCATATACTGGCAGTGACACATGGCAGGAGTCCACAAATGCATAAGATAGCAGCTGGTTGAGCCCCAAAGGAACTGTCTTTTAGCAATCAATCTGAGGAGCAGACAGCAAACCACACTGTAGTAGGTACAGAACAGGTTGGTCACTTGAATGCTTATGTACGTGCTTATTGCAGGGCATGTTACTCAGACAGGCACAGACAGCAAGAATGCGACATCAATGCAACACCAGTGGCAGTGTCATTCCCTGGGGACCAGTGGGGTGGGGATTACGGGAGGTCCCTTTCGAGGGACCTCTTTGACATTAGTGCAGTATGGACAGCCAGTGGGTATCCTGAATGCACCAGGCTTGCACAAGGGAACTGCAGTTACCCGCCTCCTCCCTCCTTTTGACATGACTAGTTGCCACATCCTCTTCTTGAATAATTAAGCTACAGCTGAGTAATTCAGAGTGATTTGTCTATTGTCTGGTGTGGACTGTCAGGGGTTGGCTCTCTGCAGCACCACACAATGGTGTAATGTTCTTGCTAACTCCAGGGGTCACTTTTTTTACTAGAAGGCCACCAGTGGTTTTTTGTTGTTTATTTTTTCCTCCCTCTCTTCTCTACGTTAATATTGCCCTTAGACCTGTACCTTGAGGTATGAGTAACCAGCGTGCCCTTGCTGCAGAGTGGGGAGCAGTCTCTATCATCAGACCAGTGAAGAAAGGACTTCCTTCAAACATCACCTGGACAACAAGCTACATCAGAAAAAAAAAGTGGTGTCCTTACTAGTGGCCTCGATCGGTCATGCAATAGGAAGGCTCTGGCTTTCTCCTTGGGCTTTGTAACAGGATTTTATCCCCTGGCCCTAAAGAGCTGACAGTGGATGGGCTTGAAGGAGCTGGACAGGCTCTTGTGATTGCAGCCAGGAGGAGCTGAAATGCAAAGGAAGGTTCTCACTTCTCTCAAGTACGAATCTGCTATCAGAGGCACATCTCCAATCTTCGTCCCCACTGTTGCCCCAGTGGGGAGTGCTTCCCCTGTGCTTGGTGTACAAGACCCTTTCCTGCTTGACAGCTTGACCCCAGGTTGAATGGAACGTGTGAGGCACCACTTGAACTGAAACTGCAGCATTGCCAGCCTCAGAATATATTCAAAACAGATAATAAAAAATGCTGTTTGTATGTTTCCTTTTTTGTCGTCCTCCACTCCCCCTCACTTTCCTTCCCACCATCCGATACTACTGCCATCTCCCACTCCAGACCACCCACCACACGCCTTTTCCCCCTGTTCTGCTGGCCCAGCAAAGGAAGGGGGCTCTGCCTGTGGAACAGTAAGTCTACCCCAGCAGCACAAAGGGATTTGCAGCAGCAAGGCCAGGTACTCACTAGCTGCCTCACTTCTCCAAGCACTACCAGGAGCAGAGGATATGCGTACCAAGTCGCCTGGCCTCAGCAGAAGCTGGAGACAGAGCGCAGGGGATGCTAAGCAAGCAGTTTCGAGCAAAGGAAGTCAAATCAATTACTGATGCAATTTCACCAGTTTCACCAACTCTGCCAAGGATGAATTTGGCCCAAGGAAGCAGCAGGAGCACGGCACATGAAAAAGCCAGACCCTGGGAACCGGAGTCCCGTGCCCTACAACCCGCGCTGACAATGCTGTGCGCACACGAGGACAGCCATACAACTTCATGATTGCTCATCTTCAGTTCTCTAACTCTGTAGTATCACTCCTCAGACTAAAACCTTAATGAGTGCTTGCCAAGTTCTTGTAATCACACCAAATTTCATAATTTAAACATGTTTTGAAGCTCCAGAGAAAAAATGTACATCAGTGGGAACCAGCCATCTGGAAAGCTTTGGAGTCTTTTTTTGCTCATTTGTTTGTTTGCGATTCAGCTATTCCAGTACTGTAAGTGTAATTTAGTTATTTATTTAATTTTTAAGTTTTTAGCTTACAACATGAGTTTTGACTACGAGATGAAGGCACAACTCATGCTGGGATAATTCACTACTATGAAATGCAAATGATTTCCGAATGATGAATGAGGTTTGTGGCTATGCCAAGGTACCATCCATACCATTATGACCTGTTACTTCTTCCTAATGCTCGTTGCACAATGGTTGATTGTAATGTCATTTTTCTCCTGCTTCTCAAATTGTAAGTGAGGGGTAGGGTCTCAGACCTAGGGTACAAAGGAAGAGACAGAAGCAGCCTCACCAGCCATGAGCTATTAAAAATATTATTAGTCAAATCATAAAAAAAAGAAGAGATAGTGATACAAAATGCCTTCTAAAAACATCCTTTGGGATATGCCATGAACCCAGCCCAGGTGCACTGTGCATTATGTATTACAATATGTGCCAGCTCTGCCTTCATACAAAATCAAAACTGCTTTAAATAAGTGATTAGGTTATTCCTTCCATGTTCACACCTTTTTTTTTAATTATTTATCCTTGCTGACATGAGTTTATGTACCATATTATTGCTTTCTTTATATGAGTCTATGGATGTTGCATAAGTCTGTTTAAAGAAAAAGAAATCAGAGTGAAAAATAGATTTGTAGAGTATGCTTTGATCTCAGAAAACCTCCCCCTTTTTTTTTCTCAGATAGCCCTGCACCCTTCACGCACTCCTGTTCTCACTGTGCAGGGAAAACATCAATGTCAGTCCTGCCAGCATCAGGAATGGTGGACAAAGCACAAAGTGAGAGACCAGAGGAAGAAGCTGTAAGGTGGATTGCTTCTCAGTGCTGCCATATGTGCAATAAAATCACAGGGATATCCATATCGTATGGATATTCGAGAATCAGCGGTAGCATTTTTAGAAGTAAAACACAACTTGGATGTTCCTTATGGGATGTCTTAATGTTACCTTAACCGGAAGGACAAGCTGATATTATTTTTTTCATATCTGATGCTTCAAATATGATCCTCCCCACCATTAATTAAATAAAATAAAAAGGCAGAGTGAATTGAAGATCTGCTCCATATTCAGTACCACTGTCTCCAGCACTGTGTGACCGCTGCTCGTGGGGGCAGAAGAAGGCTCTGTCCACCGCAGGTCCTTGCACTCAGTACTCAGGGGGACAGACAGACATTCTCTACCTTTCTGCCCAAAGCAGCAGGTTTCCCAGAAAATGAGAGAGGGTGGAGAAAAAGAGAATTAAGATACGTCTTCCTTGCAGCAGCTAGATAACCTACAAATTCATCCAACACCTCACAGTTAGAGGTGGCAAAAGCCAGCTAGCGTCAGGCTATGGATGCTAATTTCCGCAGCCTTTCTTTTCAGCCTTGGGAAAGTTTGAATACCAGGCTTAACCTTTCTCTTAAGTGCTCTCCATAACTAGGATGGTCTCGTGTCCCTGTGCCATCTTTTTCTGGCCAGTGTTTTGTTTTGTTTTGTTTTGTTCTTGTTGTTTGTTTATTTGTTTTGAGTGGTCCATTTAAGGCACCTAAATGGGAAAATAAAGTCAGGAGAATTGAGCATGAATTAAAGTGGAGGAAGAGAGAGACTAACAAGTGAGCTATGGCAGCAAAGACGATGACTTTTGTGGAAGGGAAAGCAGCACAAGCAGAGGAGTGGAAGGACACAGAAGAAGCAATAATGACAAGAAAGAAAGAGAAGACACAGTAAAAGATAAGAGATGGCAAAAAAGTGTAGCACAAGCCAAAGCTACACAATCTGCTATAAGGAAAAGAAGAACATTGGACTGCAGGAGCAAAATGAGAAGGAAGTCAGAAGAATACACAATTTTATTCCAAAAACAATTAAGAGGCCAATAAAATGTCAAATATAGAACAAAATTGAATATTCCTTTAAATGGCAAGATATATGACCTTGGAGGAGATGGCAGCAGTTTTCAGGGTTTTTTTTCCCCAGCCATATCTCAGGCAAAAACTCTAGGTATTGAGTAAATTTTTAATTGAGAGCATAAATGATTTACATGTTCACAGCAGTGCATCCGTCCTTCCTCTACCACCAGTGAAATTCTTTCAGCAAGTATCAAATCTTGATTTCCAGCGTCATTGTCATAAATAAAGGCTGGTCCTCTATGCTTTCTCTACTTTCTGATAATACATTGTTTTGTGCCCGCTGTCAAGCAAAGCTCCAATTGAGAAATTTCTCTTTGAAAATGTATTTTGGTGGAACATGGCAACCTAATCAAAATAGCTGTTTATAACCTTAGGAGGCAAAAAACCAACTGTTAACATTCGGATGATTCTACAATTAACATTTGTATGATCTTACATCTTAATGTGAATATATTTGAATGCTTTTGGGTGCTGCATAATAAAGAGCCGGTTACTAAACTTAGCAGCACTTCATGTAGATTAGACATTATAATTGATGCTTACAGAATAGGACCCAGAGAAATTAATTTTATGTTGCTCCAATTTCACTGGTTTAAATTAAAGAGTTACACAAAGGGCCTTTATACCATGGGGAAAAAAAAAAAGTGCATGTATTCATGGATGATCGCAATTGTGTTTATTTGTTCTCTGGAAGCGAGTGGATGTGTTGTTATTCCTGCCCAGGGTGAGCTCCCCTGTGCTGCAGTCTCGCTGCATCAGACTTCAGCCTCCTCCAGCATCCCTGGGCTCAGACACTTGCCCCGTTTCCCTGCCCTCTGCTTCACTTCTTGTACACCAACGGCATTACAGCCGTAAATGACTGCCCTGTCCCAAACAAAACCAGAACAATACTGCTCACATCGGGTTTTTTCAGTCCCGTAACCATCCTTTTCCAGCATTAAGGCCTTGGACACACCATGGGTTTTCAGCTCACAATTCAGGAGCAATAGCAGGAGAAGTGTTTAGCCAGACGGGCTTGGGGAGTAGCCCACACAGCAATCCTCCTTTAGCTGGCCTACCTAGACAAAGAAACAACCCCAAATCCTTGTGTACCGGTACACATTCGTCTGCCTCCCTTCCCTCCCCATCCCTGCTCCTCCTCATGCTTCATTCAGCTCTTCCAGGGAGTCCAAATCTGTGCTAACATCTCCTCCTGTTAGTCCAGGCTTTAGCAATTTTCCAGTCAAAGATCTGGCTCCATGCACAAAGTTTGGAAGAGGAGGGCCTTACCTAGAACAGAAATACTCTCGTTTCTTTCTCCAGAGCCTGCTCATGTACCAGAAGCCTTTAATGATCAACCTGGATAGATCTGCTGGCACTGCGCTGTGCCTTAAACAGAAAAAAGACTGCCAGAGACATAAGGTACAGATGATTCAAACTAGTCAGGCTGGAACTTGTATATTGGGATAGATAACCCAAATCATCCCAATATTATATTATATGTGGGAGACAATTTACTGTATAGATGCCAGACCTGAGGCCAAGCAGCGAGATTTACACCTCCCGAGCCAGAAACATAATTCAGCTGCAGCTGATCAATGAAAGCCTGAAGTAGATGGAACAGCTCCAGGATTGTATCAAGGTACGAAGCCGTTCGTCCGAGCGCAGACTGCAGCCCTGGGCATCTTCCTCCCAAGCAGGTGCCACAAGCACCGGCTCCTAGGGACGCTCTCTTTCCTGACTTTGCTGGGACAGCGAACAGGTTCTGCACACTCCAGTATAATTTACTGTGGTTAAGGAGCTCCCTAAAGAGATCAACTCCCCCCCGGGCAGTGAAGGGGTTTGAACACAGGCTCCCCACCTGGCATTGAAAGGCAAAGTGGTACTGCCACGTTATGGAGTAAAGGAACAACTTGGGTATCTGACCCCAGAAGAAGACTTAGAGCGTTGAATCCGGCACAGCTCAAAGGTACTCCTCCTGGCTGTGAAAGGTGAGAAACGTCATCCTTCTCCTTCACATATCCTGCGAAGAAATATCCCAGAAGACCTTTTGTATGTCGATAAGGAAGAAGGAATCCCCTGAATCTAGAATTTAACTGCAGCACAAATAATCCTGAATCATCACCATCAATGAGCACCGACAATGCTAGTATGAAATTCTGTCCTAGCAGCTCTGTTCAGCTGGCCCATTCCAAACACTCTAATCTAAAATTATATTATCAGGAAAGTCATAAAAGCGGGAACTCCAATCATCAATGTTTGATGAAAGGAAGGAATAGATAAGATTTTTTGTGCGTGTGGAACCCCTGGTTAAATATTGGCAGAAAAGGGAGGTGAAACCAACATCGGGCAGGAAAAAAACTGTAATTAGGCCTCGTGAATACTGTAGTTAATTGATTTTCTGCTTAGATTCCAAGGAGCAGCAGGAAGCTTTCTTTGAGGTGGGTAATAGATTAGCACCTATTGGAGAGACAGAGAGGGAAGGAGGTACCTGTCTGTAAAAAATGTGAACTTTTCCACTTTTGAAAACTTTGATAATTTGCTTCAGAAGTTAGTATGAAACTCGGTGGTGCAGTTTTCATAGACTAGTTTAAGCTTTAAAAGAATTTTTTTTTTCCAACTTTACATGGTAAAAAAAATATCATTTTCACTGTTTGTGAGACCTTCCCTTTCCTTTTATCGTATCTGGGGAACCATAAATTGAAGAATCCAGCATTGCTCATCTCTGTCTAATCGCTTGGCCTACATTTTGATTCTTTTTTCATGCAGTGATTCAGATGCTATAACTAGTGAGACATGGAGAGAGAAGCAAAAATTACTTTCACAGAATGAAAAAAAGGGCAATATCATCCCAGGTACTACTCCATCGTACCTAAAGAGACACCAACACAGCTTGAACTGCTCTAAATTCTCAGGGTTTGTCTACACAGGGCTGTTTTAATTCAGTTCAGTTTAAACCAATACAGACTTTTAAGTGGTTGGCGCTGACTAAGCTTAAACAGGAGCAATACAGTGCCAGAAGGGTTGTCCAAGAATATTATCGAAGTAATGGTCTGTCTAAACACACAGATATGCTTAGATGGGATATAATGGGACTTAACCCTCGTACAGATGCAAGGCAGGTAAAGATGTCCCAAAAGACAGGTTATCTCCTACCGACCTACTTATAAAGACTGTTGGATACTGGGTATGGTAGAGCGATAGCCTCATCACTGCTGCAAAGCCTGTATGCTTTTATTCTTGTCTTTAAGGATGTCATTGTAAGAAATCAGAAATCAAGTACGCATGCAAATGCACACCTGCTATACATATGACATTGCTGTGTACATAGGCTAAGTACTGTAGGCAGGCTCTGATGTTACAAGAGTAGGCAGATTAGTATTTCTTGCACCTCGAGATAACTTGAGTACAGGATGCAATTCTCACGATTGCTCTCAGAAATCCCCTGCGCTGCGTCAGAAATCCCAGGGGCTGCAGAGCGGGGTTGGCTCGTGGTGTCCCCTGATGTCCTGGCTCGCTGCCCTCCCCGTTCAGGGACTGTCCCAGTGAGAGGACGCCTTCGGCTCTTCCCCCAAGCTTTATTATCAGTGCAAGGAAACACAAACAGACCCCCCCCCCCCAAAACCCTAAGCCTTGATATGTCCATTATATTAGTGCTGAGTTCATCCTAATAGTCTAAATCCAAGAGCCATGCTGCCTTACACATCTTTCTAGCTCAAAGTGCACCTTTTTTTTTCTTCTAAAACCTTTTCCTATTTTTACCCTGCTTCAACAGCTGTGCCTTATTCCCCATTCAACATCCTTTTTCCCTTAAGAGGGATAATTAATTTAGAACTCCAGGCAATAAGACATAGGTGAGAAACCAGCTTTCCTGGTGTTGCCTTTCTTTTCTTAACCATTAAATGGTGCAATTCTGCCTCACATTTACATGGGAACAGGGGAATACACCTAAAATCAAAACCAAAACCAGAAAATAATTCCTTTTAATGCTATGCTAACATAGTGAAACACAGGAGGAATTGCAGAAGTCATTCCTCTACTGCAGTATTAATTCATTGTGGGTTCTTAGGTACTGAAAAGTCAAGAACTGACAAAATTAGGCTTTGATGTGTCATCTTCACTTAAGCAACCACATGCTTGCCCAAGTAAATAGTTTCAAGAAGTATTTTCAGGAACCTCAGGTGCAGGAGTAGTACTTCAGAGATTTCTTTTCCCCATCAAAGCAGACCAGCCTGTCTGCATTTATTTAAGCTTTCTGTACATGCTCCCTACTTTGTAGTCCTGAAGGCTGCTGGCAGTCAGGTGCTTCAGTTACCGGGCGAATCTCAGCCCTTTCTTACCTGACATGAGGGATCCAAGAGATCACACTGACCTTGCAAAAAGGCAAAAATGCGTCCCCAGGCTAAGGGAGCTGTCAACTTAGTTCTTTTGTCTGAACTGGTCTTAGGATGTTGTTGACCCTTACAAAGAAACTCATCCTCTGTGACTGGAAAAGGAAGAGGGGAAACTGGGGAAGACTCGGTGTCATCCTACTCCCAGTAGGTTTTTAAATCCTCGATTCTCCAAGGACCCATAATCTGAGAGATTACCTCCCTCGCTGTCTTGAGTTACCTTGTCCTGATATCTCAGGAAAGCTGCAAATGCATGCAGGTATCATGATAGGGCATAGGTGTCCTGAGAACATATAACCAGGCACATATTGATGATCTCAGTTATAATAAAATCCAGGTGATTCCACCTTTCCAACACAGCATGTGCTCACGCTGTATGCATTGTGTTTTGCAGACGCTACGAGAGAAGCCTTATGGAGATGGACTTGCAGACAAGAGTGAGAGAAAACTACACTTACAGTAAATAAAAACATCACTCGCAGAGGATCTCTCAACTCCTAGCAGTGACCTTTGAAGTTGGAAGGACACACAGCCTGGACAGGTAAGGGAATTACACTGCTGATTATTTTATGGTATTTTTTTTGCTGTAAAGCATGCTTGTACAAAGAAAGAGCAGTTTGCAAAACTGTGTTTAAGAAGAACTGGATTTGTCAGCTGTGACAATAGCTAGGGGAAGATTTAAATAAAATAATAGGTGTTTTTAATCTTTAATGTCTATAATTAGGTAATGCAGCGTAAAAACCAGCACATCATTACTCTTCCTCTCTCCACTGAAAAAAAAAAAAATCAACAAAGAAGAGAAAACATGCAAACCCAGTATTTTGTTAGCTCATCTTTTAAGAGCCTGGTTCCTATTTAGTATGTGTTTAGTGACAACGCATTCAAATGAATAATTTAGACCTCCGATGACAACTTTGCAAGAGCTGTTTTATCAATGTCAGACAGCTTCCCGTTTTTGACCATATAAACACAAGACAGGAATCGCCACTGACATTATTAGTTTTGGCTCATCTTCCTGCTGTTTGGATAGGAAAGCCCCATTTTTATTTTTTTTCTGGTGGTGAATTAGCATCGTTACTTTTAGAACTTCCTGATTGGAAATGCTAAATCAAATGTATTAACATAAAAGAAAAAAAGTCTTGCCTTGTACCAGCACTGCTAAAGTCACAAAGCCAGACACTCCTGGGAAATGTTAGGATTACGTTTGCACCATCTTCATTTTGCAGGTTATTACTTCTGTGTTCTTAGGCGCAGACAGGAACCTTACTGGTAGTAACGAGCCTGCTTACAACAGATCCGGTGATCCACGTTTACTCACACAGATGCTGAAAGCAGGAACCCATCCCCGCTCAGCAAAGCGTTTTGCTTTGTTGACAATACTTTCGGTGGTAAACACGTGTAAGTGAGGATTATTTTAAGGACTTGTATGTTCAGCTGCACGCAACTGCTCCGCACTCTGGTATTCACACCAATAACCTCACTGGCGATAGTTTTAAATTAAGCACCATGTCTAGCCCTTTTTGTTGTGGGTGTATGGAGCTCGCGAGCGTAAGCAGCTCATCTTGCCCTGCATGAAACATCTCAGCTGAAGGCAAAACCAGCTCCAAGCTGACAAGAATTTTTTCCATCCCTGTGTTTTTTTTCCGATTGTGGCTTACCATTTCACTTTGTTCAGGGAAGGATATTTAGATTAAAAAGCACTTTGAAACAAAGAGATCAGCTAAAAAATATCACTAAGCATTTAGTATTCCCTTCCATATGTTCATGGAGATATTTTTTTCAGCTTTCTCTTCAAGCCTTATATTGTTTCCTGTTATCAACACAATTTTATGTAGGTGCACACCCTACATAAGGTGCCAAGCTGCACGGTGTTCTGTTGGATTGAGTAATAGACTTAAATTTAGCAATTTTCTGATTGAAAATAATGCCATTATTCATGTGCCCTTGTACCAACTCCCAAGCTACCGCCTGGCTCTCTTGATAATATTACGTTCTGATGCACATTATCTCAGAGGTCAATGCGAAAGGAAAGGTGTTACACAACTCTCAAGAACAAATCCTCCAAGGAGGAGATCTCAGATAGACACAAAAATGTTATAGCCTAATCTTGGCATAACATCTGCTGGGTTCTTACACACTTTAAATATACGCAGCGCTCCCTTTCTAAGTGTTACTTATAGCTGAGACATCTGCACTTCTTCAGTACGCTTAGTATAGTCATCGGGATATCTGGCCACAAGACTTGTAAAGAACAGTGGTCTAGTGGGCTAAACTGGGGAAATATGAGCTTATTCTTATTTGAGGTTACATGGAGGTTTTTCTAATAGCTTACGTTACTATGTGAGTAACCTGCAAAGGCAAATACCTAAAGATGGCGATCTAAATCCAGAAGCAGCTGAGAAATGGCAATCAGTTTGTATTCAGAATTTTGCTTCCCCTACAGACCCAAATTTAAAATTTTGAATTTAGCTTCTTGGTGGCTTGATTGCTGTATCTGAAAATTATGCGTAATGTCCTCTGTCAGAGAGGGTGTTGTGAAGAAGGAAAGGCTAAAACTGCGCCAGCACGACAGTCTCTGTGTGAGCACAGAGTAAGCTGGAGGTACGAGAGCCAGCCTTATGGTAGCTTGGGTACCAAAACATGCATTAGCCTGCGCTGAGCTCCCTGCTGCTGCGGCCAGCCTTACTCCTGCCTCCCTGTACTATAGCCCGGTCACTTGTGCGACTGCAACGCAGGCACAAGTCGAGGCTGATGCAGCCCCGACGGAACGGGAGAAGCTGTGCGGCTGCAAACAGCTGGCGTGGCCTGGGACAAGGAGCTGTCAGCTCATGAGCGTTAATGGGGAGGAGAGCACCTCTAGGCTTCTGCCCTCCCCACCCCCAGGTCTGCAGCTCCGAGCTTCTTCATGTAGTGAGTTGCATGCAATTGTGTATGAAAGCTGTCAAGAGCTGGAGATTAAAATATTTGATTTGCCTGAGAGGAAAGGACTTACTGACACAAGCCAGGAACTGTGATGAGATCTTGTTTACCAGGCGAGCGTGGGGCTAGAAATCAATACACCAAAATTGCCGTGACCAGAAATTAGAGTCACTTAGTGAACAAAATTCATTAAGACAAGCTATGCCTCACATCAAACCTTTGCATGACTGATTTAACGCTGTTACTTCCTTTTTGCTTTCTCTCAGAATGACCCCTTTAGAGCAAAACATTTATACAGTGTCACTTTAAAAATTCTGAAGAATAATAAAAAATATTGGCAGTCCTTTCTAATGAAACACTCGGTAATAAAGGCTTTAATTAAAATGGTGTTGCAAAACTTAACAGAATATTTAAAAAACCACAAATGTGTGGAGAAAGTCACTTGTGCAACATCTTTAGCAATTGCTTTTGAAGAAGCTTCGATGGGAACACTTTAAATTAATTTTTTTTTTCCTATTCCTTTCCCTATAAACATCAATTGTCCCACGCTTGCACTGGTCGTAGTCATATTAAATAGGTAAAAAGGTTTTCTTATCAGCACCGTGCTAGGAGTTATTCTGCAAAAGTGATCTGAAGATGAAGTGAGAGGCTTTATGAACCCCAGAGGTAGCAGACACAGTAGCGGGAGTGTGTGAAATTGTAGAACAAGGGGAGAGATGGGAGTTGGTGACTGGATTGCTAATAGAGCCGGGGAGCTCTAGAGGAGGGATGGAAGTGGGAGAGAGACATGAAGTACCAGTATCTACTAAACTCAGTGTATCTCATGCTAATATGCCTTTCTTCAGCTAAAGGACAGAAAGCCCCAAGGCCCTGCTCATGCAAATTGGCATGGTGCTGCTGGCTCTAACGGCACCCCTGGCTAATTTAGGCAAGCAGAAGAAAATAAGCCCAATAAAAGCAACAGAAGAAAAGATTTGTGCCCCTTCTATCTTCCTTTCAAACTGATAACCTTGGGATGGCAAACGAGAGTTGGTAGAAGGACCACCAGTTTGTGGTACAAGCATGTGGTACGTTTGCTGTATGCACATTTTTATAAAACATATTTGGGGGGGCTGATATTTCTTTTCTTTCCTTCCTCGCCCCTGACTTTTCCCTCCAAACAGAAACATCCTCCAGCTAGTGCTCATCCCAGCAAGAATAGTAGTACATACACTTGCAGACAGTGGAGAAAAAGAGCTTCAGTCTATATAGATGCATGTAGATATTGCTGGCAATCAGCAGGAAGCATGAATTGTCTGCTTGCTCATAAATCCTTACCCACGAGCTCAGATTTCACCTGAACACACTAACCGTGCAGTTGTGGTGCACGAACTTGCCTAGCCCTCGGGCAGAGCTGTATAATAAGATTTTCATTGCCAGCAGATTAAAATTCCGTTTAACGCCTATTTGCCCACGCAGAGCTGAACTGGCAGCAAAGCGAGATGAACGGGGTCTCTCCTTAGCACTCTGCGGTGCTGCCCTGTCGATGCAGGAGCTGACAGTGGTTATATATATCTTTGCAAAGTAGGTATAAAACACATATATCATTACGGTTGTGCCTAGACTGGAAGACAGAGGTGTGTCAGCACATGCCGTGGTGCTGGTGCCCGAGGATTTGGGATGCGAGGCTGGGCTGGGGAAGGAGTGCACAGGGCACGTGTGCCAGGGAGAGAGCAAGTGGTTCGCTTGGATCCAGAAGCTGAGAGATGCTACGTGATCCTACGGTCTGGTCATGGCCCTGGGTAGCACCTGACAGTGAGGTAGCCACCACTCATGGGCAAGTCCTATGAGCTGCACCGAAAGAGTGGTTTTGTTAGGAAGAAATCCTCTGCTGACAAGGGAAGTGTGCTATTGCTATTTAAAAAAAAAGAAATAATTCAATAGGAACTGGGGTTTTAACTTTTGAAGGCACAGAGATCCAGAGCTATATAACTGTGGGTGACTTTCATTGCAACCATTTTCAGACTGGAGTTTGAGCCCCATTCTTTGTGCAGATCTTCCTTTCAAATAGTTCAAAGAAGGATGGGGACTAAGTTGAATTTAAAGCTTGACTATGAGTCATTCATCCACACATCCCACACATTTGGTAGACAAGATCTCATTGCATTATATTTGTCTTTGCCTTTCTGATTTAAGCAATAGCAGATCTTTCCTAGGAAACCCAACAGAATTTAACCAGCGCTGCATTTGAAATTACGTAAGGGAAGCCGGTTTTACATGAAAAAAAGAAAAAATTCCGTTGCTTAAAGTTACCAGCTTAAAATTGTTTGTTCAAAGTTCATCTACTAAAGTGAAAACTCATAAAAAACTACAGTAGTGTATATGTATATAGCGTATGCATATAATTTGAATCGCTGTCATTGAGAGCCAGAATAGAAAATAAGAGGCTACACGCTTTTCAAGCTCTAACCCCAAGCCTCAACTGCTTCCACAGTCTCAGCACAGCTGGAGGTTTTTTGCTAAATTTATCAGCAGTAAAGCAGCGAACAACCGGGAAATACGAAAACGGCATAATTAGACTTCAGACTTCACATCCCAGGGACGGGAGTGGAGCAGCTCGCCACCCCTTTGAAACTAAAGGCAAATCTCAAGCAGCATTGCAAACCCGGCCAAAAAAGATGTCACTAAGTGGTTGCATTTCTATTTGGAATAGTTAAAAAGCCAGAACTGTATTTAATTGTACTTTTGAAAGAGAGATAGTCCAAAGCAGCTACAAATTTGATTTGAAACTGAAACGCTGTATTCCGGTTTGCTTTCCAAGTATCTATAAATGTTGCGCTTCTAGGTGGTTTTTTTAAATATTGGTGAAATCTCGCAAAGCTTTTTGTAACAGTTTCAGTGAAGCGGTGCTTCTGGTCTAGTGAGGTTATGGCACGTTTTCTGAAGGATGGATTAAAACATTGGGTAGGATTTTGCACAAGTGCCAAATCCTGCTGACATTCTAGATTAGCTAAGCTTATCTTCCTGTTTTGGAAAAGAAAAAAAGCAGTGAATTTTGAAAATTTTGCCTGTTTATCCTTTAGTTTCTCAAAAAACCACTCCATTTAGGGTGATGTCTCTGAAGTGGATATTGAGAAAAACGCTACTCTGGTCTGAGGATCCCCAGTTTCTCATGAAATCAATACCATGTGTTAGTTGCCCTCCCCATCTCTGAGAAATCAAGTCATAAATCTTTCTGGCATCTCTGTTCATTCTTCTAATTACACTGTATAATGCTGATGAACAAAGCAAGGGTTTTTTGCTAAATTGTATGTCTGGAGGGGCTTGTGAGGGGGACTGTGTAGTTGTGTAGATAAAGCCTTTAACTCCACATTAATATATCGTGGAAAAAGAAAATAAATGGGAGCTGCCTTTGAGTACGGAGTACAAGATACACCTTGCATTAGCATTTCTGAGCTGAAGGAATGGGCTATCAAGATTTAGGTGGCATAATATTCTGTATTCTATTAAAAAAAGCATCATTATCATCAGAGAACATTTAATATAAATCCTTCCTATGGATGCCCTGCAGGAATAAGGTGGCCTAGCTAACAAAGCCTTGATTTATTCAATAAAACATACTCCTTTTTCCTTTAAAATGTAGACAGGGCACCTACTTCTACCATCTCCATGGCTGCCACTGCACAAATGTTCCTTTATATCCAAGGAGTACCTGGGCGCTACTGCATGTCCTTCCATACAATGGTCTCCATTCACACACCTTGCGAGAAAGAGCAAACAAGGACACAAGCAATTGCTAAACACACAGAAACATATACAAACTCCCCCCCCCCCCACCACCACCACTTTCCCCCCGCCCCGCCAGGATTTTCACATAACAACCTGTTAGCAGGCACATGAAGGACGTCAAAACAAGAGCAGGATTTGCTGCCTTAGCTCTTCCCTTTGCAGCCTTGCAGGAGAGAAAGGAGAAAATCAGTGTCCTCACAACCCATAGTCTGGAAAACCTACGTCAGTACAGCTTTACCTGTTCCCAAAATATGCTTTTGCTTCTCATTTATCAGTCCTGCCTGATGAAAACGCTGTGCCGTAGACATATATTCGTCTCTCTCATCCATTATATGGTGCTGCCAGGAGCACAAATGCCCCTTAGACCCCTTAAATGCCCGTGGTTTGGGGCACATCGCACACCTGGGGCAATCCAGCAGATGATCCGGATCTGGTCTGAGTTGCAGGCTCCCGCTGGCAATGCACATTGGGGGTGATCCTTGCGGGGATCTAAAATAACGTGTCTATAGACTGAGTAGGTCTTATTTTTCAGCATCCCAGTGGGCGCTGACCCCCTGACAAATTCCAGCCCTAAATTAGGCACACAAGGAGCCCCGCTGGGGTCAGGGAGGCTGTTCAGCTGAGCAAGGCTTACGCACAAGAACTGCAGCTGAAGCTCCTGCTAATTGCAATGAGAGCAGGCTTGGCCCAAAGGAAAGGATGTACCAAAAGTATCGAAGAGGATTCTCAGGGCAGGAATTGTGTCCTTGTGTGAATTTACCTGTAGAGTACACTCCAAATACAGATAGGTAATAGGAATGAGTGATACAGAAGCACTGATGGCATCCAGACAATATACCTATCATCCAGCACGCTGGCTATCTGATTATTTTCCTATATCCAGTCCGCTGTGTTACAGCCCTCCTTCAACCCAGTGTCTTACATTAGCGCAACGGTTTTTCCAAAGGAGACTTTCCACCGACCGTGCATCAAAAACCTACTTTATGAAAGACGTCGCGATGCTGTTTCCGATATAGCGATCAGAAACCCAACAGGGAGAGAAATGCAACTCGGGAAGTATAACTCAGAATTCCGCTGCTGTAACACGTCTACTTTTTAGTGCGCGACTCGGATCAGATCATAAATAGCACGCAGTGAAGAGCAACCTCCAGACGTTCACCACTGAATCTATAAATGCACACGTTACCGCTACAATTAGGCTGAAGACGTAGAGGGGTTTGGTACCTGCGTTATGAATTAGAACAACAGATCACTTCCATTCCCGTGGCTTTCACAACCTGGCTATAAAAAAATAAATTGCAGCGTAGGGAGCTGGCAAGTTGCGGTCTGTATTTATAAGAGGAGGAGATGGCAAATAACTGCTGTAACATTTAGAGCTTTGCACTGAGAGTGTGTTACGCTATGAAACCCTCCCCTATTTTTCTCTAAACAATTATGCATAAATAAAATAGCAGCCTGTCTTAATGCAGTTCAAACCCAGCCCCTCTCTGATACGCGATTTAAAGATGCCTAAACCTAGTTTATTAGTAGCATCTTCCTAGTTAGGATTAAAAAGTGTTCTGAGTATTAATCCTGCATTCTTCAGTGGGCTTAAAAGAAAGGAAAAGAAAATACATAGCGAAAAATCTTCACTAACCAACATTAGCGCCAGGATGGCTACGAAATTGCTTTCTACGTACCTGCGATAATTTAAGCACAAATGATGCTTGGGAAGGAACATGAATAGTTGGTTACTTTGGGACAATACTCGCCTAGCTCCCTTCGGAAACCATTTGTGCTATTAAATCATTTATTCCCAGTACTGTGCTCAGATGACGGTACCATACATCAGCTCATCTCTGAAGAGGAGATCTATATAAAATTCTTCATCGAGTGGCACTTCCCCAGCGCGGGACTCTGGCACCTTGTCCTGCGGCCAAGACATCGGTACAATACAGTACCCTCTTCTTTGAATTTATCAAACCTCAGGGAAGGCTGCTAATTTCCATTTCCCCCCTAAAAACCCAGACCTACTTTCCTTTAAAAACTCTGATCTTTGCATCCCGTCCCACCCCCTCGTACACCGCAGTTTCTATAATCGTCGCCTTATGTAAGAGACCCAGAACCAGGAGCGGTTATTTATCCGTGTTTGCGTGCCCTTGCTTTCTCCCCAGAGAGCACTAAAATAACCCAACAGATCCCCATTTGATACACGAGGGCCATCGCGTATCCTCGTGCCCGGTGGTACCTGCTGTCACCTGGTACCCGCCATCGCCCTAAGGGCAGTGATGCTGGGGACAGAGAAAACAGGTTCAGGCTGTTGGTACCATGGGGTCCGTGCTCCGGTGTGCCCCCTCTGCTCATGGCAGAGGTCCTGCGAGACACAGCGGGCAATGGGATACCCCGCTCTGCTGATGCCCGGGGTTTTGCATGACGGGAGAGATGCAGGAAAGCAGGAGGGAGCATCCACAGCCCCAGAGCCATTGCAGCGCGCGAGCGTGCGTGCAGCCGGAGAGCTGGGCTTCCTTCCGACTTTGCCCCGGGAGCCCGTTTCATGTCTTTTATCGTTCGCCTGCTTATTTTCAGGTGGTTCTTTTGCAGCATTGTCACTCAGCTGGTTTCTAACTGACCTGGCAGGTTTTTACTGCTCTCTTCCTGCTTGCTGGCAGAACAACAAAGTCTGGGGGTTTTATGTGCCCCGGCTCCCGTGCGGGAGCTGCAAGCGAAGCCTTCTCCCGAGGAGAGGAAGTTCTTGCTGACAGATGCCTCTGTTTGAAGTTTCCGTGTGTATTTAGGCCCTGATCCATCATAGTACCGGAGCATGCACTCAGCCTTAGGCACATCTATATTGCTGCCACCAGGCTATGTAGAGTAAGGTGCGTGTTTTAAGTCTTTTGTGGGCTTAAAGCTTCGGTTTATTGTCCTGGCAGCTCATGCAGTCATTATGTAGCCTGCAGTGCTCTAGGTTGATGATTTACAGAGCAGCTAAAAAAGAAAGTTTGCAGCAAGCATGTACTTCTGCAGTGAAAAAACACAGAATAACTTCCTTGATCCATTCTGGGGAAGGGCTTTTACAAGCAAACATGCATTTACCCTTTCTAATAGGCACTTTGGTCACAAAATTTATGAACTCAGCACAATTTTCCCCTGTGCAAAGCACCAGTAGGCAGGAGTTGCTCCAGGAGAAGTTGGTGGTGCGTGCCCTATAAATGCCTGTTAGACACCATACAGGGTGCTGGGGCTAGCAGCAGCCTTATAGGGATAGATGTGTTCTCCAAAATTTAGTCATTGCTTCAACCCACTCCTTGTCTTGGCTATTTGGTTCATGCCAAGCTCTTTTTTTTTTTTTTTTCTGATGTCGTTTTTTTGTTTGGTTGGTTGTTTTTTTTAAATCTCCCTTGACTTTGTCATGAGAAGTTACTTTGAGGGAAGCAGATGGGAACTAGTGTTACTCCAGAAGGCTGGAACAGTTTCTAAAAGAGGCCAGAAAAGTTTGACAACAAAAAAATCTAGTTTGTAGAATGATACTTTTCTTTTTTTAAAAAAGAAAAAGGTTGGTTTTATTGTGGAGAAATCTCAACTTATAATAATAAGTGAGCCAACTTTTTGGTGCAGACAAACCAGCATCCTAGTTTGAGCGTTGTGCTACTGGTATCCTCCATCAGCTTTGTTCTTTGGGCAAACCATTTCTTCAGTGAGCTGCTGTAGCCTGGTGCCCTCAAAAGTCAATCGTCCCTGCCCCTTGCCAGACCACTTTCCTTCTGTTTCTCCCCATTCCTGCAGAAATGAACTCCAAAGACTGTACAAAGCAAATTAAAAGACCTCATTTTTATAACTTGCCACCCAGACAAAATTAGTTTTGCTGATAAGGGAAATCCGCTTCTTTGCTGGAAGAGATGGAGCCGTGCCAGCTTGGGATATCATACGCAGCCAGGACTGGAAATAGCAGCACTCAACCTCAGAGTTCATCAGTGAGCCAATTCTTCAATAAAGTAACCCAAACAATTTCCTGATGCTTCCCTAATTGCCGCTCTCTGAAATTCTTCTCCTCCCGCTTTGGCTTGAAAAACAGTAGTGCAAGTCCCTTTTACCTTTCTTCTCTCAAAAACTACATTGCTTTTACTGACAGGGTTGAAAACTCGCCTCAGGTTTTTGCTAAACAGAAGTTAAGCTTCTTGATTTTATTATTTGCTCATCTTCCACAGTGGTGGTATATAGCAATAACCAGTAAATACGAATTTTTACATTTGAAATGTAAAGCTACCTGGTGTCATCATCGCATAATCTGTGTTATAATAATGCTCGGTTTTTACCTGACCTTTAGAAATCAGCAGATTCAATTACTTGTAGCATTTGCTGAAGATCCTCCAGGGATCTCACCATAAATTATACTGTATTCTACAAATAGATATGACAACACTAATCAGCAAATTAAATGACAGCGATCATTCCTGCAGAGATACTTAAACATCTGATTGAGGTGGTACATTGGACCTACGCAGCCTGCAGCTTCAGTCTGCAAGATACTGCTCTCATGCATAGGAAATGCTGACCTTGCAAGCAGGAACCTGTAGGTTACTTAAGATGTCTGATAAAAGAAGAGAGGAAAAGGCTGATACCTCCAAGCAAACGCTAACGGACATTGATGGATGGTGACTCCAGTCCCTGCATTAATATTCTGCTCTGGTGTTGCTACCCGTTCGACTTTACACGATTATTTCCAGACTGACCAAGCCTGGACACTGTCTAATAACCACTTTTTCCCCAGAGTGGGGTAAGGCCTGGGAGAGCCATCACTGCCCCAGCACCAAGATGCCGCCTCCCTCCAGGTGGTCCTCGCCAGATGGACCTAAGGCAGTACCTCCTGGAGGTATACTCAATAGCCTATTCAACAGCCGTTTCTCAGTGGATGTGGACCAGTCCTTGTCCCATCTCCATCCTCATTGCCTTGTCAAGTTGCAGTGGAAAAGCCTTTACTTGTTAAAACCCCCCACTGTCAACTGGCTGCTGCTGGCACTGTGCCCCGTGTGTTGCCTGCACAGCGTGGTGAGAGCAAAAAAGCTGAGCAGGAAGGGCAGGATGCAGAAGGGCAAGACGCTTGGGTGCAAGAGACCTTCTACAGGTCATGAAGCAAAGGAGACCATAGCTGGGACCAGGCTTGTAAACCTTTGGCAAAGAGAAGCATGGAGGAACCCAAAGCCATGTCTCTGCTGGGAAGGTCGGCCAAATGAGCACCGAGACACATCCTGCACTCACAGGCAGTGTCACCTTGATTTGGCCCCATCCTCAAGCTTTTCATTAGAAGCAGGTGCTGCAGGAGGTTGGGGCAGCGTGGAGCAGAGAGGTGCTATCGCATCCTCTACCACAAGCTGTTATTTTGACAGCTCTATTACAGTCATATAGAAACAACTCCTGGGAAGTGTAAAGCACTGTAAAAAAAAGTCAGGGAAATCATCTGTCCTGCAATATGCCAGCTTTCACTGAGGAAAAGGACTAGGTGCCAGCGAGAAGATACGCGATGGGTTCTTTCTCTGGCTTTTTCTTTGGCCATAGCTGGTTATTGTCCACCTGAAAACCACCATTTCTTCTCCTACTTCCGTCTGCTTGGCCCATCTCCTGTTTATTTCATAGCAGCCCTCTCCCCCAGGAGATGAATTCATTTTTCATATGAGCGTGAAGACCTCACCCCAGCTGAGGGGAAGAGATGAACAGCTCTTTCCCGAGGTACCGTTCTTGGAAAGATGCCAGACAAGCTCATCCCAGGAATCACTAGCTATGCTCGGAGTTGAACTTTCAGCTCTGCATCCACATGAAGTAGTACCATTTGTGGCAGATACCGCAGTGATTTCCTACCCTAAGTGCCATCGGCGCCAAGTCCTTGCGTGCTGATGCATGCTGTGCGTGTCCATGCCAGGACTTTGGTGAGGGCTTTTGTGAAAGCAGCTGCATTTCTTGGTTTAACAATGGTGTCACGTCCTATATAGACCAAGACTTGTCTCATATTGAAAACACAGCAGCGCTTGAAGGAGGGTGATGCAGGCTGGAGCCGCCTCTGCAATAGCAAATAGAGCCACGCGCTCAGCCTGGCCCACAGCTGCAGCAAGGCAGCCCTGCTGGGGCCCGAACCACGTGCTCCCACCGCTCAGCTCCTCTGGGAGCCTGCAGCATCGCCTGGAGGGGTTGATCACCAGAAGAGCTCTTTGCCCTGCAGACCTCTGAGTGACAGAGATCCATCTTCATAATCCAGCAACATGCTGGGAGTGGATATACCCAGCCACTCTAACACCAAAAATTTGGTATTAACTTCCTTACTTTCTTTCTCCTCTGAGCTGCACATAGTACTTCGTAGCAAACCATCTGATAACCCAACACAAACAAGACTGCTCATTTGTATCGCCTCTGGCATTCTCCAGAGACACAGACACAGTTTTCTCTTATTTACCACTCCTCCCACCTTGGGGAAGGAAAGCAGCAGAAATGCTGACGGAAGAGCTCCAGTCACACTCCCTTCCAGCTTCTGGTGGCATTTCCTCAACACCGATAGTTTGTAAGGCAGAACAAATGGCTTGCGAGGCAAGTGTGTGTTATGGAACCCTACCCAGAAGAAATGCCTGTCAAGTACTCCAGAAATTCACTGTGACTTTGGTACATTTTTGTTTGACAAGAGGTATCCTGAAAAGTTTAGATTTCATCCCTCATTATTGCAAATTATTCTGCCAGCTGAAGTGCCTTTTCTCTTAGGCAATACACTGCAAATTGGTGCTGCACTCCAGCAGCCAAGGGAGGCTCAATCAGCAGCTTCCTTCTGTCAAGGGAATGCCTCTGAGGGCTGTGCTCTGCACCTGACACTTCTTGTGAAGGGGTCCTTGCAGCAAAAGGGAAAGTTTTCAACCTAAGGAGCAACACCTGAGTGCTGCTGGCAGGAGGCATCCTCACTGGCAGCTTAGAGAAGCTTTAACTACTGCACAGACTGACGTACTTGATCTCTTTCTTCCACTTACAAACCAATGACGCTATCAAACACTTCCACAGGAGGTCAGGCTGCACAGGCTCGACTGTAGGAAGTAACATTGCAACCTGCTGTAGGAAATCTGCACGCTACAGGAAGATGATTTCAATTCGAAACAAAGTATGGTTTAATTCATTTGTACTCCCATTTCCTTACAAACAGCCAAAAGCACACGTCCAAGCAGCCCTGCAGGCAGTGTGATGCTGGTATCCACGTTGCACATCCAGGGGCTTTCATGGTGCTATGGAAGCTAAGGGATGACCACTGCAAAACAACCCAACCTCTCTTTGAGATGATAACCACACACTAGCTTTGAGCTGCCTTTTTGTACCCATCTGGAGCTAATGAGGGTCCATCTCTCCACCCTGTCCCACCTGTGCATCATCAAGATTGACTCACTCTCCTGTCTCCTGCACCAGGTGGCCTGAGAAGCTGCCTGTAGATGGGTATTGTGTCTTCATAGCCTACTAACATATGTTCCAAGAGTAGGTATCTTCCCATTGCCCTCATCATGCCGCTTGCTCCCCCTGGTGCTTTCATACCCTGGTGTTCCTCTTCACACTGGTCTTAACGCTTCTACTGCCATCTCTACAAAGGTGCACCAGGTCTGCAGAACTGCCAGCAACTTCATCCCATGGGGGGCTGTGCTTTGGCGGGGATCCGCGACTTGTTTAGGTTGTCTTGTGCTACTGCTGATGCATGACACTCGGATGCTCAAACGTAGCATGTTGAAGAGGTGGGTGTACGTCTCTCAGGCAGAAGATTGTGATTTTGCTGTTAAAGCAGGTCTGGTAAAGACTGAAGCTCTGTGGCCGCTTTTGACTTTCAAGCCCACATTGTACAGCAGGGGAAGTCGCACCCATCGCTTCTGCTGTGTTTAAGCAGCACATTTGCAATGACATTATCATTTCACCTCTAACAACACACTTCCAAGCGCTGATGCCAACCTCGGCTGATGGCACTGTCACCACGTCAAAGTGCCTTCAGTGGTTTAGGGTGCTAAAAAGTGGCAGCTATGTTCTCAAAGTTTAATTCTTCAAACCCCATGCGTACGTGCTAGTAAACCCTAATTCCTCGCTTCCCAAACTTGCTTTCTTTGGAGCCCTCCAGAAAGCTACAGTTTTGCTAAGGAGCATGCTCAGCCTCCGTACTCCTCGCAGGACAGCTCAGGGCTTGTCCCCTGCGGGGAGCCTCAGGGGAGGTCTTACTTTGCCTTGCGGGGAGAGGTGTCCTGTCCTAGGGGTTGGGTTTTAGACTACCTGGGAGGAGAGGACTTCATCCAAGCCCCACAGAGGACTGCAACACTCTTTCTGTCCATCGGGAGGGTGATAAAGTCTTGCTTGTAGAGGATGGTACTACTGGCATCGGTAAACTGGTCCAGTTATCCTTGCACATTGGTCTGGACTATGGGAAGAGAAAATGCTTTTGTTGAAGCACAGCAGCTCTGCTTAGCCCAGAGGCACGTCGGGAATCACGGCAACTCGAGGTCATTTTTAACTCTCCACTCTGTCTCCACCACCTTGGTGCAGTTTGCCAAGGATGGAGAGACAGGCTGCAGTCCCACGGAAACTGAGCCCTTTTCTCTTGCTTGCCTTTTTTGTCTACATATTTTTAAGGCAACATTTAGTCCGCTGGGGCCATGGGCTTAGCTGGGGCTTTGTGGGAGGCTCATTGTACGATATTAATATAGTAAAAGCTACTAAATAAGGCCTTTTGCTTTCTCCCTTCCCCCTTCCCTGTGTCCTCTGCCATGGGTATTGTGGCATTGTTTTGAATGTTTATACAGCACCTCTTGCATCTGGGAATGGTTACAGGAAAAAATCAAGACAAGGCAGATATATTTTAGCTGTGCAACACCAAGGAGAGTTTAATTTGCCATGAGCTGGAGTAATTAAAAGTAATTTTTGCGTGTTTTGGATGAGGGATGCTGACTTCAGTCAGGGCATGAGCTGTGCAAAGTGCTTATTTTTATAGTTTTGACGTAAATCATGGAATGTTTTCATTCTTAATTTGGAACACTTGCCCCACATGTTCCAAGTCTCTGTAGATAAGTCCAGGCTCTTTTCTTCCTCACGACGTACATCAATACACATTAAAGTCCCAGGGTTGACTGCCCAAGTCATTTAGCTGGACTGAAGACAAGACCAAGGCATCTTTTAAAAGTGGTAACTTCCAACTGTTTCAGTAGACCACTGATCCCAGGTGAGATGCACAATTTTGCTATCTAAAAATCTATCTTCTTCTCTGCAGAAGTGCCATGGGTAATTTGCTTAACAAAACAAACTCAACCTCCTCCCCGAAACCCAGCATATACACAAAAATAATTTCCTTGGTTGTATTTTCCTCTGGGATGTTTAAACTGTCAACTTTGCTGAGCTACGTTCTCCCCTCTTGTTCTTTCTCATGGGAGATGTCCTATCACGGGGGACTCGTTGCAAACTCACATTTTGAAATTTTCCAGGGGATTTAATATTAATGCACATACAAGAGACTTGCAAAATCTTTCTCTCTTGAAATGGGAATATGCTATCAATAGCTTTTAGAGCTGGTATTGTTCACCTTTTGGATCTAGTGGCAAATATAGTCAATGCAAACACTTCTGATCCCAGGATAACGTGGATATATCATTTTTCAGGTCAATCCCTGTCTCGGGGTATGCACACGTGATCGTTGGCTCACCGACATTGACACCCAGTTCAAATCAGCCCATGTTGTTGGTATCATTTAGCGTTGAACGAGGAGCTTGCTGCATTCCTAGTTGTACCTTCTCCTGTCCATGGAAAGTCCTACGTGGCCACCAACTATAAACTCTTGAGGACGGCAGGGCGCATCTCAAACCTCTAGAAGTGAACGTGGGAAAGGCAGAAGCTCTTATTTTGTTTTAATCTGAGCCATTGGCTAGGAATCCATTATTGTAATGGACAGCAATACAAAACTTTGTGAACCCCCAGGGCCTGTTTCATATGAATACACCCTTAAGAAAAGGGTTTCTCACACGTGCAGTCTCAGCTGTCAATCTCTGCAGCCACCCACGGTCAGAAGTAATGGTGTGAGATCACCTCCAACACCCTCAAGTTGAAACTTGGCCTCAGTATTCAACATCCATGACAATCTATCAGTTAAAATCCACTAAAATCCAACTCTCAAAACAGTTTAAATGATGAATAATTAAAAGCTGCCTATATAGAAACATAACGTGCCAAAACGCTGGCTAGAACAAGCAACTTGGCGCAACAATTTGCTTTACAGCCTTTTCATTTGTTGCAATAAAGAAGATGGTGCAATCACTATTTCATTATTAAATGAATATTTTTTTTTTTTCACTAATGTGGCAGAAATGTCTTTGTGGCCATAGGAGGGGTCTTGGCAGACCTGTGCCTAAATGGTGTGTCGATGCCTGTGCTTCTTGCCTTACAAGTCTCCTGTAGGGAGAGCACAGGTCTAGCCCAAATCCAGCCACCATGATCATGAGTGCCTGGCTGTCAGCATGCCTGAATAGGCTTCATCTGCAATCAAAGCCACAGTGTGGCTCCCATGGAAAGCTGCCCGGTAAATTGATGTGATTTATTGTAAGACGAGTCCCGTTCCTGCTGTAACCAGTGGCAGATCACAATTTTACCGGGGAAAGCAGGATCAGGTGCTGTTGGCTGGTGCCTGTATTTCTGATGTGGTAAGGAGTGCTAGCTAGACAGATAGCCCAAAATGGTTGTATAGAAACATCCTCCATCCCTTTTCCCGCCCCTTTTATATAAACACTGCCTGCTTTTAATCAATTACCTGTCTTCTACAGCTCCCTCTGTTAGTGGTTTTGTGCCCTTCACTGATTTAGAGTCACTAACGCTGATTTTACTGCAGGTGTTACGATGTTTATTGTTTTTTTTGGAAGTATCTCCTAGAGTCATGTGCAAACAGCTTCCATTTCACAGCTCAGGAACGGTCCCACCTCTGCTGCTCGCCAAGGAAGGTGCGAGCATGCAACCAGTAACTGCTGTAAGCACCAGTAATGTTACTGGGGATAATTCTTATAATTACAAATAAAAATGAATTCTTTATTTTAGTAAAGCCTCATGAATGTCTTAGTTTGGTCTTAAAGCCTCAAACAACTCCTGCCCTACTTGATACTGCTGGTCCATCCTCCCACAGTGAACACACTACACTGATTTACACCATACTGACAGACTTACATCCTTACAATTCTGGCCCCAATTCTGAGGACTGTTATAAGAGATTAATTTGAGTGGCTGATACCAAGTCTTGATCCTCCAGCACTTGCATTTCTCCAGGCGTTCCTACCATCTGCTTCCATGATGCTGCTGGGTTGCTCAAAGACGACGTGGTTTGGACCAGATCTTCCTCTTGGCTGGGCGAGCACAACGTTATTTTCGTGCCACTATCTGAAGGAGGCAGATCTGGTGGCAATTTAAAGACCGTACATTATCATAGACTATGGAAAGAATAATTTATGCCCTTGAGCCCTTCTCAGATCTTTCAGCAAAATCAGACATCTAAAGGAAAATCTAGTTCTTCAGAGAGCCATAGTGATGAGTAATGCACCCAAGAGGATTTGGGGTCCAGACATGAAGGGATTAGCATGATCCACCAGCATGGTCTTGTCATCTGAGACAGACTCAGGCATATACTTCATGTCTCCCTGTTTCATAACAGCCATCTGGATGTGAAAATGGGGGAAGACGGGAGCACGTTTCGTGGCTCTGGTTTGTCTTCTCATGGGCAGCAACAGCACCCTTGGCTTTTGCAGAGAGCTGCGGGATGCCTTTTCCGCTGTGAGCTTGCACCGCTCCCATTTCTTTCTGGAACACATTGCCGTAGACTGCAACAGCCCTTGGTACGTGTAGCTCAGGAAGAGGGGAAATACTCCAGTAACACTTTAGCCAATATGATCACAGTCATCCAAAATGCTTTTATACCGGGGTGGAGCCCGCTGCTCTGTTGGGCATTTATCAAGCAGTCAAACGATGTAAGAAATACTTAGTGCTTCCCCCCGATCGTGTTGCATTCATGCAAGGAGACACTAGACAGCTTTGCCTCTGTTGGCATTTGCTTTCTGCTTCATGCTAGGATAACCTCCCCCCCAAAAAAACCCCCCCACCCCAAAACCTGCCTGTTAATCGCTGCAACTGGGACAATTCCCACTGGAGATGGAGGGATCTATCTGCAGTTCCCTGAGCGTGCGGCAATGGGCAGTCACAGTCAGTTGACCTAAGGCAAGTCTAAGATGATCTAGGGATTAAAAAATAAAATAAATGTCCTCCCTCCCCTCTACAAAGGAACAATAGCACCCTGAATTCGTGCAAATGCAGGGTTTCCAGCCCAGCTCCCTCCCAGAACATTTGATGGTTCATTTTAAAAAAAAAAGAAAAGAAAAAAGCAGAGCAGAGGGTTCCCTGGTGGGCTGTAAGACCTCCAAAGGACTTTTGGCAGCATCTGGAGATATTATTAAGTTTTCAGACTAGGTATGCATAGCACAATAATTAGTTCCCCTGAAGAGACCCCAGTAATTGATGGAATTTTCTGACGTCTATTTTGAAAGTACGGAACGGCTCTTCATAAAAACCAGCATTGGATTTTTCACTCTATATTCCAGATAAGCTAAAAATCAATATTAATGCCTGGCTAATAAATTCTGTCACTTAAAGAGGTTTGTAGCACAAAGAGCTCACAACGCTGCGCACTAATTGCTGTGGAGCTAACGAGGGGCGGGAGAGCGCGGGGTGAGGAGGTGATGCTGCGGTGATGCTCCTTAGGTGCTGCTACCTATGGGCAGGCAGACACGCACCAGTGGAGAGGCCAAGGCTCCCACGTTCCTGCGCAGACACCTTGCCGCAGCCTGGAATAAACAAGGCAGAGCCGCAGGAGCCCCTCTGCCTGGCGAGAGGGGTGGCTGTGGGTGGCCGAGGTCCAGCTAAAAGGGTGGCAGCAGGCACGACGCACGGCAGCGAGACCCGGGAGGGAAGAAGGATGGTCTTTTTGTGCACATGGAGCTGGTTTCAATCCCCCTCCATCTCTGAATTGGATTAGACAGGCTGCTCAAGAAATACCCTCTATATTTCTTTAAGAAATATCAAAGAAATCCCCTTCTGGAAGAAAAAGTAGCAGGTGTAATTTTGTAGAGTCGGTTCTTTACTTCTGGCGATGCTCCAGAGTGCTCAGAAACCAAATGAAGGGGGAAGAAATAGGACGTGCACTGCACATTGGCATTGCGATTATAGTAGATCAAACATCGTACAGTTTTCATGTGTTTTAGGATGCAAACTAGCGAGTCAGGCAGGGAGTGCAAGTGCCGGTCGGCAGAGCAGCTCCAGAGGCCACCGGGTCTGCCCGGTCCTGCCTGACGGTTGTCCTCTGCCGGGGACGGCAGGGCTGCCCCTCGCCTCCGCAGCCGGGGCTTCTGCCGGGGCTGCTGCAGAGCGTCAGCTAGTGCCAACGGGCGGGAAAGGTTTTGAAAACGAAAGCATAACCCAGGAGAAGGGCAGGAACCTGCCGGAGGAATCGATTTGTGTAAAAACCAGCTCCTTCCCACTTTACATGCAGCTCCCGCGCTGGTTGGCATACGAATATTTTTAAGGTAGCACTATATATAATCAAATAGTACTTTGCTGCAACTATCCCAGTGCTTGTAAGTGATTGGAATACGCAGGAAAAAATATGTTTAACTGTATTAACTCTATGAGGCAAGGTACGCTAATTGTGTCAAATTCACCTTAGTCCGTAGTGAAGTAGGTCCAGTTAAAAACCAAGATTTGTACCACTATGTGGAACATCAGCAAATGCTCGTCCCCATGCCCTGGCCCCATCCGGCAGCCCTGGTCCTCAGCCGGCATGTGGCACGTCGCAGTATTGGTTTGCAGGCAGGGACCTGCGACATCCCCCGAGGAGCCGAGAACAGCAGCATTTCCACAGAGAGCCAGATAATTTCCTTCTCATTAGTTACTTTGACACAAGAAAGTTATCACAGCTCCCCGCTCTGTCACCAGGCTGAGGGAACAGGAATTTGTAAAGCCGGATGCGGGTTTTTTAAATTATGGCAATAGAAAATAGTTGCTTTTCATGGAAAGCTGCAGCGCAAAGGGAGAGTGCATGCCCAAAGCTGGATTTCCTCGGGGAAAGCAGAGCAATTATTTTGTTGCTATCAAGGCGATATCAGGGTGTTTTCTTCCTATTTCTAGGACCCTAATATAGTAAAAGGAGCTAACAGCAGCAAGACGTAGGAGGCACTCACTGGTGAATGCTCCAGAGCACTGGGCTAAATTGGGTCCTGCAGAAGAGAGGCAGCGCAGGGTTTCCCGGCAGCGCGCAGAGAGCGGAGACCCCGTGCTGCCTGGGGTCCCAAGGCACAGCGGCATTTCACGGCATCACTCCACGTGTGGTACAAACCCAGGAGATGCAGGACAGCGCGTGCCACTCGCACCAGCTCTGCGCTGTCCCCAGCCCTGCCGAGGCGGGTACCAGCCCCGTTGCCCACCCAGTGCTTCCGCAGGCGCAGGAAAATACCTCCTGGGGAGTGGGGGAAGACCTTTCCCCCTTCCCTCCCTCTCCAGCTGGGCCTGGCAGCTGCCTGCAGGTTTCAGAGCGAGGCACAGAAGGCAGCGACGGCGTGAAGGGGCCTCTGTGGTCTCCTCCAGCCCATAAATCACAGCAGCTAACAGCCCTGCTGACGGCCGGGCTGCTGTCTCGGGCTTAACGATCAGAGGGAGCATTTTGCAGCAGCAAAGTGAAAGCAGGGCGTAATATTTGTTAACTGAAGGGAATACAGGCTGTTTCCTTCTAGAAGTCCCTTCTCATCAGGAGAGGCTTTTCCCCTAGATGGAGAGGGAAGCTCAAGGAACCAAGCTCTCTGCTGAGATCATTGCACCCTTGGATGGAAATCGTGGCACTGCTGCCTCCTCCTCCTCCTCCTCCTCGCTGGGCTCTGTCTCCAGCTGTTTCCCCGAGGCCGACAGGCAGCTCTCCATGAGCCAGAGACGCGTCTTACCGCAGACTTTACGGCTTGGGTTAGCTTCCAGCCGGGGAGTTCATCTGCTCCGCTCAGCTGGTGGCGAGCTGCGAGAGCACTTGCTTTGAGTTTCCTTATTTATTGCTGAGAGCTCCTGGGATGCCAGACTTTTACTGATTTACACCCTTGGAGAGAGGCAGCTCATTTTTTGGGAGACGTCTCATATGGCTGAACCGCAGAGACCACGCTCAGGGCTACTTTACTGACCCTGGCAATTAAAGGACATTACAAAGCCTTTCCAAAGGGAATGACAACCTTTTGGGTGATCACATGTGAAAGTGCCCTCCTGGGGGAAAAAAAACCCTCCAAGAGAAGAACCTTGTGATAAGATTCATGGACCTTAAGGCCAGGAGACACTGTGAGGCCGTCTCGTCTGGCTTTTCCATCGCATTCCTCTCTGCTGCATCTACGCTGACCGCGTGGTGCGAGTAACATGACGTGGCACCGTCTTCTGCAGCTCATCATCAACATCAACCTTTTCTGTCGGTACTTGCAATTAACCATCTCTGGTGTGCTTATGCAGAAAGGAAGAAAATAAAGAAGACCGTGCTCTGTCTCTAACTCGTTTGCCTCCAGCTTCCCTCTCTCTGCTGGTGTTAAGCCCTTCCCGATGACCAGAGAGCTCACCAGCCTCCAGTGGTTTTCTTGTGAAGCCCAACTTTCAGCTACCAGTCTATAGCCCAGGCAGGGCACAGAGCCGGCTTTGCCCTGCACCTTCCTGAAAATGCCGGTACAAAACCTGGACAGAGTATTTCACACCTGTAACCTCTTTCCCAGCTGAAGGCAAGTCACCTGCCCTACTCGCAGCTCCTGCCAGCAGCAGGTTAGATAATGCAGCGACATATACCAACTAAACTTAATCTTACCCAAGAATAGAACAAAGTTTGACACCCCCCCCCCCCTTTTTTTCTTTTTAAATGATTTGATCCCCATTACACAGGCTATAATCACTTATTTGAACAGACCAATTATCCCACTGCAGCTCAGTAACACTAATTACATTACGGTTCTTGGCGATGGAAGTTGCCAAGCTCTCCTGATCATTAGCCAGGCTTCCATCATTGATAAAGCAGCAGGTTTTAAATTTCTTCTCTTCATCAGGTTGGCTTCAATTTGTTCCTAATTAGAGCTTGGCTCCTCCAGTGCTACTTAAAGCCCTTCTACCTGCTCTGGTTGGGATCCAGCCAAGAGGATTAGCACCCCTCACCACACCATGGTCTCCTCACCATGTTTTGCAGCCCACCATTCCACAAACCCCAGCCCTTTAAAATCGCAGCAGTTATACAGTAGTTAATGTGTTACCTCCAGTATTTTCTTCTTTACTGTCTGCAAGATGAACACCTGGATTTTTCATTTCTTCAGCTTTTTTCCCTCAGATCCTCCTTTCTGTCATGCTACCCCATGATACTGATCCTGAGGAACCTATGCACTGAGCCTCTAAACCCACCCACTTAGAAGAAGTAAAAGGGAACTACGCTCCGGAAAGCAGCACAAGCCCCAAGCCCTTCCTCCTGCCGACTGTCCCACCAGCGCGTGCTAGAGGCTACCCTCTCTTTAGAGGCCCTTTTTTAATCCCGGAATGCGTTTCTGCAGTCGGCTTCCGTACCTTCACTAGTGACCATCACCTGCTGCTTTTTGCACATGGCTTTAATTTCCTGCACTGACCCCTTTGCTAAGCAGACCTTCCTTCACTGCGTGGAGGACTCCTTCTTCTCCTACTCAACCCTTAAAGAAGAGAAGAGTAAGGCCAGGGCCCTGACTCTGAGGAGGAACTAGGTCTAATGATGGCCAAGCAAATCCTGCTGTGCCTGTTTAGGGAAGCTCCATGTCTGGGCAGAGGTGGGAGGGGAGGTCAGCATTAACTGTTTCAACTCTGTGGGAAATGGCAGGGTCACAGGAGTGGTCTCACTTGGCATTCAGGTGTCTTCTGGTAAATCCAGGAGAGGACTTAGCTGTTTGCACATTAAGGAACCCTACTGTAGCCAGAAACTACCTGGCTCCTTGATGCCTGATGTCAGAAGTGAAATTCAGATTTAGAGGTAGGTTCTTCTACTCCCTCTACAGTCACTGGAGCAAGCGAGAGGTCTCTGAAGGAGCGCCCAAACAAGCCAAATGCAGTTGTTGAAGCCAGTTTGTCAATAAGAGACGCTGACCTGAATTTTGTAGCTGAAACTTACTGGCTTCAGGAGCTCGGGTGCTTCAGCCAGGGCTGGCAGATTTGACTTGTGCAGCTCCCGCACTCAGAGCTCTCCTGAAGTGCAAGGGTCTGATATAGTTTTTGTGGCTTTAAACCCCCATTTGTGTCTTTCAAAGGTACAGCTGCTTACCTTGCCATCATTTCCTAGGGTTCGAGTGCATGCCCAGGTTTTAGGAGGCCTGGTTGTACAGCCCTTCAGCCTGCTCGCCCGCTCCCAACTCTTCCTGCCCTGCTCAGTGATGTTCCCCGACGCCCCGACCCAACGTCTCAGTTTGGATCCAGACACCCTCCAGCCCCCGCCTGGACGCTGCATCACTGTGAAGGAAACGATGTAAGGCTCACGAAGCTGAGGAGCAGTTACTCGTGGTGGAACCTGGCACTGGCCCTAGTTATCAAAGCATTCCCTTTGAGGGCAAAATGAAGTCTTTGGTCACCTTCCCCAGCTGGTAGCAGCAGACTTCTGCTGCTGGGGTGAGACTGGTTTTCTTCCGGCCATCACCAGGAGCATTTGCAGAATCCATTTGAAGCTTCAGCAACCCAACGGGCTTGCTTCGCGTAGTGTCCGCAGCTGCACGAGAGCACACAGCTCTGGCCCCGCTGCCTGGCCTCCGCGACACCATCTTCCCCTGGGTCGGCCTCCAAATCGTTCTTCCACACATCCCAGCCTGTCGCCCTCTCTCCTCAGCAGCCAAGTCAGTCTCCCGTGGCCCAAGTACAACAAGCGCCGAGGTCGTCTGCTCGGCCGGCTGTGAGAATCCTGCCTCGCTGGGCCCCGCGGGAGCCGAGGTTTGGCTCCCGATCCTTCCCATGGCCTCCTGGCTTTTCCCTCTGTGCTCGCCGTCACCGTCTCCCCCTCATCCCCCCTGAAATTCTCGCCACCGCGCTGCCTCCCCGTGCCGTGGTCCCGTCTGCCTCCCCTCGCCTGCCTCGCTACACGACGGGCAGCTCGCTAACGGGGCCTCGGCAAGCCCCGCTCTTGATGGTTTCACACCCCACTGCTCCTCCTTTGGGACGAAACGTACCCATTTTTCTTTTCTTTTGCTTCCCCCCGCTCTGTTTCTGTCCTAGTCTTACTCTGTCAAATTCACGGGCCCGACTTTCAGCTCTGTTCCTCCCTTCCTTGCCTGCTTTTACACCGTGCCGTGTCCATCCCCCTCGTCAGACCCCATTTCCCCACACCTCTCCTAGTGAGCAATTTGGCTCTAGCTGCCTTGGAGACTATTTATTTTAATAGGTATATCCCTTAGTACACGGGATTAATATACCTGCTTATCTCTTCTCCCGGAGATAATTTTTTGCATTGTAAATTAAATAGGGAAAGGAAAGTGAAAAGCCAGAGGAATAGATTTATTCTTCAGTGCTCTCAGTGGAAGGCCCCGGCAAAGGTACATTTCGTAGCGCATATATAATTGCATAGATGTTTAGCGAAACAGCTGGGGCACTGGAAGAGAAGTAAGGCTGCTGTAGTTTGTCGAGGCAGTTTACAGGTATGGCTGAAAAGCATGGAAGTGCTGTTCTACAACAGCCTGTCCGGTAAACCGACACATTTTCTTACCAGTTCAGTGCCTGCCGTGCCCTTTTTTTGTTTTCCCTTGTTGCAGAGCACCAGCAAATACACATTTTGCTGGGAGGGGTGGTGGATGCCCGGGCACGTGCAATTTCTTGTTCTCGTCGTTGCGAACAGAAGAGCCCGCAGGGAAACTTCACTGACTCCTCGTGGCACTGCCCTGCCCGGGAGCAAAGGGGCCAGGGTAAGGTCTTCGAGGTCAGTAAGGTCTCCTGAGTCAACCGAGGCTTTGCAGTCAATGAAGAGAGAAAACAACCGTCTTGTGTTAAGAAATTTTTATTTGTCCTTTGGATCTGTAACGTAAGCACATAAAATTACAAGTGGAAGAAACATCATGCCACAAAATTGCATAGAATTTTTACAAAAATGTGAATTATGCCTCTGAACCAATCATAGATTGAGGAACCGAAAAATATGTACATGTTAGCTGAAATTTTTCATCCTACTTCGAAAGCAAATCATCAAGGACTAATCAATCACAGACACTATTAATACAATGTACAAGAGCAACACTGATTTCAAAGAAAGGCAAGCAATGATGTCCCCTTAGTTATCTTTCAGTGAATGTTTAGCTAATACATGAGCATTAATTAACATAATTATGAACATGTTAAATCTAAAATGTCTGGCCTTCATTAGAATTTTTAAAATTCTGTTTATACTGCCAAAACCAAGCTATTTTCAGTAGTGTAAAGATATCTGAAGTGCACGACCTAGTTTAATATAGACAGCTCTATTCTATACAGCAGAAGTCCACGATACAGCATTTCCACACATTCAACACGGAACAAGGCAAATACATAAAAGGCACAAGACTTGCACATCATAAAGACCCTTTTTTCATTATCTTACTCTAGTTCAAGTAATATCAATATTAAATGATATCTGTTTCACTGAAAGAGTGTGAACAATGCAAGATGTACAGTATTACACGCTACCTTACACCTGCAGAAAGTGGCACTGTACAGATATAAAAAAACGTGAGTACAGGAAATGGTCAAATACAAACGTACTGTAAAATGACTACAGCTGATCGTATATTTAATCCAACCGGTACATTTATTTATTTGTAAATATAAATAAAAGGTTAATCGGTATTTGCCCAAGTTTCTTTGAAGACTGTGGTGAAGTCCTGGCTCCGCTGAAGTCCACGGGAACGTGGCGCTGAAATTCAAAGGAGCTAAGATTTTACCGAAAAGCCTGCGCTGTACAACGGTTTCTATAATGCAAGAGTCTTCAGTTTTATTGTGAACACTGCTATCGGTTCATTCTTTCAATAATTTAGACAATATGTCATTTTTACGTTATAAAATGCAGCATTACCTCTTGACTCTCTACGTTTTCAACGAGTGATTAGGATTGATTTCAAAGTGCAAAACAAGGATTAACAGAGGATTCGCCTTTCCTCGCATTAAGGTGAAAGTCAGATTTTTGAATTTCATGCTCACTCACTTCATCATCATAAACCAGAACAGTTTAATCCAAAATATGATCTCCAAACAATGTGCAATTTTTCTTTCTTTCTGCTCTAAGTTTAAAAAAGAAACATCAAAATACTGCTTGTTTTCCAAGATTCGAACTTATATATATACACACACCATTATTTAACTGAAAACTTAAGCTTGATTTGTATTTTATTGCTTAAATTTAAATAAAATAAGTTACTTTAAAGTACTAAAATCCTGAGGGAATGGAAGTAAAGTAACTTAACTGTTACGATGTATTAAAATGCCTCCCTACGCAATTGACTTCTTTCTCCGATTGCTTTTTAATACAAAGTAAGGCCCCGCTCTTGCAAACGTGTACGTGAACGGTATTCCCCAGCACGGCTGCGCTGAGCCCAGTGGTGCGCAGGAAAAGTCATTTCTGCGAGTTTGCGGGGTCAAGCCCCTCGACGCAAATCTGTGTCTTCTGAGCCAGTTTATCCTTTGCCCTAAGACGCCGCCTCACCACACGGCTGCGGGAAAGGCCTTCAGCGTTATGCATTGGCTTGGGTACAAGTAAAGAATCCCTCCGTAATGTTTCATAATTCCTATTTCTGTTAGCGCGGGAATCCAGAGAATAGCGTTTCTTTCCCTTTGCAAACATCCTGACTTTCACAAAGTCTCTCTGTCGTCCGATAGAAATTCCTCAAAATGTGCCGCTACTTCTCCCACGCATATCACACAGTACGCTAACTTTGATTGTTCTTCGTTTAAGAAGTCAGTTAAACGGATTAATATACATTTTTAAATAACAGTGATCAGGTTGTTATCTTTCGCTTTTAAGTTTCAGACCTTAGTAAAACTGAACCTCAGTCTTAAAAATAATGGAAGATTCTGTTAAATTTCAAATACTGTAGTCCTAAACATTTTATAATCCTATCAAATTCAGTAAGCGTAAAATATGATACTTAAAATCAATACTTTTGAGTCTGCAAAATATATATCAAATTTATATTCTAAAACTACTTTGATTTACAACACTAACACCACAAAAAGAATTTTATGATGCAATGCCTATTTTATAGCAGTATAACCCAGATGTTAGCTTTCATAAAGATTCTCTATTCACGTATCCCTGAAACTTTTCATTTGGCCAAGAGACCACACCGACTTCAAACAGAAACATGCCGTGCGTG